>NW_020270527.1:2546424-2614463 GCF_002803265.2 Melanaphis sacchari
GGGAGCATATTTTAAATTATGTCTCTATATGTTTCTTATACAGAATAATTCGCCAAGGACATCCACTTCTTTTTTTCTTTGATAATGGAATTATTCAAAATCTGATTTTTAAATTTTTTATATACACTTGATCATATTTTCGAATACTTGAAATATTTGTATCATTTAACTGACTTAAGGCTTACAAACCACTGTATGTCAAATGGCAACCCCCATTTTTTTTTCTATAAATAATTGTTGAATAGATATAATTTTTTAATATTGATGAATCAAAATTCGAGCGAGTGGTTTCTAAATGATTTATTAAACTCTTAAGTAAAAAGGAAAATGGTCTGCGTCAACCCGAAACACCAACAATCGATAATTGTTTATATTTACGAAAAAGGTTAGATAAGAGATTCGGCGGCATCCGGACTATGACTATGGACACGAACGATTATCCTTTATACTTAAAGTTTAATAATTTGGAAGTCACTAGTTCAAATTTTGATTTAAATACATGAAAATTAATTATATATATCCTCAATAATTTAAAAAATAAAAAAGGGGAGGGTACCATTTTAAAAACAAAAGTTTGTATTACCACTGAGCCATCCGTAAGTGGTTTGTTAAGAACTCGTGGGGCATTCTTGGTAAATTACACTTATTTAAAGTATAGATATAAATAAAGAAATAAAAATATTACAATATTTAGAGTATTTAACAATTTTATCAAAAATGATTTAAAGTATAACCAAACATTTGTCGATTTTATCCGGTTTTACAAGTTGATTAATAGTTTGGAAATATTTTCGTGTGCGAATTACTTATTAGTTATTTCTATATAATACCTAGAAAGCAGTAATCGACGTAATGATTCAGTTTCAATTTTTTTAATTATCTTTAATTATTGATTGCCGTCACCATAATATCTAATAACCACATTTGTATGCAGTATAGTTTCAGAATATTTTTAAGTTTCATTTTAATTCTGGTCAACAATAATTTAATGCACATTTCAGTGGTCTAATAAGTTTTCCAAGTTCAAAACAATTGAGTAATGGCAGTTTAGAAGTCTCGTCTAGTTTTTATTTTGTTTGCGCACGTAACCTTACGAAACTACGGGTTAGGTTATATTAATGTATTATTGATTTTTTTTTCCTGTTTGCAAGCTTTACGATTTTGTAAAAAATTATAAACTAATTTTTCAATTGTATCTTAAGTATATTAAAAAAATACGATTTTAAAATAATATAATTTTGTTGGAAATATAATTTGTTTAATATTTAATGGAATAAGGACCCAGATTCAATACATACACATTTTATATGACTATTTAAAAAATAAAAATAAAAACCATTTAATACTCAGCATAATATCCTAGAAAATTAAAATATTCTTTTGTGAGAAAGTTGCTATCATTCCAAATTAATTGTTCAACATATGAATTACAAAATTATTAGAAATTAAAACTAAGCCTTAGGTATTGCAAGCAGTAGGTAATAAAATCTAATTTTTGGTAAGGATTTATTTCTTCATTTATATTGAAATAAATTTTCAGGTAGATATAACTTGTCCAGTTTCTATTGGCAATTGGCCATCGTTTATATATTTTTTTTAAATAGTAGTCTGAAAACGATAATATTATATTGAAAAAAATCTCATAATCTCATAGTCTAAGAACTTTTTTTTTAAATCAACAGTTACAGTTGTTAAGTGCCAAAATTAACTGAATTTTTTAAATTATTGCATTTTTAAATAAAGAAAGTAATACATAGGAATCATATTTCAATATAGATATTAATATATTATAGTCTGAAATATTTTAATACATGTATCATATACCTATTGTACCTATCAGTTTTGTTATTTTGCAATGATGTTTACTAAATTTTTTTTATGTTAAAATATAAACAGTGATTTAGTATTTTAATTACATATAAAGAGCTGGTGTAATTTGATCTTGATGTTTGCAAACTTTTGAATCTGAGTTCAAGTAATTAACTTATTATTTTTTCAATAAAATTGTGTATAAATAATTATTTGATTAAAAGTCTCTGGGCCATTTTCTTTTCAGTCAGCAAGTTGTATTGGCTAGGTATAAAGAAATTAATAGTAAATGAAAGGATTTGAATGATAATATACTTATTTATGGAATCATTTGTAGAGTTTAGATACTTGAATAGAGGTCAATTTAAATAAATTTTTAAGCCCGACAATATAAAATTAATTTCTTTTTGTTAATATTAACTGCATTTTTCAATATAGTATCAAATTAATAATATACTAATTCACTAAATAGTATTATATAATACAATACAGATATCACTGTATAATTAATTTCAAGGAACCGATAAAAAAATATGCTATATTGAGAGTTTGTTACATTTGTATAAACATATTATTTATTAAAATATTTTCAAGGAGACGACAGTCTTGTAATATTTGTAAATATTAATAAATATATTATTTCATAATCCAAACAAAACTTAGTCTCATTTTATTATAAAAATATTATATTATTTAAGATTATTAAGGTAATAGAATATTATTAATTTTTAGTAGTTACAAAATGTTAAGATAACCAATTACTTAAAAAAATTAAAAACTTTAAAATTCAAAATTTTTACAATTTTGATAAATTATTTTTTTTAAACTACCATTTTCAAGATAATAAAATTCTACAAATGTTAAAAAAAAATATGACCTCCTTGATGTATTATCAGTGCTAAATTTCTAATCTGTAAAAGTATAAATGTTGAATAATATAGGTATGATTATTGTAACTTATACACGAGAATAGAAAAAATAGTTTTTTTTTTGTGTGTGTTTGTACAAAAAATTTTATATTTTATCTAAAATTACAAGAAAAAAAAATTGTATGTAGAATATTATAATACCTATTTAACTTATTTAATCAGAAGTTAATTATAGCCAATAAAATAATCTTTGATAATATAATACAAACAAATATAAATATTCTATAAGCATTCTTCTTGTTTAAATGATAATGTAAGCAATAATTTTTATATACACCTAATTATAAATTGATATCTTGGACCTAATAATTATATTAAAAAATAAACTCTGTACTTAAATTGAATATTTTAATTTCAACAAATAATTTTAATTTTATCATCAAGATTAAGTGTTAAAGTATTGGTTATTAAAATTATTAATCATAAAAAGGTTGGTTTTTGTTTAAATAATACATTAAAGGGCAGGTGCTTATTTGGTATAATAGCTTATGGCTATAATAATAATAATATAATAAAAGACTAAGTTTAAATTAAAATCGGAATATTAATTTTTATGTTTGGTAAAACATTATTTAATATTTTATTATTAGAAAAATATAATTTTAATTATGTTACATTAGTTATACTCTAAAAAGGAATGATTTTTTGCTTTAACCTTATAGTCTAATGCAGCGGTTTCCAAACTGTGCACCGCGGTCCACATTTCATTGGTTTTCAATGAGTACTTTTTTTCATGTTATATACAGTAGGGCACCGTGGCTAACTTGGTGCCTCTAAAAGGGCACCGCGGAAAAAAAAGTTTGGGAACCGCTGGTCTAAGGAATCACATTCTTTCAAATTATATTTCATTATCAAAAAATAAATTTAAACTAACATTGTAATTTATAGGTACTAAATAATACTGTTAATAAATAAAGCATACTTAAATGTGAACCTATCTTTACAGCAGTAATTGAGTAACTAATATATAATACTATTTATGATAATAAATTATCGAATTTTTATTAAAAAATAAGTACTTTTATAGGAGTCAGCACTCAACCCACTATTTATATTGTCTTTCTAACCTATGTGCAATACAACAAATTGATGAAATTAAAATTACTTATATATAAATAACTTAAATAACAGAATTAATTTACCTATTATCAAATCAGAAAGAATATTATCTAGGGCACTTCATCGGCTTTTAAAAAACTCATTGGCTGCTTTAAAATTGAAATATCTAATAGGTCAATTCACTTAAATAAGTAATATTAAATCTAATTGAAAAATAATTCAAACTTAAATTTGATATATTGGTTAAAACATCAAAGAGAAAATAAATAGTGTACAAATGCTAATATCTTCTAAAATTTTAAACTTTGACACAAGACTTCTGAATTTCAAATGAATTATAAATTATAATATTGAAATTATAACTGCTTAATATTTTAATACTTTAACCAGTATATTAAATGCAATCTGTATGCATTCATTAGAAAGTTATATTAATCTATTAAAAAAGTATTTTATTTATTTATATAATTTCTAATTGTGTATACTTAAGTATTTATTATAAATGAATAAGTAAGCAGATTAAGACAAAGTCAGATAATTATTTAAAAAATGTTGACAATAATTGGAAAACAACTCCTTAAATAATTTAGAACACGCGATAATATACTATCCCTAATACCTACATATATTAAAGATCATACTATGTAACTAAATAGGTAGGTTAACTACCTATGATAAATAATAGGTAATATCAAAATATCAGATGACTGACTATCAGAGACCAGAGTTAATTACATTATATTGTAATACAAATAAGTGCAGGTGCTTTAATTAAGTACGCATACTATAATACAAATTATAACAATAAGTCGGTACATCAAATTTGTGTAATATTTAACTAATAGTTACATAATTTCATCAACCCACTAAACAAGAACTGTTCTTATGATAGTCAGTTCACCTAGTTACCAATAATAAATGATATAAACAATTTGTGGTTAATTTTCAATCGAACCAAACAGAATACAATCTGAGTAGGTATTTACGCTCTACCCTTATTTATTTATTGAATTTATTTAATAACAGCAAATTAAAACGGGATACGAGGAATGAATATAGCTTACCTTTTGCTAGAAACCCCAGTCGAAGAACATTTTTGAATCTCGGATGCGTAATGATTTGAACGCGAATTATTGATATTTATATAATCCACTATTTTATTGTATCGCAATATATTTCAGCAGGCGACTTGGGTTACTATTTAACGCGTGACCGTGTCTTATAGACGATAGTATATCATTAATATTTTGATAAATCGGGATTCAAAATTTTTATGTCGTTACTATATATTTCGCCAAATATATATATGTGTATAAAAAATATATATATATATTTACACTGGGGGGATAAGCGAAAAACAAAACAGTTTAAAGAAATCGTGAGACAGGGTGAAACAAGTGTAGACTGTAAAGTACTAAAGTAACGTATAACAAAATAACAGTAAATGAGAGTAATAACATGCGCGGGTGTACGCGTGTGTACAATCGGCTACTGTGCAGATCGTTAAATTTTTACTGTTTGAGTGGAGAAACGGAATTAATAGTCATAAGTTATAATCGAAATGAAACAATATACACAGTGCACGAAGCATACAGCGCGGCAGTACTGCGGCGATTACAGCTGTTGGCTCAGTGGGGCAAAAAACAGCAGCTACGTCGATCAGTGTTTCATAAAACGTTTACCGCACGAAAAATAACATATAACAATATGATATAGGACATACGTGTACGACTTACTATGGGGCTACGGCCGAATTTTGTGTTCCAGCCGCGTAATCGTTATCGTGGGCACGAAAATATATTGTCATGAAAACACAGCTGCTTTATCACGTATCAGTCGATATCGACTTGATAAAACGTTGGTAAGTTTCAGCGGCGGTTCGTATATATCGTGATAATCCGTAAACGAGTGATGAACGACATAAACGTTTAATTAATAATAAATAATTATTACGATCTATTGAGTATTAACTGAATGGTATTATTATTCATTACTATTGTTTGTTGTTAACTGTACCTTTTATTTACGTGACAAACTGACATTTTATCGTTACTGTTGTCATGACTCGATAGTTATCGATGGAAAAATCCGACCATGAGACTTTGGCCACTGTCACTTCGGTGACACCGGCACTGTCGGCCTCGGCAGATGTGAAAGTGAACGAACCCCGCAAAAACAAGCAAAAGCTGTACAAGCGGCATTTTTTGGCTCTCTTGGAACGATGCGAATTTATACAGCAGGTAAAATGCTTAGATGGTGCCTTCCCTTTTATACGTATTGTAGTCCATAGTTTAGGCAAAACTTATTTCTACCACTCATATTACCGGGGTGTAAATCTTTTGTATACAATTCTGCTTCAGTAGTACATCTTTTGTCTGTTGATTTTTTATGTATGTAATCTATGTGTTTAAGGACAACGAACGTCTAGTGCACAGGATACATCAAGTCACAAAACAATTAAGACGGATCCGGTTGGAACGAAAGTATATATTTTTATTCTGTCAAATAATCATAAATCACTATTAAAATTAACTGATACTTTTTCAGGTTTATTATGGATCGATTGGATACGCATAAAGACAACTGGAGAGAAGCTGATTTGAAAATAGATCTAGGAACTGATTTACCTTTACCCGAAACAGTTAATTTAAAAGTAATACTGTTTATAATATATTACAATTATAAGTATTATAAGTATAATACAATTTTAATTTAATATTATTTATTTATAAAGAATCAAGGAACAGTAGAAACACCAAATGGAAAAAAGAATTTGAACATGAAATCTACTGAGAAGAAAGATCCTAATTTACCCAAAAGACCAGCAAATCCATTCTTTAGGTTTTGTCAAGAACAAAGGCCAATTGTACTTGATCAAATCATTATGTCAGGTGAAGGAGAACCTACAAAACAAGACCTTACAAAACGACTAGCAATAACTTGGAATACTATGGAACATAATGATAAAAAAGTATGTAAAAACAATTTTATGTTTAAGTATTTAACATGTTTGTTATTAATCCTATATTATCATATCTTAGCTCGGGTTAGCCAATTGCATATATTTTAAATATCTAGAATAAATTGAGTTTTAATGAAGCCATTTGATGTCTCCAGTGTCTTTGAATAATGCTTATATGTAACTGAAATTTTTACATTTTTATTGTATATAAAAGAATGATCAAAAAGTGAAACAGCACAGCATTGGTGGGGAGGGGGGGAGTAACGCTAGATGCATACTATGTCCAAAGCAGTAGTTGATGCTAAACACTATAGGAAAACCTATCATTACTATAACTTAAAATAGTATATAGTATCGTTTATAGTCTTAAAAAACATACTTTAAAACTATGTTATATGAGAAAACATCATGTAATGGGCTCTTTTTCTTAGCTTTATAATTAAATATAGTTCTGTCATTTTGGTTCCATCTATTACTAGAATTGCTTATAATAGAATGATTAATCTTTAATTTCTAAGTTTTACATCATAATTTATCCTCAGAACTGACTGTCCTCGTGATTACTTTCTTATCCAAAAAACTTTGAACTTATCTTCTATTTCGAATCAAAAACATACTTCTAATTTATACATTTTAAGGAAATTTCTGGCAGATGAAGTGAATTCTTTTACTTTGCTTTTCTATTTTATTTCAGTGTTTTGCCTGGCTAAATAAAAAATTAATTTCCTTTATATGTTCCTTTTTTCTCTATTAAATATTTATTGTACACTCTCTTAACTAAACACGTCTGTGAATTGGTGTTCTCAAATGAGAACCATGTTTTTGTTTTTAATTTTTTATTGATATTTAAATTTTTAATTTTTAGATTTAGTCTATAAATTATATTATTCACTTATATTTTTCCTTCTTGTTTCATTTGACTTCAGTAGTTACAAAATATAATAATACAAATTATTTTTTATAAGTAATTTTAAAAATAATTATGTAATTGATTTTGTGTGTCTAGGTAACTTAAATTAATATTCATACTCCAATGAGTAATAACAATTTGGTTCAGAAATACATATTTTTTTTTTTAAATCAAACTTTAGGTATAGATAAACACTGATTATTTCAATTTTTAACTAATGGGTGAATTTAAAAAAATTATTAGTAAATTAATCTTTGAATACTTTATTTTTGTATAACATTTAAATTTGTACTTCTTTATTTTAAAATATCATAAACAATTTAGCTGTTAATAGTTTATAGCCAAAGCTCAGAAGACAGAACTTAAAGCATTATTTATGTATTATTTTGGAAAATCTTTTTACAATCAATGTAAAATATAATTGTTTTAAAATTAAATAAATTTGAATTAAAAATTGTTCTGTTACATTTACATACAGTTATATTTAATTAAGTTTCTGATATAATAAATTAACATTCCTTATTTTATAATATAATTTAAAAAATAAAGTATGAAATTATATTTTTAATATTTAAAACAAGAATTTTAGCATTTGGTCATTTGAGAAAAAATTATGTTGTTTGATATCACATTATAAGATTTTTCATAAATGAAAATTAATAATTTTATTATTAAAAAATATTTATAATTTTCAACAAAATTGTTTTATTTTAAATATTTTACTAAATGACCTACAGTTGTATTAGTGCAACAATGCCTCAACTTTTAAACCATATTCATAATCATGTAAAAAAAAAATTTCCATAAATTTAATTAATAGATCCCCTACCATGTTTTTTTAAATTAATATCTGTTATAGTTTTATAATGATTAAAATGCAACAATATTAAAGAATGTAGTTATGAATATTATTATTTTTTTTAGGTTTATTATGATATGTACGAGAAATCTAAAGAAAAATATGCTGCAGATATGGAAGAATACACATTTAATAAATCTATAAATGCAGTTCAAACATCTAATTTCTCATCTCGATAAGTTTTATTATGTATTATTTAAATTGTAAGTTCAAATGTCTATGTTTGTATGTCCAATGTATTATTAACGAACAATTTATACAAGAATGTATTATTGTAATAAAATAAGTATTATTTTTTAAAAATTGTTTTTCAAATCTCTCAACATTTTCATTGTGTTAATTGGTTCACCAATTGTTTGAGTAAATTTTTGAACTGATTCATTTTCTACTCTCATGAATGGATTAATCAGCTTTTCTAAACCTAAATTTAAAAAAACAACACTATATGATCAAATAATTCTTAACATTAAAAAAACTCATTTTTACCAATAGTTGATGGAACACTTGGCTCTTTTATTTTTCGTTTGGCTTCAATATTCTCTAATTTACTCAATATATGTTGGTTAGATGGTTCAACATGCAAACCAAACTTCAAATTTTGAATGGCATATTCATGTCCACAAAACACAGCCTGTAATGATATCTTAGAAGTTAGTAGTGTTATGCATGTGATGATATTAGTATAAAGTTTATTTTCTTACAGTGCTGTCAGGTAATTGTGATAATATTTTAATTAATGCTTTATACATTTGTGTTGCAGTACCTTCGAAAAATCTACCGCAACCTCCTAAGAATAATGTATCTCCTAGAAATAATACAAAAAAAATTAAAAATTAGAAGCTGTATTCATAGCTAACATCATCTTTACTTCTATCTTCTGCTTAATCAAAATACTTGATCAATAATATAATTTAAATCTATAGTTTTAAATGAAAAGTAACTAACATGACATAATATATTAAAATGGAATAAAAACAATAACGGTAGATATTTAATCGAATCCAAAATTAACTAGTGGTTTTAATAATGAATTAAGTTATAGATAAAAACATAACACATAAAAACTAAAAAATTATTAACACCTATGTAAAAAAAATACTTTTTAAAATACTTAGTTTGGTTTTGATATTTTGATAAATCATACAATAAAAATAACCTGTAAAAACAACACCATTTTGCTCTTCATTAACATAATAGCAAACGTGTCCTGTGGTGTGACAAGGTGTGCATAAACATTTAATATTCAATGATCCCAATTGAACATCTACTCCATGTGTATCAATCATAATTGTAAGACCATCAATTCGGTCATCACCTCCAATAACAGTCAATTGATCATTGGTATTGCTGTTAATAAGTTCTTTGTTGCCACCAGCGTGATCCCTAGTAATAGTTGAAATTAAAATTGTATTTAATTGACATTTTAAATCACACATTGGAATTCACAACAATAAATTAAACTCATTGAATCATGATATTGCTTTGAAAATTAACATTGAACTTTGAACTTAAATTTAACAATACATTTTGGCAAACAACCTAACCAGGACTATAAAAAAACTGTCTTTGGTTAAAAATAAATATTTATCACATTTATAAAATAATATCTTAAAAATAAATATAATAATATTTTAATTGAAAGGTCAATAATCAAAAAGAATAGAAATGAGCAAAGAATAAATAAAATTTATAAATTTATAACTATCAAATAATATTTTGTAAATTTTTTTATTTGTTAATTAGAAAATATTTTTAGAAAACAAGCATTAATGAATATTGTAAATAATTATGTAAAATTATTCATTTTAGTTAGATACCTACCACAATGAAACACCATATAACATTCAGAAAAGTATAATAATAACTCTTTAATTATATTACCAATGATGGTGTGTTGTAAGTACAGTTGTTAATTTAACATTTTCTTTACGGACTGCATCCCAAACCACATCAGGTGCTACAGGATCAACAATAGCAGCTTCTTTTGAACTATTATCAATTAATAAATACATAAAATTATCTGATAATGCTGGAAGCACTTGTACTTTAAATTTCCCAAACTCCTTCGTTATGATATTGCTATGCATTGTAGTTAAAGGCCTGTGAACTAAATAAGTATCTATAAATATTAACATCTTTAATTTTAATCTTCTTAAACACTATGAAATTTCTTACATAGAAATGAAGATTTCTTTATCATTACACTTGGTAATGTGGATAAAACTTTAATGAACATTATTAAAAGTTATTAATCATGAAAAACTGAAATACCATGTATCATGATTAAAAAAAAAAAAAAAAAAAGAAGAAATTATGAATTAAACCAAAACTAATAAGCTTACCAATGATGTTTTATTTCAAATTAGCAAACTTGTGGTATTGTAATAAATAAATTTTACTTCTGTAAGATCAAAAAATAATGAATATTTACGCAAATACTATTCATGAACTTATTAACAATGTTATGATTTTTTGAAACTTTCTAGTTTATTATAATCTATATACCTATATTACCTATATTATTAAATATTAATATTTAAATGCAGAATTTTCTGATATTATATAAAATGATAAGTGTTATCATTATGTTTGGACTTTGGAGTATATATTTATTATTATTAATGATTTAGTTTACTGTACATTATTTTTTTTTATAATATGTAATATTATCACAAAATATTCTGTAATACCTATAATTATTCTGTGCTATTACTATTTAGTATTTATTATATACTATTAAGTATGCAATATGCATCATACCTACTAAAGAGTAATGAAACATAAAATCACAATTCAAAAGGGCGATACCCTATAAGCAACAATGTGTTAGTGTTGCACTACCATATCATCTTTTCTTTAAGGTGTTAACCATACGCGTTTTAATTTAAAATATAAAAATCACTGATCAATTATAATTTGTTTTTATGATTTATTACTTCAGTTTTATTTAATTTTTCTTCAAAAAATATCCAGCAATTTTTAAAAAAAAAAGCTTCAAGAAATAAAAAAACACTAATTAACTTGGTTAAATATTATAAGTGATTGGAATGGTCAATATAATATAACATGTCACAGTTACACAATGCATAATTATTATATTTTACAATAATAATTAAAAGGGATTATGGAATTTATAAATTATTTAATCAAATTTGATTCTTAATTCAGACAAACAGTTCTCAAGTAGGTATCAGTTCTTTATTTTACACCAACATTTATCTTTCCATAAGTTCTATGGTATTTTTATGAGTTTTAAATTTATTCTTATGTCAATAATTTGAGCTAAAAAGATTTGTATACCTTCTACTATTTATTATAATATTTGTTTTAAATAATTGTGAAACAGTAATTGGATTTAACGTTACCATCAATATGTTGGCATCTTGGTATCTAAGTTTCTACACAACAAATCTTAGTAAAATGGTGTATTTATTATAACTAAAAAAAAACAGGTATACAAACAACTTGAAATACTTCAAATTGTTTACCTAATATTTAGATACACTAAATATCAAGTTTATTTAAAAACATTTTACTTATTAAAAATTATAAATTAAAAGAAAGTTTTATGAAGTTAATTTTGCACCAATGTAAAATAAAATCTCAATGCATCTATAGAAATCAGTTTTAAATCTATTAATCATATTATATGGATTCATGGTTTAATGATAGAATATTTGAATTGTATCTCAGGATTCGCAAAAAAATGGGGTTGGAAGGTAGAAATGTAGAATGATTGCTGAATAGTAAAATAGTCGTTGACGGATTATTAAATTGATTGTAAAAATCAACAGTGCAATTGTAGGTAACTGAAGATCTATAGACAATATTGCTATAGCTGTAAGAGGGAATTTTGAATTTGTAGGTACACAATAAAATGCTACAATATAATAACTGTTGTTTTTAGTAATACAATTATAAATAATTTTACTAACTTTAACAATTATTAATAATGTTGTAACTATAAATGATTATATTAATATAAAATGTTTTAGAATTATTATTAAAGTTGAAATTTGATTTCAAAATACTCTTAAAAGCATTATAAACATTAAATATTTCTTGATTATAAAAAAAAAGAGAATTTCCAGAGTTTTAAAAAAGGTACTTACATAATATTATGATTTGAATAAGAGTATTTATGACTTAAAAATATTTTATTTAGTAGCTATGCACATTGCAGATTATTTTATAAATTTATAGCTGTTTAAATTTGAATTTGTATATTTTTATTTTTGAACAATTATTTATTTGTATTATTAGTAATTTATTTTAAAATTTGTATTTAAAAAAATATTTATATTAAAAGATTTACAGTGAAAAGGTACTCGAATGACACTAAATAAGTGTGCTAAATATTTTATAGAAATGTGCATGGAGCCAATATCTATTATTGTAGAATGATAACACACAAAATAAATATAAAACATGTAGTTTCAATTAATAATATTTCATAGAACGTTTTGAAAGATAAAATTATATTATTTTATATTTTACTATTTTTAAAGCATACTTTGATTAATTTTAAAATGCAATATAGCAATCATTAATTCATAAGAATTATAAGACAGAAATCTTAAATATTTTTACCAACTAGAAAAATTATTAATATTTTTAATAAAATAATAATATACATGTCATATGACTAATGTGAGTGACAGTTAATTAAATAATAAACAAAATGAATATTTTTAAAAATAAAATACTATATTGAAATTCTATAACTTAAATTAATTTTAAGTGGCCAGTAATCTGGTCAATAACATCAGAGTTAGCTGGCCCAATGCCTATTACAGTAGGTGTTCCTGATTTGACTTGAGTTGCTCCAGCGTCATAAACAATGCAAGAAAGCACTTTATGGGATTTTGCAACCTTTGACAATTCTTCAAGACCTTTTGAACCACTTTTTATACTAACTACAACCTTCTTCTGTCCAGTCATTAGCCACATTTTTGCCATTTGAGGTTTATGTTGCATTGCCGCTTTATAACATTCAACAGAAGCATGGGAACATTGAGCTGCTATTTTACCTTTAGTCATTCCCAAATCATTTCTAACTACCAATACAAGTTTATTATGCAAAGAAAGTGTATTTAATGGACCAGAAAGTAGTGGTCGAATGTTGCGATATCCATATGAAGCTCCTGTGCCAATCAGAAGACCGACAACAAATGGAGTAATGAATTCATGATTAGAAATATCAAACATTGTTTTTATTTGCAAGTTTTTGATTTTTTTCAATACACAATTTAAATTCTTTCACTTCAGCTTGACACTTTCTCCAGTCTTTTGTTGTGGCTATGCAGTCTTGAACTTTATAATGTAGGTGAGCACAGTTAGTTTTATTTAGTAACTCGTCTAATAAATCAATATCATCCTTTGTTTGGCTGGACTCTCCTTTAGGGTGCATTTCAGTACTCAGATTTAACCTAAAAAAATGATCTTAAATTATTTAAGCTAAATATTATTATTTTAAATACTTAATGGACATGTACTTATATTAAATATTTTATCTAAGATACAAACTTAATAATAAAAAGTAATTTATTGAATTAATATATAAAATTCAATATTCATTTCAGATAATAATAATTATATATAGTGAATGTAGTATGTAGTAATAAATAACATAAAAAAAAAAACAAATAAAATGTTTAGAATATTAAGCACAATACCATGATGTAAATAATAGTAATAAATATTGAGCTTGTATAGATTCATAAATAATTAGTAATCTGATCTAAGCTATAAACATTTTAAACATGAAATTGTGTTTGATATATTTCATATAAAAGAGCAATAACACATATATTTTAATGGAAATGTTACTATGTTAGAAGTATCAATTGCAATTCATTTTAATGTATTATAGTATTTTTGTTGAATACATATAATATATAAAATTTAACCTAAAATTTTTATTATAACCAATTGAATAGTTGTTGAGTTTTTTTTTTTATTGATCTTGATTATTGACAACTAAGGCCATTAGCTGTGCATAGGAACAATAGGTATTTTTGTGTAAGGTTTGGTTAGTAGAGTTGGAATACGTGGGTATATGTGTGTATGCAATGGATTCGTCACTAAGAACTCAGGTGGTCACCCATTCGAGAGCTAGCGACGCCAGCTGATTAATGGCCAAAGCTGACCATCGCACCATACCAGGCCAAAGTTGTTGAGTTTATAAGCTACGAACATTCATTATTATTTTTATGCTTATATAATATAAATTTCATTTATTTTTATAAATAAAAATGTTTAGTTTTTATGTTCTAAAACATTATTCCTGTATGAAGCACTATATAGCCCTATACAAGTTGAAAAACTCACTCTCTTGTTTCAAGGAATATGAATATAAATGTTGGTGCTAATTGGTTAAGTGATTCAGAAGAGATAAGCGAATAATAATAAATAATAATTTATATATAGATAGTTTATTGAAGTAATTTCATTTTATTTCTTACTTTAATATGAATAAAATAAGTGGTAGATTTTAAGACATTGACAGATATTATTATTTTTAAAAAGTTTATCCAGCACTTTTCCTTAGGGAAATTAGGTATATAATAATAAACAAAGGTACTAGTGCTGTATAACATAATTTAATATATACAAATTACAAATATACTTACTAAAAATTTAAATTCCAAATTTAAATAGATTTTAAATTCTGTAATTAAGTACCATTAGGCTCATTCTGCTTATCTGCTTATACTATGATTAATTTGAAGTTTAATAGTTAATATTTAATATGAATATCGGTACCAAACTAATTTTTAAAATAAATACCTGCTTACTACTTAACAAAATTATAAGATCGAATCACTAATCACTATTCACTACTGTTTTAAAATGATAAGCGATAACAATTTATTTTGATATTAAATTGTTTTTTGTTACCATTACCACAAACTAAAATAAACCATGGTATTGGTAGGATTGTAAATATTTTTAAATTTCCAATTTAATAATTTCATGAATATATATTATTTTAATTTAAAATTAACGTTTCAATTTGTCGGTATTCTTTTCTTACAATTTGAAATACTGTTGAGAATTGTTGTGAGCCTTATAAAAACGTATGTTTAGATAATTATTTTCCGATATATTAATCAATAGAAGGATTCTAATGTTGTCTATTGATATATCGTAGTAACAATATTAAATTTACTGACTACAAGATAAATTATAAAAAAATTCTAATTTATTTAATTTTTATATACCAAACATCGAATGTTTCTGATTTTTTTATTATATTACCAATAAAATAACAACAGAAACAAAAAACAATACAACTAGGTAACCGTAAAAAATTTGTTAGAAATACTTAAAAAAAAAATTAAACACATTAAGTTATAAAAATTGTATTTTACTTTTATGTTTACATAATATTTACTGTGTTGGAATTGGAAATGTGTGAATATGTGTAACTCTAAATTTATAAATCAAAGTGTACGTCATTCACGATGAACATTAGCACTTGCGTAAATCTGTTGACTATCTGAGTTTTCTGAGCCTGTTGATGTACCTAGATTGTAGGCAGTAGCATTATTTCAGTTTTCAACAGAGGTGGTAAAAATGTAGACCGATTTAAATAGATAACTTAAAAAAAATCTCACGTTACGCTCAAAACCACATAGGTAGGTACTTTCCTTTTTAACCAAAGTTTTCTTAACACTGCATATGCCATATTTTATAATTTAGATAATTTTTTTCTAATTTTAATAACGAAACATTTTTTATTAACTAACAATATAATTAACAAGTATAAAGTAGCGAATATTTTGTACTTTATTTTATTTAAAAATCTGTTAACTTACGATTAAATAACAAAATTATAGATTAAAATATATTTAGTCAACTATGTAATTAAGCATTAAGCTATACAATTATTTGTGATTACTGATTATCATTAGGTATTACATTTGATGTTATTATTGTTTTTTTACTGACCATTATACCTATTATAATGTTCTTTTCCTTTCACAATAAACACACCAATTTACTTACATACAGATCCTGTCCACAGTCCACTGTCAAACGATGAAACACAAGGTATAGCAATTCTTCGGATCTTCAAGAGACATTCCGCCATAGTAGAACCGATCTCTGTGGCAGAGTATCGAGTGGGGATACCCAAGAAAATTGATTTTCGAAGAGCTGCAGTGTATTTTAAAATTTTCCGTTGTATTGGTTATACTTAAAAATACATTACATTTTACATTATTCCAACTATTAATAATTATTAATAATTTATAACTATTGATTATAGATTTGACTATTCTATAATCAATACTTTTAATAAATTTATCATCATGACAATAATGTCATTCCCAGGCGTGCACCCAGAATTTTTGTTTGGGGGGGGGGGGGAACTTAATAATTACACACAAGTAAACAATTAAAACTAATTTTTAAATAATCACATTTATTTACTATCACCATATAATGTTATATATTATTATGTATTTAACATTTATAATTATATTTATAACTAAATCAATTTAAAATTTAAGTTTCCTGGGTCCTTTTTCAGAAAGAACTGTTAATACTTCGGATTCTTTAATTTGTATTTCTCGATATATGTGAAGATTTGCCAGACCATTTAAACGTGAATGTTGTATTTCGGAGATAGGTTTTAATTCGACGTAATGTAGAAATTTTTTGAGGACTGGGGGCGGTTCATTGATTGTTGAAATTTTTGATTTAATACTAATATAATTAAGAAGAGTACTACTAGTACTAACTTCAGGTTTCTTTCGTTTTTGACTCATTTTAACTCAACTTTTGTATACACATAAGCACATTCGACAAAGCTATCACTAAAAAAAAATCGAACAGACTGAATTATCTAAACGAGTTTTTCATGCCACGACAGACAGTCGAAAGTCATAACTATCATTGTTATCGTATAGTTACCAATCAAAGTTGATCCTACATAATCGCTAGGTTCTCGCTAATATCTATAAATCTAAAACTAATTTTCAACGAAATAAGAAATCGGCGATTCCCACAAACCTTATCGCGTAATATTGAACTATTTTTATTCATTATATATATGTGTGTATCTAACATGGTAAAATTTTAAAATATAACATTATCGTTTATCATTGTTATTTGTTATACTATAATATTTGCTATAATAACTTATAATTTTAATGAAAAAATTTTTTTTTTTTTTTGGGGGGGGGGGGGGGCTTAAGCCCCAAAGCCCCCCTTTGGGTGCGCCACTGGTCATTCCTAATATATAATGTTTTAGGAAATATAAAATAGGGTCGATATTTCTACCAATAATAATTAAATAGCGATAACCAAGATGCTGTCTTGTAAAGAACACTTTTATTTTTTATTCGGAATACGTATTCAAATAAATGAGAATTAAAGTATTCAGAATATATATACGAATGTTTGAAAAAGTATTCGAATACTATAAGAAAACTTTTTTTTCTTGTAGTTTTTATCAGTTTTGAAATGGTTGGAATTAACTATTAGGTATAGGTAATAATTAATACAAATATAATAATTTATAATACATCGATATAAAATTTTTACAAATGGTTATTGCATTATATTTCGTTTTATGAATAAAACTATAAAATTAATATTCATGATTTATAATCTGCCCAATTAATAACAGAAAAATGTCTTATTATAGATTTGAAACTATTTTTATTGTTCGAAAAAAAGTATTTTTTAATGGATAAAAAAATATAAATAAAAGTATTCAAAATACGTATTTGAATATATTTATTCGAATACTTTACAAGAACGCCGGGCTGCTTTTAAAATCGGACAGGGACCCGCTTTGCTACCCCCTCCCCACAAATAATTCTATTGATCACAGCACGTAATGTGGACCCGAAGATATTTTAAAATTTAGGATTGGATAAATGAATACTCTAGCCTTCCCCTCAATGTTACCCCAGGATTTAGGTAAGTATTTTATTTAAATGTCATGAATGCATTTTAAATTTCAACTATGGAGTTTTAAATATTTTTTATTAGGTTTTTTTAATTAAAAAATATAATATATTTATGATTTTGTTGAATTATATGTGGTTAAATTTTCTTCTATACCTATTATTTATTATTTTATTATATTATTGTTTATTTTGGTAAACATATTGTGTTTTGAATAATTTTTTTATTTAGTGAGTAAGAAGAAAATTAATTGTGATATACTGATATTAAACTATTTACCTACTTGTAAATTAGTAAATTACTTTAATATATATATTTTAATTTATCGTAAAAATATTAGTTTTATGTTAATATAAAAAAAAATTAAATTGCCTACTAAAAACTCCTTAAAAATTGTTTTTACAACAGTTTTCAATGAATTATGATTTATGAGTAATAAAAATTAACACCTATAACTATTAGAAACGTCTTTACTCTATTTTATACAGTAAAAGTTATTTTTGTGAACGATAAATAGTATAAGAATTTACATGTGTATCATAGATAAAAGTATAAATTCATACATAAATTAAGACAAATTTCTTTATTTTTTAGACTTAGAATTTAAAGGCTCATGAAGGCTTCACTTAGGAAAGATCTCTGTAACGACTATATCATTTACTTCATAGTGTATAATTGCAAATTGTATCTAAGTTTACTGTATAATACTGTTATATAAATTATAATATACATAATATAGGTATTTACTTATAATTTTTATGATATTTAAATGTTTGTTATGATAATTCAAAGAAATTCCAGAGCATTATTTTTAAATTTTTATTGAAAGATGTAGCCTATAATATAAGATATAAATGGAATGGGACACATTTCGATATGACATTCAATGACAATTACAGGAGTGCATACAGGGTAAAAATGCATTTATTTACATGTCGTATATCATATTATGTGATTTATTCATGTATCATAATAGTCAATAGACGTTATACTCCAAGGTTTATTTGTTATAATATGAAGTATATATAATGCATTATATTAATGCTATATGTCCATATAAAATGCAATCTTAAATTTTAACAATGTAGTAGGTAAATAATATCTTGTTTTTAAGAAATATTCAAAATTTTACCTTGTTTTTTTAAAATAATGGTATTACTTTTAAGTATCATTTTTAACGATATCTCATTTAATTATTTATTTTTTATTTTTTAATAAACTATTTTATCATATAAGCTTATTGTTCTAATTAAAACAGATTCCATAATATAGAATTTTAAGAAATTTTTTTTTTAATAAATAAAAATACTTATTTTACAAAATTATTTTAAATTAGGAAAAGATTGTCGAAAAATAAAATTTGTTTATATGACGTATGTATTTTACTATAATCATGAAGCTTTTACAAATTTTTTATTTACCTAAATAAACAAATTTAATTTTATAAATTATTAATGATATGATTGAAAAAAATGTATTTATATTTTTTTAATAAATGTGATCTGATTTATTCAGAAGCTCAAATGAGAATATTAATAATAGACGTATTATTGTAAATTATTCAATACTTAAATTCCTTGTATAATAAAACAGTGATTCATCAAGTATGTTTACCACAAAGTTTCCTTTAATAGTGAATTTATTCAAATTTTGATTTTTTGAATTTTTAAATATATTTAATAACCATATTTTAATAATATAATCAATACTACAAAAAAATCTCAAAAATTTAAAAGTATAATATTTAAGTATATTTAAAAATTATAAAATTCAGATTTTGAATAATTTATTTATTGAAAAAAATTAATCTTTATTTTTAAATTATTTTCTGGAGTACATGATTAGTTTCATAAAGATTATTACAAAATAATACTTAGTATTGACATAGATCTACACAGTACAGACTAAGTCTATTGGTGCCCACATAAAACTAATATAATATTTGAAGCATTTAAACTAACCATGTGTAGTTTGACTTTTAAAATGTAATATAACTAGAAATTGATTTAATCTGTGAATAATTTGATATTATGATCATCATTGACTATTATTATGTATTACCATAGAATGAAACTATTGTTGATGGAAAAGGCGGATAATCGGAAAATATGGTCGTTCTGGATGAATTTCACTATTTAATTCTTTCTGTGAATTACAATTTTTACCTAATAGTTCTGAAAAAAGAAATTATATTGAAAAATGTAAAATCATTTACCAGTTCTAAAAATTTACCTAAATATTAAGTTAGAAATTAAATAGAATATCGATAACGAAACATTTGAATATACATTTTTAATCAGATCTATCATTTAAATTGTATCATAAAAATCAAATTAATAATTCTTTCTAAATGATAAGTTTCATTAATAGAATAATCGAAGCTTAAAAAGTTTAAAGCTTAGGGAACTTTATATTTCTACTTTCTTCATCCAACAACCCTGATTGTGGTATAAGGTATATAGGGTGATTATTTTATCATTGAACATTTGAACACTCATTATTTAAAAATGTTTAGTTTTATGCTTTTCTAGAATTATATAAAAATTTTTTTAAGCTTATATTTAATAGTGAAACCACTATCAACTTTTGATTTTCAAATGGCAACCTATATTTTAAATTCCATACAATAATAGGGCTATTTTTTTATGAATTTAACCGTTAATGAGTTATAGCTGCTCAAAGTTAAGTGTTTTTCAGTTTTATATTACTATACTTCTTGTTTTTGAAGATCTGTAATTACATAGGTAATAAATAATAGTAATATAGGGTACATATTTTAACGCGTAAAGAAAATCATTATGGACCATTGTTCGACGCAGTGATGAACTTGGTACCTGTAGTAACTATGTCTAATATTTAATAAAATAATTACATGCCTATCTATTGTTATATCTAATTTAGATAATAACCAAGCCGGGTACATCGAGATAAACAGTGGTAAACTATTAATAGAACAAATAGTTTTTATTATAATCAGTATATCTATATCTTAACTATTCTTTTTATTTAAATGTGTTTAGCAGCTTGGCTCAAGTTGGAGAAAGGTCGTGTTTCTCAGGATTATTGTTTTATTTTCACGGCGACAATCTAATACAGATTACAGGAAATTGCAGGTTTGTAGGAATAACGGAATGCAGTTGTTTAAATGAAAATAAATATTATGCAATTAAAGTAAACAAATTAACATATTATAACATATTGTTTGTTTAATTTCAGCCTATTTTAGGTAGATACTAGGAATTTTATGACTTAACAATTGCACTTAATTTCGGCTACCTAATTAACATTTCTATTCGGGTAATATTTAAACTGAATGTTGTTCGAGTACAATATATTTATGGGCATGGCCGTTTTCGACCAAAAACGTACCCTTCCCTTTTTGGCCGATTCACTTTTCGACCAAATTTTGAAAAAGGTCGATTCACATTTTGACCAAAAAAAAAATTTAATATAATATAAAAATACATCATGGATTATCATAACGGACAACTCGACAGATACAGTATATAGCTATGCTTTATAATTACCTAAAAGTAAATATTTGTATACTTTTATATTTGTAGGTATGATTTTGTTAAGTTGGTTTCAAATAACTACTTTAAAAAGTAGTGAACCAGCAACCTAACCTAAACAGTGCTAACAAAAGTGAGTAAAAAAAAATGAATTATGACAGGTATGAATACTATGATTATATTATTATTAGTATTTTATACAAATTATACATTTTTTAATATTTTTTTTATGATATGTATAACATAAAGACTTATATTATGTAATTATTATCATTATTTATTTGTAACCTATTACTATATTTTAAAATAACTAACAAAAATTATTTTTTCTACATAAAGACTTATAATTATTATTTAATAATACTTTTTTTGGTCGAAATGCAAATCGGCCGAAAAGGGAAGGGTACGTTTTTGGTCGAAAAGGAAATCGACCTTTTTCAAAATTTGGTCGAAAAGTGTCTTGCCCATATTTACACGTCACAAATATTTAAAATACTTAGGTACCTACCTACTTATTTAGTTGGTATTATAAAAAATATTGTTGCTATAGCTTTGAGCGTAATAAATTTGAGAAAAAGCACTGACAGAATTAAAACAGATATCTATATGGCCACATGGATACAAATTCGATGGCATATTTGAATACTTAAGAACACATTGCAATTATCATACATAGTGCTGGGTGTCGCAGTCATTGGTTACCAGAAGTGGTATTATATTATTATTATAAGTATATTATTACAATTATTATTATTATAAAGTAGTAAATAAGTAATAAAAAAATTTGTTTTTTGAAATTACTTTTTTGATTCTGTAAATTTAAAACTATGGGAATCGCGATAGATTTTTGGAAAAAAATTTGGGTCCTAAAAAGATTGAGAACCACTGATCTAGTTGGAAGTTATGAAAAGCAAAGGTTTTAAGTATACTTACATTGCAATATACTTGAGAATAATTAATACAAAATAATGAAAAAACGATTATGTAAATGCAACACCAGTTTTAAATTAAAATAATTTTTTATTATTTTGATTTTATAGGAAAATGAATAACTTAATCGTTGATACGATATTTATTGAATAATTTTCTAGGCATAGTATAATAATTCTCAAAATATTTTAGCTCTTTTGAGGTATTTATAATAAACACTAGAAAATCTTTAACTATTTTTATTTTTTTTTTTTTTCATTAAATAATAATAAGATATTAGTAAGTTAAAAATCTTAAAAATTTAGTACAAGATTTCTCGTAGGTGTATTTATAGCAATTCGAAAAATATCAAAAATATCAAATTACAATTTATTTTACAAGTGTTTATTGATCAAATTTTAATGAAATTTGAAAAAATTATGAACATATAAAAATTATATGAATTAAATAATAAAATGTATAACAATTTTTCTTGCAAAAACTTGAAAATTGTGTATTAAGTTAATTTATTATTCTTAATAAAATAAAATAAAACATGACGCTATATGCATAATATTTTTCTAAAGAAATTTGAAGATTTTTGAGAAAATTGGGTACTTAAAAAAAAAATTACGATGTTTTTTTTAACAATTTTAGTTATTTTGCAGTAATTAAAAAAATGATTTGATATTTTTTGATATTGCGTGTATTGTTATTAGTTGTACGAAATAAAATTTATGAAGTATTCATTTTAGATTAGATATGTTTGTTATATAATAGCTATTTATTCCCAAGCAATATATAGATAAACATAATTTTGAATAACTTTTATTTATAATTTCCCGAAAAAAATATTTAGATAATTTTTCGAAACAAGACTTTTATGTTATTTTTAAATACATTTTATTTTATTTTTTTTTTTTTGTAAGTGAATTGTACCTAGATTTGTGTTATATATATGACACTTCATAAGAATGCAAGTTTTAAACTATCTATTTAATATCTAAATAATAATTTTGATTATCTTACTACCTATAGAGAATTTTTGGATTATTTACTTATTTATGTAAATGTAAGATATTGAATCATTATCTTGTACCAGTCGTACCATTAACCTTTACTCACCAATTTTGAATTTATACGATATATTGTTACTGACTTATAAGTTAATATCAATATAACATATGATATATTATTTTTTTTTAGGAAAAAATGGTTTTACCTACTGTATTATGTTGATTGACATTTCCAAATAACAGATTTTTTTCGAGAATAGAATTACAAATTGAACCTTTTGAATAGTGAACACATTTTTGCGACCGAGGGAGTTCGGTATTTAAAATTTAAAGGTTTCAGTACTTAAAGTTATATAAATAAATTATAATCCTGAAATAGTGGTTTACATAAGTGACGCATCATTTCTTTTCAAAATCACTTTTTAATTTTTATGTGCAATGATTTGACGTTGAATTTAAATTTAATTTCTATTACAATGACCTAATCAATGGATTCATACACTTGAAACCTATTATATATCAGAAAAACTTTATTTTTAATTATTATTAAATAATATGGGTGTTTATAATTTAATTAAAATGTAATTTATATGATAAATTGTATACTATGAATTGTTTTATTATTTTTTAAGTAGGTACTTATCTACATTTAACAAACGGATACAATATTTATAAAGGAATAATGTTTTATCAATTTATTTAAGTATCCTACAGAGAAAATAAGTAACAACCTAATCTAAATTATATGAGCAATAAGATAAAAAAATGTATTAAAGTTAATAGTATACTAATAAATATATAGGTACATAAAAAATAATTGGTTATATCTTATATACATATATAGATTATAAATTACTATATTGTTTAATATTTATCATATAAAAAAAAAGATTTATTTGTATCTTAAAAAAAAGAAATAATAAGTATTTATTTTTATAAAAAAAGCTTGAAGATCATTAGCCTTGACATATTTTTTTTTTTTAAATAACTCAAGATTTATAGCTTATAAATATATATTAGTGTTTAAAAATAGTTTATACATTTCTATGAACAATGAAATTTAACCTAATATATAAAAACACTTGGTTGTTTCTGAAATAATGTTTCAGTTGTTTGATTATGTTATATTATAATATTATTGTGTTCAAAATATTTCAAAAATAACGAGGATAAAGCATGTATTATCGGTTGCTATAGTTAGTACAACATATTATTGTAATTATTTGTATGATTATTTGGTTTTATGCAATATGCTATTCAATTAGTTATTTAAGATATATTATTCAAATGTATTTATTTATTAACTGTATGTATATAATATTTATATTTAAATAACAAAAACATATTATTTTAAATAAAGATTAGTTTAATGTTAAGGTACTCTGTAAATATTATAGATTGATTATTATGACGTATAATATACACTTAAAATAGTCAATAGTGAATGTGCATCATAAATAATGAAAACATAAAATTATTTTACCAAAATTTATGAAAAAATAAATAGGTTTTTAAAATGAACGTACACATAATTGAAGTAAGATGATATATGTTTAATTTAAACTAAACCTATCTATGCTTACTTAGTATTTATTATATTATGTAGGTTTAGGTATTTTAAAATGATATACTTATACGCAGAGCCGTGCCGTTAAGATTTGGCGCTCAGGGCAAAATTAAAAATATTCGCCCCCTATTTTAGTTATCATTATGCATTTTATTCCTATTTAATTCATATTTTATTGAATTTTTTTTTTTTACAACGTATTTTGAACATACATTTGATGAAAAACTGAAGTTGATTACAATAGTAATTATTAAACAAAATAATTAGGTATAAAATAATTAAAAATTAATACAAATCACAAATTATACTATATTATACATGTTATATTTACAAACGTATATATACGTATCATATAGGTTCATAATTTAAAACTTGATTTTCCTAGACTTTTTTGAAGCAAAATCTTCAATCACGTCTTCAAAATCAATATTTTTTGTTATTTCATTCTCAATTGACAATATTGCTGAATTGGTTAATCTCTCTTGAGACATGGTTGAACGTAAATACAAAATTCGTCTTAATTAATTTTAATTTACAAAAAGAGCGTTCCCCGGAAGCGACGGTAACAGGCATGGTAAGAAACAATATATATGCAGTTATTAAATTTGGACAAGTTGAATCAAGTTCATATTTTTTAATTGCATTTAAAATATTTAAAGCTGTTCCGTTTGAGTCTGGTAGAATTGCTTTTGCATGATATCTAAAAAATTCGATTTCGTTTATTATTTCCTGGTCAATATCTTCGTTGTATTTGATTCCTAAATCAGCTGCATATTTTTTCAATGTTTCAACTGGTGCTAAAGATAGTGAATGACTAGAAAGGAATTGAAAATCATCAGCAATATTTGATAATTTTTCAAATCTCCATTTCATTTGAACTATAATATTAGTATAAATGTTATTACTCGATTCTAGTCGGCAATGTGTTCAGAAAAAATGTATAATGGTCCAAAATAATTGTAAAATAATAATTTTTCTCATATATTTTATTTATATATAGTTTAAAATATTGTAAAAAAAATTGTTTAGCGCCCCTTTAAACCATGCGCCCAGGGCATATCGCACACGCCCCTTAGCCCCCCCCCCCGCCACGGCTCTGCTTATACGATAGAATATTTGGTAAAGAAATTACAGATTTGCATAATTTGGATTAAATTTAATATTTGATATCTTTTAAGTTTTTTATCTTAATAAGTAATACAAAATATAAAATTTATTTGTTTTTGATTAAAGTCAAAGTCAATTAATTGAGTGTATTAATCTAGTCGTAAAGACATAATTATTGACTGCTGTCGTCATGAATGAACTATCGAATTATGTCTTCACATGTGAGTACGTGACAACGACATGAAAGTATTTTCCTACAATAAATCGGATTGCACGATTGCAATAGAGTAATTAATGCTATTCGGATGAAAACTGATGATTGAGGACATGAAAACTCAATTCGGTCCCAAGTGTATATTGTAGACAGTCGATCGTAGTGACCGATAACGCGTGCTTTATCCTCGTCGTAACTTGTAGTTGAAGTATATCGACTACATACTATTCTTCCACGTTAGCTGTATCATATACTGTAGAAAAACCTATAAAATACAGGAAATATCAAGATTGAATAAAATGTCTATCTATAAGCCATGTTTATATTACATGAACGAAAGAATTTTCAGTAATATATTTAACAACTATTATTATTTTATATTATAATTTTCAATTCATATTTTTTTCAAATACACCTATGTGATGGGCCCTTATTTTAAGGTAATATTAAAAATTTGATATAATAACGTATAATTCATGTATACATAATTTTTATAGGTATAAAATAACAATAACCCGTATATAAAAAATGCTAGGTATTTATAATGTTCTAAAAAGAGTCATTACTCATTAGTGTATGAAAAAATAGTTTTAGGTGAAATTCAAGCCTCCAAAATGCAAAGGCCTATGTTTATGAAGTTCATTATGTAGTTATATGGATTGTAATAAAACCTATATATCTACATTTTCAATAATTATTTCAAAACTAATATTAATTAACATTCTATATTTATAAAACTCAACTTTCTTTTCATTTTTGATAATAGCGTATTTACCATATCTGGCTTAACAAATGTCAAGTGATGATGAAATCAGTAATTAAATCTTTATTCTATTTTCAAGATCTTGTAAATGATATAGGTACTTACTTATTTTTATATTTAATAGAGTATTGTAAGTCGTTAGTTGAATTGGTATAACTTGGGAAATTTTTAAATGGGAGGGGAAAATTTAACCTTATATAGGTACAACGAAAGATAAAATTTTCTTAATCTAACATATAATTATGTTATTACGAGTAAGAAAATAGATTATTACCTAATATTTATTTTAGTCTTAGAAGTTTATGTTAACCATCACAGAGGTTTCAATAATATTTTATCATAAATCAAGACAAACTAAAGAGTTAGTTTTTCACGAACACAACTTATGATTTTATAATACTTACTAATTATTTTAAAATAAAGATAAAATAGCCAAGTAAAAATTCAAATGGCTATACATATATTTTATGTAATAAGTATTTAAATTTCCAAATATATATGTATATATTTAGTAATATTATAGGTAAGAACCTAACTAGTAACCTAACCTAGCTTATATTGCATATTATTAAGTGTCGTGTCTTTAATGTTTAAAAAATCAACCTTGCGGTGAAATAATTTGACTACTGTCACCTATAAAAAATTGTCTTACCTAATAATGTACTACACAAGTTATTTGCTTGTCTGTTTATATAAATAAAATCTTAAGTAATTATTATTTATTTTGTATTTCAGGATTTATAAAGTTATAAAAAAAATACTTTAATACAACTGTACATTAAATATGTTTAAAATTGCTTTAAAAATGCAAAATTATGCAAAATAAGATTGTATATTGTACAGAATTGTTACTCCTTAGATTATAATATATATTTTGGTGTATAATATATTGGATATTTTTTCACAATAAATATTATGCAAAACCATAGAAATATCTATTGACTATTCTAATAATTATTAGCTATATAAGTACAATTTATAATAATAATTATTAATTGTTCAACAACGAACACCAACCTAAAGTTACCACTTAGGTACCATCAGTTCAGGTTTGGCCGAGACTTGAATAGTTTGATATACAAACTGGGTTTAAATATAGCATTCGTCCTAATTAAGTATTTTAAGATTACCAATGGTCCCAGAGTTAAATTTCAATAACTTAATATGTGTTTTTATACTAAATTTTTTTCTTTTATTAAATATTTTTAGTAAAAAAACAATGTAGCTTGGATAATTGATAAAATAAACATATTTATTACTATTATTACTATCTACATTTTAATTTTTTTCTCATTTCAATGTTTCACTACGAACATTTTTGTCATTATCTATTGTTTATCGATAATCTTTGATTGATCATTCCGATTTGTAATATTTAGTTAGTTTTTACTTTTTAAACATGTATTGTAGAGATGTAGAGATGCTGTAATTAAAAATCTTACCATAGAACAGGATAGCTATTTTTCATCAGGTATGTAGGTACGTTAGGTCATGAAACACATTAGGTATGTAGGTACAGTTAATATTTTTAGTAGGAAAAAAAACGTAACTTTGCAGTAAGTAGGTATGATGGCTATATAAACTACTAAACTATTAAACTACTAACGAAATCATTTGGAATACTTAATTTTTAGATTCTGAGTGGCAAATATAAAACAAATCATTACATTAAAACATATTTTGTTGTTTATTCATTGTAATCGTTATACTAGGAACGCAAACAAAATATTCATATAGCTCTTTATTTAATTTATTTATTTGTTAGTTATAATTAGTGATGCCAACGTGCAATAGCCAATAATACATTTTATTTTGAGTTATCTATATTTTACGAGTAGTTATAATATGAACCAGGGTTTAAGGTTTCCAATTATTTTGGTTTCCCGAAAATCTTTATTAGAACTTCGATAATATGTCCAAGAAATATAAATTTGTTTGTTTCATTCGATAATAATTTATGGGTATTACCTATCTCCTGTTCTCATCAAATCTATTCGTTGAATAATGAGATTTTATGTTATTTTAAATTATTTAAAATATCTAAGAAATACAAAAATAGGTTAATTCATTTTAAGAATTGAATTGAATTTAAATTTAATTAACATTAACAGTCATGAGATTTTTCGGATTAATTTTTATTTAGTTCTTAAAAAGTTAATTTTTTGTTTATTTATTAATTATTTTGTATCAATGTAAAATAAATATATCAGAAAATTGTTTTGAAACCCATCGATTCCTTTACTACATATTATCCTAATTGAAATTTAATTCATGGTTTTTATATTTTTTAGCAGTGCGAGTATGCTTTTTTCAATTGAAACTTAATAAAAACCTTGAGTAGGTATTTAAACATAGGTAATACATAATTATTTAGCCTTATTATGTGTAAACTATATAATACGTTTCCACCATTTTACTACGAGTCCTGTGAATTTTTACTCGTTCACGGGAATTTTCCATCTCCAGTTTTAGTTTAAATAAAATAAAACATGGCAAGTCCACTAAAAGAGGGCGGCTTGTGTTTCATAAGTGACTCGGCGGGTTGTAAACATTTTAAATACGGTCCTACCACTTGATCTAACTAACCATTACGATGTAATAATAATAATAATAATAATAATAGTAATAATATAAATACAACGTTTCAATATTATGAGTGGCGGCGCAAGTCACTTCCCTACTCGCGAACAGGATGACATTACGCCGCAACCGCCGCCACCGCAGAGACACGCGGAGACCGAAACAAACGAACACGCGTTCGCCACCGGGTCGTGTTACACGCACGGCATCAGTCGCGGACCGCTTACCGTTGAAGATAGTGGCGACGCTCGTCAGCGATTTGGATTGTGTCCGCTCAAGTGCGCGGTGATTGCGCGTACAATAACAACAGCTCTGCGGCTGCAGTGTTATTCGCATCCGACTGGTGCGGCATAAATGGAATAAATAATATTATATATTATTATAAAATACTAAATAGTTGTATACTGTTTTCGTTTAGCCAACCGCGCAACACTCGTGACAAAATAATATCATTACAACAATTATTGATGTACCACATTAATCGTGCTCTGTCAGTACCGCGGTATATGCGTGTTATAATATTATGTTTCTCCTAAATGCGTAAAGCCTGACGTCGGTTTTTTTGTCCGACATTCGCAGGACTGCACTACCATCGTCGGTGACGCATCATTATTGTTATTATATAGTTATTACTTATTAGTAATGCGCGACGCGTATTTGTCGCGATTATTGTCATCGGATTTTTCGACATCGACGGAAATAAATAACTTACAAAACGGAAATAAACAAACATTTTATAGATATCAACAAGTGTATATCAACTCCTGTATACCGCGTTAAAAACGCTTGTCGTCAACGACGCCGCCGCAGCTTTCAACGAAAAACAATAAATTATTCCTTACCCAACGGCGCTCACGTGTGTACACGAACTGACATAATCATAAACGCACTGCCGTCTGCTACTACTGCAGGTAATTAAAACAATATTATATTATAAACGTGATATTTTTAAAAGTAATCTTAAGTATAAATAATTATCAAGTATCTTCATTTTCGAATGACATGTTTTCTTTCAATATTGCATTTATTTTAACATCGATTTTTTTTGAATTTTCATGTTGTATAGGTAGGTACCTTTTATAAGACCATATATATTCATATTCATAAGAATTCTTTTGACGATATAAACATCATTTTGTTTAATTAACAAACTTTTTTTTTTACTTATTATAAATTGCTAAGTATATGTATTTTTTGAATTTTTAAATTTACTTAAGTTGAAATTAAAACGAATTGTTTCTCAGTGATTACATTTTGTGCACTAATTGTTGTTCGTGATAATACATTTAAAACAATGTACACGGGTTTGAGATTTGATAGCTACACATAGAATAAAAATATAATTATTTGCAAACTATTTTCAATGATATTTTAAAATACCTACCTATTCAGAATCTATTTTTTTATACACAATATAATTGCAGTTGACATTTTTTTTTAATATTGTTACAGTAGTACAATATAATTAAATTACTTTTTGGTAGATCTTAGTATTGCTAAAATTGTCACAATATTACAATATTTTTACTAAAATATTTATATATACGAGTAGATAGTATTATTTAAATAATAATTATATTTTCACATTAAAAATTATTATTTACCTATTACAACATATAATAAATATAAAATGTATATAACAGCGACTGGTAAAGTATTTGTGTTATTTTGTGATTCACCTTGCACAATCACAATATTTTCGTTTAATATTACATTTGTTCAAATTTTGATTTTTTGTATTTTTAAATAATTATAATGTTGATTCATTTTATATAATTTCAAAATGTTTTAATAATACTTATATAATAAATAATAATATAATACCATTGTGTATTAAATATTTTAAATTACAATTTTAAAACTAAAATTTAAAACTTTTATTTATTTATAAAAAACAAAACATTGTTTTATGATTAACTATATTAGAAATCAAATTAAATATTTTTTCAAAAATTTTTTTAAAAATAATAAAACTTGAAGTTATTTATAAGTATTAATATATTTATATTTTATAATTTGTAAAAAAATTATCGAGTATAATAAATGATAGAGTAAAATGCATAAAGCATTTATTTTATATTTTATGTAAAATTGTTATGCAGGACTACTATTCATAAGTCATAATACATAAAGTTTAATTACTCAGAAACTATACGTTTGAATTTCAACTCAGACGTATCAATATTTTCAATAACAATTTAACAATTTTTAGTAAAAAAGGTAATTAAAAAAAAATGTAGTTTTGTCTCTGATTATTCTTTTTATGGAAATTTAAAGTTTTTAAGTATTTAAAAAATATATTTTTAAACATACCAAAAATACCGAAAATCATAATTTAAATGAACGTAGTATTAAAGGAAAATATGATGCGTGACTGTTTGGTAAATTACACTATAATACAAACATTTTGCGGGTGGTTATACATATTTAATATAACATATTATTGTAACTAATATTGTGTAAGATGTTATTTTTATCTTAATCCTTAAATGAATTTGTTTATCGCTAAATGTCGTTGTTAGAACAGTACAGAGGTATGATTGGTAGACGATCTTTAAGCTGTTGTCTGTTTTTTACTTTATTATCTTATCGCGCTGTTAAGAAAACAAAAAAAAAATATGTGTAGGTATAATGTATACCTCTAATATTATATTGTACCGTTTTTCTAAAAGTGTGACGAATTTTTGCAATTGCGTTTATTTCTACCCTAAGGTCTAAGTGTAATATTATATTTACTATATTTACTCTATAAGATAAAATATATTTTAATTTGTTTTTAAAACCTAATCATTAAAAAAAGTACTAACATAATGTTACTGATATACAGTATAATAATATACCAATCATAATATTTATAAGTGAATATAACGAGAAATTAATACTGTTACGACAATATAATATTGTCGTATGCAGAAGATTAGTTTTTATACCTAATATTTGTAGTTTGTACCTATTTCGTTTATTATGTAGGTAGATCGTTGGTGTAGTGTTCTATAGTACTATATATTTTAAATATTTTATTACAAATTTTAAATTTATTCTTCTCTCACATACACTTGTTCAGTAGGTCCATTATCATCTCGAAGAATAAATAAATAAAATTAATGTTTATGATTTGTTAGGTTGGAAAATATTAGGTCTTATTATATCAATACAATTATTTGATCAATAATAACTTAACAAAATATAACAAGTACTTTAATACAATATACAATTTATAAGACATGTTCTACTCATTTTGATAAAATTGCTTAAATCATAAAAATATTTTTGTGAATTCTGTTGAAATTCTGTTTGTGTGAGTGTTGACGTATCATATACATTTTTTTTAAATACAGCTATACTTCAACTGTAGGGATAAGACTTTTGAACATTTTTTTTACACACAAGGGATCATATATTATTTTAAATTTAGAAAATGTAGATTGTTATGCATTTTTAATTGGTAGTCAACGTTGCTGGTATATTTTAATTTCATTGTTTTCTTCATAATGACAATAGATTTTTTTAGTATGATTTTAATTAAAATAATAGTGCTGTTGGTGTGAATAATACTGCTTTACTTTTTTAGACAATATAATATAATTTTTGAAACTACGAATAGTAGTATAATATTTTAATGAATTTTATTAATAAATCGTTAGTCGAGTTTAAAATATTACATTTAGGATATTGTACACCAATATTTATATTTAATTTATTTAAGCCTGTATAAATATTTTCATTCCATATATTTAATTTAACGTTTCTTGTTTGAACAACATTTGATGGACACAACTTCACGAAAGACTAATCTTCTTTAACCCTAATTCTTAATTCTAAACTATATTTTAAAACTAACACAGATTGGATTATATATATTGATAACATTTTATTTTAAACAGAAATTCGCGTTGAATTTAAATAAATTGAATACAATTGATTGGACCAAACTGTACAAAGTACCTATTTGGTTATTTGTTTATTAATTTATACTTAATTCAATTTTAAGTTAAAACTATAGTTTAAAAGTCTAAAATCGTAGTATTAATGTGTCATATTATTCTCATATTATAATAATATTGTATTACAAATAATAATCATATAACTTCGTTAATAATTTTCGCATTTGTTTTTTTTACTTTTTATTAATTATAAATACATATTTTATAATCGTAAATTGATATTAGACGAATTGTCAATCTTAATTGAATTAAGTTTTATGTAAAGTTTTAATTAAAAACACAAATTTTAACTATTATTATGATTGTTAATTTTAGTACAGAATGATCTTATTATTCTGACAATAATATGAGAAGTCGTGCTATAATATTTTATGGTAATAATAAAATTAAGCATAATGAGTAATAATTGAACAAAAAATATATTTTATACTGTTGGTAATAAAAATCTTCTTCGAGGGCATCTAATTTAATAGGTAAATTAAATAAGCACCTATTTATTTTATTTAATATTAATTCTAGTGAATAAAACTTATTATAATATTATTTTTGTCCAATCAAGTTTTCTGTTACATGTATACATCGCACGTTTTTCACAAATAAAACTATGATTATAGATTTATCAGATTTTGTTTTAAGTCATTATACATATAGTTTAATAACTTATCAGTTTATAATAATTATTTGCATACGTCAAAATACTAATTTTGAACTAATTATAATATATAATATTATACAAGATACACTATTCAATCATGTATTTTTTATCCTGAAACTATTGAACTGAACTGTTTGCTCTGCATATAATAGACAGTTATTTATAAAGTAATAGATGATATAATTATTTATTTGTATATTTTATAATTTATTCTTTAATAATTTTTAAATTTTATAATTTTACTATAATGATTCATTTATATTATCTTAGAATAAATGCTATATTTTATGTAAACTAATTATTTGATTAATATAATTTGCTAAATATCTTCATTAGGTTGAATATTAGATATATAGTTTATAATAATTAACATATTTTTTTTAATTTTATTATTACCTATATGTAATAACTTTATTTAAATACTTAGATGACTTTTTCTTGATTAAATAATAAAACATTAATATCTATTGTATGATATTTTGCAAAAGCAAACATCGTAAAATTTATAAATCTAGAATCTTTCTATAAGTTTGAAATTTAAAATAAATTTTGTACAAGATATATGGAATGGTAATAGATTATAGAAGAAATATACAATTATATATCTATTGAAAATAGCGTTTGCTTTACACGGTACATTAAACATATTTATAAACAATAAATAAGACTTTTTTGAAAAATTTTAATCGTAAATTGTGAAATTAAGATCAAGATTAAATTTTAAAAAATCGAGTGAATAGTATAATAATATAATAATAGTATGTAACTATAAATAAAATATAGATTTGATTGTCATGGTTATGAGTAAAATATTTCTTCATATAAACATGACACTAGTTACTATCTTATTTTATCATACTTAAATTACTTTAGCTTCTTATTTAAGACGAGGTAATCCATATGATCTAGTTAGTTAATATACGATTTTTTGAGTGTATTTTACTTATAATATTGATTAAAATTTGACATATGCATCTAAAGGTAGTTGAAATATTTAATTATGAAACTAATATTCATGCACGTAAGCTTAGTTTGATTATAATCTAAAAAAGTCTTTTTTAAATAATTGATATAAATATAAAAGAAATTAGAACAATGCCATCTTTGAAAAATAAAATCATTTCAAAATGACATCGTTCGAAATGTAGTTCTGTAAGTACATTAAATTATTTTTGTTGTATATAATGTTCTGATGTTCTGACCAGTTTTAATTCGTATCTATGGGAGAATGGAAATAATAACAAATATCAAAACCCGCTGTCATTATCTACACCACGATTATTATTATGATGATCTATTCATTATGTGTAATAACCTACTGAAATATGTTGTATACTATATATATACAACAAGAGTACAACAATAGACATCGTCAGTAAAACTTAACGCCGCACACTTTGATATCTGCCATTTTAAAAACAAAAACAATAACATAATTAAGTTTGCTTTAAAATCTGCGTCCATCAAGCGTGTGATGATCTAAGTTCAATTTTAGTATAAATTCAAATTCACATTATAACATTTAAGTGTAGGGTCATCTCTGCCACTTTTTGAGGAAATTATAAGCGTGGAGAAAAAAAAGTAGAAACAAACAACAAAATTGTTATTTTCGTCGTGGAATTCAGACATGTTAGTTTATACAATACCACTATTAGGACAATGTCGATTATATTTTCGGGGGCCGTGAAGTCCACTACAATTGACAAAAAAAAAAAAAAAAATAAATAAAAAAATGAAAAAGAAAAATTGTTGTGTAATCATCACAGTGCATCAGTCATCAGACACAATGTATAGCAATGATGAAAATGTGGTTTTTTACTCGTACATTGCAGAATGGTCTAAATATTAATTGATTTTACGTTACTTAAATATTATTATAAATTTATAGCTTCACATTGTATGATTGTATGAAAATGTGGTTTTTTACTTGTACATTGCAGAAAATGGTCTAAATATATTTAATTGATTTTACGTTACTTAAATATTATTATAAATTTATAACTTCACATTGTATGATTGCCTACACAAACGCGTTTGACATGTGCGAGGACCCTTTTCGGTTAACTATCTATTATTGTCGCAGATTTCTGTCATTGAAGCGACGGAGAAAGTAGGACGGATCTCGTGTACAGTAGTTGTTTGGAGAATAACGTGTTGAAAATTGGAAAATAATTCGCTCCGAAAACATCAATTAAAAATGAGAGTTTTAAATGTGTACTGTACTAAAAACAGCGTATAAAAAACATTTGACAACAATTATTGCGCTACAAGAATAATGAGACAACTAATACTACCTATAAGTGTGTATGTGTGTGTGTGTATATTGTATAAACTAAAAAAACGATACTGTGCAGATATTATTTATTAGTATTAAAGGCGTAACGTATAATGTACATGATATTATTATATTATTATATTGTACTCGTATAAGTACTCAAACATTACACACGTACATCTACAAACTACACAAAAATACAATTAAATGACATTTTGATATTTTTCTCTATTTAATATATGAATACGTTAAAAAAGTGTCAATAGATTCTTGCGATCGCTAACGTAAATATATGTATGTTTATAAAAAAAAAATAACGCAACCTTAATATGAAAATACGGGTTAGATGACCACGAGTAAAAAAAAAAAAATAAAAAAATATATACATACGTAATTATGTTAATATTCAAGTGGCGGTCAGTATAATATAAAGACAGTATGATTTCATGTCCATCGATTTATTTAATTGAAATGATATAACAATGCAAACTATTTTAAACAGCACATGATATTACAATACGTCATCAGTGATTTAATGCAATTCAATTCAAAAAAATAAATACATTATATATTTGCATTGAAATGTCGAATCAGGTGTTTAAGAAAGTATAACTAGGAAATTCGTATTTAAATTTCTGACGAAACTCATTCATAAATGTGAAGTTGTTCGTATCACAACAATATCTATTGTTCATATTATACAAGAATAGTATTTTGATCGTCGTTAATGAATAAAAAAAAAACTAATAAATACGATAACTTGAATTGTATGACTTATGTTAAACCGGATGTTAGTATTTAGCATATTATCTATTATCTTTTTGGTTAGTTGAGGTGGCATATGGAATAATCAGAAATAATTTTACGAATGTATGTATCAATATTTAAAATGCTATCAGTGCATTTATGTTTAAATATATTACAATATGTCTGAATAATATATGCATTTAATAATGTTAATATAATAAATCATTTAGCTATTTAAAAATTCTTTGACCTTTCCAAAGATAGTATACACTTAATCTATTCGAAAAGTATAATATTATATATACTTTAAATTTTAATGTGCCGAATAACATAGGGCGAGGAAACGGGTTTAAAATTGATAACTAAAAATTTATTTTATTTTACATAGTGTTTCCATATTGGTTACTATTTGGCATGACATGTAAAACAATTATAAAGTGCACTATAATTAAGATTTATGGTATCATATTTACCCTTAAAATTTGATGAAACTAAATGTGTCCAGTATTCGATATGATAATAATAAATATGGATATGTTAGTATGTTTCATAATTGTTATGAACACCAAACCCCCAAGATAAATATAGAGAAATATATTCATTTTAACATTTGTATTACGCTTGGCGAATGTTTTAATAAGGGAACTTATAAGTTAAAATACTAGAAATATCATTATTAGATATCTCAGATTGACTTGAAATTAAAAAATGAATTACCTAGGTACTATATATATTTATACACACATACACATACATGTAATAATATATTCATCTACATAATTATAATTTAATTGTAATAGGTCAATTTTATATCACTTGTTATTTATTCAACAAATAATGTAAAAATAAAATGAAAATTATACGAAAAACAATAATTTAATAATTGTAACAGCAAATTAAAGTAAAAAAAAAACTCATTGAACATTTAATAGTTTAGTATAAAACCAATCGAATGTGAAGAAATAAACGATTGCCTGTTTGTCATCTCAAACAATAAAGATACATTTAACAGTATACCTACGTTCCTATAATTTATATATATTTACCGGGCTAAGTTATGTTTTTACAAAGTTTTACGAACCACTGTAAATAAAAGCCTGGTAGGTATAGTGTATTATATATCTTTGTTATAGCAATTTAGATTTAATTAATTTTTGTCTTTAACCTATAGGTGGGTTCATATTATGTATTAATTATACTATTAGAAAAAGTTCATTGAAGATATTTATTAAAAAAAATGTAGTATTTGCATATATTTTGTATATTTCTTGAGTTACAATGATCTATGTCTGACAACCCTCTATTTTTTAAACATATGAAGTCTTTAAAGCATAAATGTTATAATTTATACCGATTTTTTGTATTTAATATATTAAATGTTGTGTTGTACCTATAAATTAAAAAATATAATGATGATTGGAAATCATGTAAGATAATAATTATTAATTGTTATAATAATAGTGTATAGGTGCCTACATATAAATCATTATTCATTTAAAATTTTGAATTGAAGCTTTATTTAATATTTTTATATTTATATAGATATTATATGATTATTATTATTTGTTTAATTTTTTAACTTCATGACTTGTAAAAAATATGTAATATAAATACCGTTATAATTTATCATAAACAAATAATTATTATGGTAGATTTTTTGTAAACAATTTTTTTTAATAAGTATTATATTATTTTATGTGTCATTTTGTTGTGATACAATTTTTCTCTTCGAATTTTTTTTTTTTATATAAGAAAATTAACAAGACGGTTTTGACTGAAATATAAAACCAGCTAAAATGAAACTTTAAAACGGCTATAAATTAAATAACTAAGAAAAACTTTGTTTAGCATATTATCCTTATGGGATTACATTTTTAGTTATTTTTAAAATTAGATTTTTAAATAAATTGTAATTAGTACGTTTACAAGTTTTAATAATGTAATAAATGGATTTGTTAACATTTAAAAATTTTTTAACTACATTTTTATTTATTGCATTCAAGTTATTAAACAAAAAATATAACATCATTTTATATATAGTATGTACACAACTGTCAATTATAAATATTTAATAAAAAAATTTTAATTTTAATTAAATTTTGGTTTTAAAGTTTATGCTAGTAGTTATAGCCTAAATATATATTTTATTTTATCTAATGAAAACATTTTTTTCTTAAAATGTGTAAAATATAAATTATAACCAAGTTATATAAAAAAACCGTGGTTATAACACATTGGTATATGTATTAGTTTTTGTTTAATAGCTACTTATTTAGAATATAACGTATTAAAATACCTATTAAATCATTTACTTCCTTCACTACTTTCATATTATTTTTATTTTTTTTCTTGTAAATCCAATGAGCTTCGGTAAGCTTAATCAGTTTTTTAATAAACTATTTGACTATAATAAATTAATTAACGACTATTATATTTTATTCTATAGATTATTTTTATTAGCCACTATTTTTTTAATAAATAATATTATATTTTTATAACTAATAATATATTAATATCAGATAATATGCGTTTTTTATTAATATATGTATAACCATTGTATAAGGAACATTAGCGAAGGTAATTCAAAACAATTTAATATAAACATTAAAATTAAAATACTGTTTACATCTAAATTTTTAAATAATAAATAGTTAGATAAAAAAAAAGTTTGGTATTAAAACGTAGTTTAATATTATTGCATTTTCTCCGTATACATTGAATAGTGTTTGCTTGAATATAATATGATCAAATTGCAGTGACGATGTCATTTATATGTCAATGTTTTATGAACTTTTAAGTTCTCCAAGTAAAATGTTGGGCGTTGTAACAATAAATAAAAAATGTTTGAGTTAATTTAAATGCACAATACAGTTAAATAATTTATGGAATGTAGTTGTGGTTAAAATAAAATATAACTTATGAATAGTACGAAATAATATATGCGAAGTTTTCTACAAATATCGTAAGTAAGTATAGATGAAAAATAAAAATTACTTGTACGAGTTCCTGTGGGAATAAGGCCTTGCGTTTATGAGTAGGTACTTATCAAAATTATATATTACTACGATTTGTATTTTAATTTTTAAGTAATGAATTAAAAAAAAAAAAACTATACTATTGAATATGCAAAGTATACTTATATGTGCTATAATTTATAAGATAGATCAGCGTAATACATTTTTAATATTAGTGCACTTATTGAATTCTGTTATTTCGCAAATCACCTGTTGATTAATTTTTGGTGTCCCGAAATGCATCCTGATGTTTTACACGTATTTGGGCCTTGCATCAGATAGTTAATGGTTGGTAGTTGGTAAACTGTAGTTTAAACACAGCCCGAGATGAATACTTAACCCGATAGATGACTGCATTGGTGGTGTTGGTTGTAATGGTGAAGGAGGCTTCTTAAAATACCTATTTTAAAGCCATCTCCCAAGGAAAATTCACGTTAGTCGATTATTATTATTTTAAAGCTTGTAATATTGCTTATTATTTCTAAATTATTTGTGAATCGAATTATATTTTGGTCTACTTTTCAAGTTAATTTTAAGTTATCTTTGGTCCAACCTTCATTCTCAACATAGAATAAAAAAAACATTTTATTTAATTAAAAATATTTAAAAAAAAAAAAAATTGAACATTTTTTTAATTTGCTATTAAAGAAATATCACGAGGAATGTTTGATTATTATTTATTATTAATTTAATTTTCTACGTATTATTGCTATTATTACATAATATAAATAATATTTATAACGAAGTGGACAAAAATATTTAAAACATAAAAGAAACTGGTAGTCTTACTTAAGCGATTATTTTGTCTGTCTATCAAATTGCAAGCTTTGTTTAAGCCTGGTTTAGTTTTATAACTATTTATTTGCCTATTTAAATGTAAGATTTATTTAAAAATAATTGAAGTTTTTCTTTTAAAATTTAACTTCATCTCCGAATATATGACTGTTTTGTATTTTATTAGATACATTTACTTTAGAAACATGGGTCATGTTATCATCGGCATAAAATAATAATAATACATTATAGACCTGCCCGGTTTCTTTTAATATTGTACAACAATAAATTATAATGAGTATAGGTAACTATAGTATGAACTTTGAGAAATTGCAGTACTATTGATGAGAGCCATTTCATTAATTCTTATTATTATCATTATTCAATGTCAGGCTTATCATTATATGTATATATTTAACATAATATTATTAATCGAAAATCACCCGCGCTGCTACAAACATTCGTTAATATAGGTAATATTATAATGTCCCGTAAACGTTGTTAAACCCATAGACCGTTTAAACTATTTTATAAGGTGTACTGCGGTCTAAACACTCTAAACCGAATCGTGTTTACTTATTGTCCTGGAACGTACACATTATAATATATAATATGTCTATAATAGAATAATACTATTATACATAACTATATAATACTATAACCGCTGCATATGTTTTATATCTATTGTAACAATACAACGTGCATATAATATAATATAATAGATCAAAATAATATAGTCTAAAATTTACTCTATAGAGGTATTTTTCCTTGTCGATTATTCCACGCTTTTACTTGAATCGAAACGTGGCGGTTCCTATTCCATATATTCTACAGGATGGTCTGTGCTTCTGTGACGTTTTCCAGTTTCCCTGCGCGTTATACATACCTATGATCTTTATAACCAAGAACATCCAATCCACTCTGTATAATTTGCATATTTATTTTTTTGTTACCATTTCCCTATACGCAGGATTACATCTGAAAACCGACCGAGAGTAATCGATTTGTCACGGCGTACCGGTCGAAATACAATTATTGCGCTCATCTGCCTAACAGCCAATATTGACCACATTTTTATCGTATTTTTTTTCTTCTCATCAAAACTTAAAAAAATATTTAACACTTTAAACCAACTTAATTTAAATTCTACTGGAAATAAAAGCAATAATTGATTAATTGAGAATATGTGATCTACTAAAAAGATAATAAAATATAAAATATAAAAATGAAGATGTAGTGGTGTAATTTACACCTCAATATTCTGTGGATTCTAAGTCGGGTTTTTAAAAATATGCTTAAAACATGCTCAGTAATTTATTCTGTCATTTTAAAAATATTGCATGATGATTGAATAAATAATTCCTGATATCATTCGTCATAAAGATTCCCATCTCCTCATATTTTATGTACATATATATTTACTACTCGTATTTTATAATAACTTACTGCGAATATCAAAAAGTTAAAAGTATAATATAATTAATAATAATAACTTTTAGAATACAATTGTATTGTTTTCTATTTTTTAGAATTTAAGTATAATGTTATATTTTCTTATATTTTCATACTAAAGAAAATTGTATTTATTATTATTCTAATAAGATGTAAATTATAAAGCTAATAAAAAAGAATACTCTTTAGCAAATAATTTTAATATGCTAAAAATTGATAATACGTGAACAAAATCTATTGAAGTCTTAACAAAACTTGTATTTCCAAATCAATATTTTATTCTTTGATAAAAAAAGTCACTCGAAAAAAGTGATAAAAAATGTGTACAATAACAAATATTACAAATCGTATTGTAACTATTTGAGCATATTATAGCTAGAGCTATTAGGTATCTAACCATTAAAGTGTATTGTTATTTTAAAGTTTATTACAATTTACAGAGAAACGCTATTAAAATAAAACGATTAAATAATCAAGTAGGTACCTATTTAAAATTATTTTTTATATTTATTATTCTAGTTGACTTGTTACAATTTGGTTTAGTTTAAAAAATTTAAATTAATAACTTGGTTAGTAAAGTTAATTTACAATGTTGGTAAATTAAGTGTATATAAAAACAAATAATAGTTTATGAACATAGTAAAACTAAACACTTTAATAATAATTATTGAGAATGGGGTAAGATTTTCTATTAATATTTTATTTTTATAATATTTTTTTTTCAAGTTATACGTAATTTTTATTTCCAAAAGTTTTAAGTATTTGCTTATAACATTATATTTAAAATTTACGTTCAGTTGTCTAAATATCATGAAATAATTTAATTTTGTATCAAAATAATAATAATAATAATATAACTACACTTTTGTATCAAAAATATTGAAATTAGAGGAATAGTATATACGTATTAATAGAAGAAGATTTTCTACCTATATATAAGTTATAGGTAATGATAATTAGATTGTCGTACATCCGTTTACGCTACTTTCCCATTATAACCATTCCAATTGAAGCATAATACGTAAAATAAAAAATGTAATATCTGCGATGTTAAAGGTGACAGTATTTATATTTTATTCACGCTAAAAAATAACTATCAAAGTGAAACAATAACCAAGGTTGAAGTTATTGTCTGATTTTATATTATATACATAGTTAAGTAATGTTTTGATTGTTATAACTTATAATAGTTAGGTACTACAATATCACTTACCGATGTCTTCGCAGAAATCATAATATTAATTTACAGAAAATTGAAAGGTACAATTATTCGACGTTAATATTCTATCGGCATTATTATGTGCTACCAGTAGTGCAACTAGGACTTTTTTTACCGGCTGTGAGGGGGAGGATGTGGTGTGACTGGTATGAGTTTCTATCTAAAAAATATTTTGTATCGTTATCACATTAAAAAAAAAAAATATATATATTTAAATATCTTAATATAAATTATGATAATAGGTTGGTAATATTAAAACAATTAAAAATATAAATTTTTATTGACAAAGTATTACTTTATTAGTACCCAAAATCCATGCCGATTTTAACGGAATGTTAAAATAATAACATACGCAGGTAAGTTTATATTTTCATAGTCCTGTAGGTTACAACATTAGAAATGATTTAACTAATTAATCGAATTAAAAAAGGAAGATTATTTAAAAAATTGGTATTTTTTTCATGCGATAAGATATTTTCATACCTAGGTATTGTGAATACCTATAAATTACGAATATAATGAACAAGTCCAAACAAGTAAATCCCATGAAAATATATTATCATAATATAAAATACGCACACGGAAATTTAGTATTATAACAGGCGTTTGGAATTACGTGTTAATACGTTATTTTACATGTAAAATGCTTTCAATTCATTTTGTATTGTTATTAATTCATTATTATTATGCTTACCTGACCGGATCAACGCTGCTACAAGTGAGTCTCGCGTGCCGATGATCTTTGGTCGATTTCTCGCGACAATTATTACTATAATTTTTATAATCATTATTATTATTTGCTATACTATACTATACTGCGACTACCACAAGTATACAGTGTGATTGATCAAACCATTTCACCATGTTTTCCCTTTGATAATACATTTATTCAAATTACAATTTTTGGTATTTTTAAATATACTTAAAGACTATGTTTTAAAATGTTCCAAAAATTCCAAAATTATTCTGTGGCGATACAAACTTCTATTTTTAAATAAATCTTTATATTTTACTGTACATTTAGTAAATGTTGTCTAATTCAAAATTATAATAAGTATTTTTTCAGTTATTAAATATTAATTATACTATGATAATAGTTCTTAAAAATGGTTTTACAAAATCTATTATTTATTATACTTGAAACATTTTTAAAAATTATGAACATTGATAGAATTATTTTAATTATTATTTATTAAAATTTTCAAATGACTATAGCAGTCACCATATCTTTCAAGCCCATTACTATGAATTAGGTATGGACATATTATCCTTGGTACACAAAGTTATTTAAACTTAAAAAGTACTCGTTATTAATGTATAGTAGAAAAGGAGGGTTGTCATTAGAAAAAAAACAGAAGTTATATACTTGTATCTCTACAAAACACTTCTTAAGCAGTAAAAAAAATATTAAAAATTTTTAAAGTATGATATTTAAGTATATTTGAAAATTTCAAAAATCAGATTTTGAATAACTGCGTTATTGATTGAAGAAAAAAAAGAGGTGCGTATGCTTGCTGAATCACCCTGTACATGTATAATATTATAGGACGTACTATTATTATTATGGTTGTTATTAGCAGGTATTATAATATATCGTATCCGTTCCGAGTTGGTGCGTGTCGTTTCGGGAGGCCGCCGCTGACACATGTCTCGTCGCGCGTAACAGTGCAACGCCGTTTAGTCGCCCGTTTATTATTACAATATTAAGAGCAATTTGCCGGTCCCCTACGCAAGTAATAAATAATTGTGTATGTGTATTATTCTGTATTGTGTGGTATAGCAATAATGATAAAAAAATATATCAACTATGTATATATATTAAATATTATATATAACGGTAGGTCGGACGAACCTACGACGGTATAGGCATATAATTGGAAAAATCTGCAACAGACGCGAAAATGCAGGAACGCGCCTGTTTTTTTATTTTATTTTCTATTTACGTAATATAATATATATGTAAGTACTTCCATTGAAATTAAATAATTAACTGCTACGCGTCGTCTTTGAATAAATTCAAACATTTAATTATTATTATTTTTCAAGTTATTAAACTTAACGTAACTTAAACATAGAACACAGTTTTATACTCAACGAATATAAAACGATGATGTTTACAATTTAAATGATGATTATATCTTATGACTATGTACAGTGTACACAACAACATAGGTACTGATAAATGTAACTCGTGTATAAAATATAGACGACAATATAGGCAAGATATTTGTTTTATAAGATGTTTTATGTTATTATAATGTAGGGACATAGTTTCGTAGTAAATTTGTAAAATAAAATATTTGCTTATTCATTTTTGGTCGTGTACATTGCTATTTATAAAAGTATAATATATTATTCTACTATATGCTCTGTACTCGTATAATGCTTGTATTATGATTTATTGTTGTATAATTCTTTTTCTTTTTTTTTTTACGAAAAACTAAATTCGATTTTTGCTTGCCAATAATACATTTTTTTACGTGACGAATGTACAAACACCAATAAAAAAAAGTTTTCATGTGATATAACAACAGTTTTTAAACATTCGTACACTGTTTTATACAATTCTTGTGGTCGAGATTGCGTTAAAATTATGCACCACAAACACGCGTATAATTTTGTCTATCTGTCCTATCTATATATTTTACTCGCATAACATAAACCTATTGAATGCAACATTTAAATATTTGCGTAGATTGTTTTGAAATGGAAAGTATTTTAAGTATAGTGCTGACCAATTTTCAACTGAAGCAAGTAGTTGAAATGTATTTTAAGTAAATATTATGATAGATTATTTTTAAATTCTTATTTTAATTTTCATTGGAAAAAAACAGTTTTGGGTCACGATAATAATAATTGCAGTAGTACCTATACCTATCATTTAGCTATAATTTATAATGAACTTATCTTAATTTTTAGTAAATATAAATAATAATGATCCTGCATCTCTGTCTACCCCGTTATATTTATTTAAAATAATATAATTCAGCCATTCAGCGTATAACGAGTTAAGTATTTTTTTTTTTATGTATATTATGTTTTTACACACGTATTACAAGTTTGTAAATATAAATTAATTTTTAGAAAAATGATTAGCTTAAAGTATTTTTTTAAACGTTGCTTACTATAGTTTTCAAAAATGAAATAACTTTCTTTGGTTTATTAAATAGTAATGGAGAAAACGTCATACTTGATTTATTAGATCATTGGGCGTTTTCCGTGAGTACGGACTGAATAAATCGAATGATCGAAATATGTCCGTGACTTCTACGATACAACAAAATAAATATTGAATCATTTTTCTCGTGTTGGAATTAATAAATCAGTTCATTGAAAATGACATATTATATATAGAAAATGAATCGTTGTTGATTATTCTGGTGTTACAAATAATTGTGTGGAAAGCATGTAGAGCGTGATAACCAAAAAGTGTTAACATCGATTTGCAATTATGAACAATTATTGAACAAAATATAGTAAAACATATATTTTCATTTGACACATGAGTATTTTCCAAATAATATCATACTTATATGTTTGAAACTATTACATATATATCACATATTCACATTACCATTATCACGAAGTTGAAAGCAAATCCATTTTTACTTAAAAGCCTCTGTTTAGAAACACGCGTTTTTTTTTTTAAACGTAAAAAGAATTATTTTCAAAAATAAAAATTACAAAATAACCTTTTGGCTAAATGCATGGCAGTTAAATTATAAAACCGGATGTATACAAGTAAATATGATTGTAAACATATTTTTATTATGTATTGTTTAAAATATCACCTGAATAACCGGATATACTTTGTATCTATAGGTATATGTTATATTTCAAGATTGAGTTTTTAATCTGCGTATTATTTTGTACAGCTTAATATTTTGTTTATATACCTACTAAAATTTTTTCACTATTATTTTTGTTAATTAATAATCATTAGTCATTACCTACATTTTAGTATTTATATGATACCAATAGCACTTGATAATAATTGGTCTCTTGTGTTTTGTCAATACCTTGCACGGGTATCCAAATACAAGTACGATCTTTTATTTTTCATAGTCAAATTTTTTTTAATAGATTCATAAAACAGACTATATGTTATAATATAGATTTATCCAATTTTATAGTCTGACTTTTTTGGTTTTTTGAGAGAAGATTTTGAATTTTTTTTTCTTCTGTTCTACTTTAAATTAGCTATTATTGTAAGGTTGTTAATAAGTTAGCAAGTGTTTAGAAAATAAGCAATAAAAATAAAAGAGTATTGTTTTTCATTAGTAGGAGTGGAGTGAGATGTCGAAATAAAGAAAAATAGACTGATAGAATAATATCTATTTGTGTAGTTTAAATACTAGAGTAAAATGGCCTCCATATTATCAAATTTAAAGTAAAGAACATTTATGTGTTCTCTCGATGGTTTTTTTTATAGTATTTTAAATTTTAAGTGATTTATGAGTATTTAAAATATTAATATTTTAAAATGTTCATAGTTTATTTAAAAATTAAAATATCATTAAAAACCGACTAGTATTTCACAGATAATGAAATTATCTTTAAGTTTGATGATAGGTTATTTCACTCTAATATTTAAGCTCAAGTTAAACATCCCAAATAGAAACTGCTGAACGTATAGTTTGGTATGGTATGCACTATGCGTATATAAGGGAGACAACACGGCGGGTACGACGTCCTCTTTATGAAGTCATAGATTTCTTTAAACGAACAATAGAAAACTAAAATATTAATTTTTTATTTATATTTGCAGTATTTCTTATTTTCTTTTACTTTAGTTAACTATAAAAATGATAGAACCATTACTTATAGACTATTCATAATATTTTAATTGTATCGAATAAAATAAAATAGTTTTTATGACATTAACAATCAACAATTTATTGATTTTATTGAAATAATTTACGTTGTTTAACTGGATTTCCAGTAAATTTCAATTTAACGTATCAACTCCTATTAAAAAGGAAAATAGCAAATGTTCAGAAAATTGTTTTTATCTGTATTCGATTTGTATACATAAAAAAGAGCATTTTAATCGAACAAACATATTTTATTGAAACCGTTATACAAACTGTAATCACCTTACGTTGAACATAAAACATTTACTAACCATTAGCTATTCTTATACGTTTAAACATTAAGGACCCTATTGTTTTCTTAGAAAATTATAATCGTACTTTGTTTTATCTGTCCTCGACGATTTATTCCATTTTTGTTTTTCATTTTTATTACAAAGCAATTATATATTTCTATAAGATTATACTTTAGTATATCAATCAATATTGTGATATACACTTATTAGGTATGAATAATATATTAAATTTAAAGTTAAACAAACATAGGTCGATTTCATATCCTTATACTTAGCTATTACGTTGATGAAAATATTTTACGTGTTAATTTGTTTGTCTGTTTGTAAAACTATTTGCCACTTTGATAAATTATAGTATGTATTAATTATAAAACATATGTATATAAAGAAGGTTAATTTTTCATTATTATTAAAGAAGAAAAAATAGTATGAAGGAAATTCTATAAAACTTGTGAAATGCAAATAACGTACTATGACTGGCAAATCGTTTGGTCAATCGGAAAATGTGTACACATACCAGTGTTTATAACCTTCACGGTTTTAATGGGAAAACATTAATATTATGTTGCACAATTATCCGAGCATATCCTGTCAATCGAGTGCACGGAGGTCGCTATAATATATTCTTCAACGAACAATATCTCATTATTCGTCTCAAAATATATGTGTAATGTGTATATACACGCGTGCCAATATAATATAGGTACCTACGTGCATCACGTATTAAACGTTTTTGACGTATAATATTATGTATACTTAAGTATAATTCATTGTTGTCAGAACATGTATTTTAAAATTATTGTTTTAAAATAATAATAGATTATTATGTATATCGAATATTATAGGTATGATGTTGTATCTAAATACTTTTTGAACAAATCTTGAAATACAAATTTAATATAATGCGTTTATCTTAAATACAAATGACTTAACTGAAACGTAGGATTGATGTATTATTATTAATTTACTTTTTGTCAATTGAACATTCCCGACGACTTCCATGCAATGTCAAAGTTTATTTAAGCTGTTGTTGCGTTTGACTGACATTATACGTTAAAAGTCGCATACCTTGTTAAAATATCGCTTGTAAGTATACATTAGTTTGGTAGAGAGTAAAGCTGTTTTAAATTAGTTCTGTTTAGTTTAAGCCAGAAAATGTTTATAATAAATCGATCAACTTTCTAGTAATGAGAAATTAAATTTGCACATTTTAAAACGACATTGAAATTTTTTAAGCAATATAGTCAAACGTGTGTTTTAAAAAGATATACATAAATGTCTATATATAACCAATGAGTTAATTTAAATCATGGAATTATTATGAATTATGATAGAAAACACTGAGTATATATTTTTAAGTAGCTGTGTATAACAAATGTTTAGGTATCTATTCGGGTTATAATATAATATTATACATTATAATTGCAATTGTTTGGTTTATTTTTAAAAATATAACAATTTTGTATTGTAAGTTTTTCTGTATTGTGAGGGGTGTCTTTTATTTGTTTGATATAAAAGTTTCATTTTTGTTTTAAAAAATAATAATTAATTGTACTTTTAAAATATAAAAGTAACTGGATAAAGTAATAATCAGTAGTGTCGATCATACTGATCATAGTATGACTGGATGATATAGGTACATGAAAAAAAAACACTAATGAAGAAATTAACGGTTTTTTATTTTATTTTTTTATATAATATGTTCTGACCTAAATTTTAGCTCCTGTTCTGTTTATGTAAATCTGACAATCTTAACAAAATGTTGAAATATTTATAGCAGGTAGTACTTATTGAAGGTTTTTTTTCTGATCGCTGTCAAAACGAATGGCACGAGTATGTCATTTTTCATTGATTGGTCTAGCCGCAAAGAACTATCAATAAGATAACATACCGGGTAATTGCATGTCTGTATTATTTCAACATGATAATGATTTTCACCATCCAGTAAAAAATTTGATGACTTTCTATTAATCCCGATTTGACGGTTGTCATTTCTATACAAATGAAATAGGTACTTACATTATGCCATTACCTATATACTATAATGGCTAGTGTTTGTGGTTGGTGTCTGGCCTGGTCTGATTACGTGTTGTATAATACCTTTTATACTACATAAAAACTTAATATAATTTATTGTAAACATAATATTAATGATTTTTAAAAGCTAAAAAAAAATATTAAATTTACTTTTAAATAGCTTTCGATTTATTTTATCACCAGCTATATTTTGGCACTATAATATGTTTGGCAAACACAATATTAGTTACATAATTATTTCCTTAACTATTTTAAATTTTTTTAATTGCGCGATATATTCATAAATATATTGAAAAATAAGTGAATGTGATTATGTTAGGTTAAAAAAAACTAATTTTACAGAATGAAGAATATTCATTTATTATTTTTGTTTTAATGAATAATTTGCACATTATTCTTATAGATTTACAAGCCTTGTATTGATTTTTGAAATTTGTATAACATTCGCATTTTATTTTCTCTAAAATTAAAAAATACATGTAGTGATAAACAATAAGTCTCACTATCACAATTTTAGTAAAAATGAAAATTTTCAGAATTTTGTTTCTCAAATATTTAGTACTTCTTTCTCTGTAATTTTTTAAGCTTATTTTTAAAATTGTACATCACTTCTTCCATTTCAAAATCAAAAATATTCAGTGGGGTCATAAACCATAGAGACATTTAGAATTTTAAATATTTTAATGAAATAATATTATTGAATATATTAGCTTAGCTTCTACTTCAATTTTATGAATTGAACCCCAAAATTGTTATTTAACATAAATTTGATAATTAAAAATAACCAATGTAAAAATAATTTAATTTTTTTATATGATTTATTAAAAAAATTCTCATTTAACAACTTTGGTTTAACTTCAAATTGCTTACGTTGAATGTTGAATTATAATTTATTATTCCACTTGAGCTCGGAGTTATCATTCAATTACCATCACATTATCGTATTAAGAGCCAAGAGAACTACGTTGTACACTTGTATCTCTACGTGATGACTCGATCTTACTTTAAATGTATAACAGCAAACCTTGCGTTCAGAAAAATCCATTTGGCCTAGTTATTTTTAATATTAGAGTGAATTAACTTATAATATATTTATAATTCAGTTTAAACGTAAATATATTATCCTAAGTCTCTTGAAGATTTTTAGTTATTTTAATTTTGAAACAATTTCTTAGTAATGAATAGGTTTTTCATAATATAAAATGTATCATGTTATGCGTTAGTATGATGTTCTTTGGCGTCTCTCCTATGATAAATAATAAAAAGTAATTTATAGTTTTACTATATATTGTTATGACAAATTTTTATATCAGGATTGTCATTTTCAGATTTTTTAACTTAATTTTTAACAATCATACTCGTAATATTAATATAATTGAATGTCAATTAAAAATAAATAAATCAAATGATAATATTAAGATTAGTTAAAAGTACACCATAATAAACTAGAACTTTTTTTTACATCATGAAAAACAATTCAAATCAAATAGATATATACGTATAGGATGTCGTTGAAATACCGCAATTAGATTTTTTATGGAAAATAAATCGTTATATTGAATGGAATATTTTCTAGAAGTACTTATTATTGTAGTAGTAATGTGACTTATTACTCTTTTACGTGATTACATATAAGTAGTAATTGATGCTCGAGTGTTGGAAAAATGCCATATAAAATTGGGATATTATTTTTAGTAATATAATTTTACTAATAAATATATAGCCGTATAATACACTAATATAATACCTAGAGCAATGGAACTTAATATTACATTATTTTATTTAACGCTTATACGAGTATAATTATAAAAAAAAAAATGTACTTTTGTATTCTTGGTGTTTTAAAATGGCTAATAAAATAAAGTTTATTAAGAATCTTGTATTATATATTTTTAAGTTTATTGATCAATAAACATAATATATATCAATAATAATATAACTTCATGTATAGCTTATTTTAAAAGTATAGTAAAAACTTAAAAATATTTTTATACAGCTAAATTAGTTGTCATTTTATCAAAATTTTGATTAGGATATAAAATTCCATGTAAATCAGTGATCAATGTTTGATCAGAAATATAACATATTTTTATATTAATCATATTCATTTTTATCATACAAAAAACATTATTATTATTTATTATTAAAAATTTTTTTTAAGAGTATTTTACCCATTTTTGTCCTGATTACATTTATATGTCACCTGAAAAATTGACTTCTTAACTTTCAAAGTTACTTGTTTGCTTACGATGATATATAAAATTCTTAACCTAAATATTGGATGAAAATTTTAAGTGTCTATTTTTTGAATTACAACAAAAAACAAAAGTGATACCCTCGAAAACTAATTTTGTGTAAATATCCCAGTTTTCTCATTGTTTTTTGTTAGTTTTTCTTAATTATAAGCAAAGTATAATGAGATTTTTTAAGTGGCTTTCTTTGATTAAACCAAAGTAAAAATTAGATTTAATTGTCTATAAGAAATTATCATATATGTTGAAGATAAGAGCAAATTGTTTCCTCTAAAATTCTTAACAAATTAATAAATCTTAGTGAAATAAATTAAAAATCTATTTTTTAAAAGAATCAAAATTTGATAAACATTTTTTTATAAATTGTGCATCAAAATAATCTAATGTTTCTTATAAATATTTAATACCTATATTCTAAAACTATCGTGTACGTTCTATGGTTATCATTATCATTCTATCATAGTAATAGATATTAAATAGTGGAAAACATTTATTTTAATGATAATTTTTAAGGACTAAATCACTTTTATTGTTGATAATTAAGAGGTTTTAATCAATTTTTTATGAAGTACCTTCTAGACTTATTGATGTATTCAAATTGAATATTATTTTTTTTCGAAAGAAAATAATTTCTGACTGTTGATTGATTGAACATAATATTAAGATATAAAATATATGTATAGACTCATAGAGGCTAAGTAATTGGTTCAGAATAATTTGTTAAATGATAAACACTTAAAGAGTCAAGTGCGTGTGCTTAGTTTAATAATTAAAGTAAATTATTAAAATTTTTATAAAATATTTGTAAACAGTTTTTACTTATTTTATGAAGGAAATCAATGTAATAGGTAGATACATCCACATTTATTACCAATGTTGAAATTAAAAATTTTTTTCCAGCTAAAAATATATCGGGCTGATCATCATTAACCATTTGAAAAAAATCGTTACTTTAATCCTTCCAGAATATTTTTTATAGTAAAGATAGAATTTTTTTGATAAATAAAAAATACAATTTTTAACGACAACCGATATAGAAATTATAAAACTTATGTATGATATATTATACTAAAAATGTATATAAACTTTTGAAAATAATAAAATATAATACAATAATAATATAGATTGATGTTTGTATATGTAATTTATATGTATTTTAAGATGATGCGTTAAATACCAGATTCGTTTTCTCTATGTTTGTCTCACGCGTTACGTAGCATAAATTACGTTACACACTTCCACAGTTTGTACTCTCTATTTGAGTTTAGGGTACATCGTACACGTAGTTACGTTATACATTCTATAAAGAAAAATATTTGTACTTTTATAACTTAATACTGTTTTCTAAGTACTCAATGATCTATTTTCAAATATGTTGTACAAACGATTTAAGTACCTACAATAAACTAAGGTACATTTAGTTAAATACAAGCATATTTTTACAAAAAATTAAAATCAAGTGGTTTTTATCTTCTTTATCAAATTTTTGACGAGTTCATAAAATGTTTTTAATTCCAAATTTTTTTATTGTAATCATGAATGATAACTGATAATAATTTTATTATATTAATAACCATTATAAACTTTGGCCTATATTTGGACAGTAACATTTCCACGTGAATAATAATCTTAACAAATTTAAAAATGTTAAGATGGAATTTATCTTTATAATGTGTACCTACTTTATCTGTAACTATGTATATTTGATATCAGTAACGTTAACATAACAATTTATATTACACTTTCACTTTTCACTAAATATTGATCATTTTGAACAATATGACTTATCGTTGATTTGATTTACAAACAACACAATGTCTATTTAGTTGATTAAATGTGTCAAACACGCTTTCTGGTTACTTTTTTTAATTGTATTTATTCAATACCATATTATCATTGCAATGAAAAAAAAAAATGGTAAAAAATGTTATTAGTGCGTGTTATGTACGAGAGTATTTAATAAACTTGAGTCGTTCTTTTTGTGTTTATAAATTGAGTCTTAAAGTTTCAAAAGTGTTAATAATTAATATATTATATTATGTAATAATTTAGTTATGCGATACTCTTATTTCATATACGAATATCGAAGACTTGAAAGGAAATATGCATATAATGCGTGATTATATGTGTATTATATTTTTCACCAATGATTAAATCATATTAGTGTTTAAAATTATTCCTTTTATTTACCATAATAGATCTAATATATTTTATGTTAAATTGGATATGTTTGGTTTTTAATTTTCATTGAATCTACTCTTTAGTAGTTTTTAGCATTTAAACAACATCCAAATTTTTACCTATCAACTTAATATATTATGTATTTTTGGAAAGAAAATAATTTATATATATATATAAATAAATTATACATACATACTATTTTTTTAAAGTATGATATTTTAAAATAAATTAATATTCTAACAAAAAATAATTTTTTTAATTATTTCGTGGTAATTCAAATTCAGTATTCGTAGAACATGAATGATATTTTCAAAATATTTATTAATTTTAAACATTTTTTAACAGTTAAACTCTTACTATAAATCTAATAGTAAAGTAAACTATTATAATAGCAATGTATAAAATTTATCATAAAATATACTTAGTAATACACGTTGACAGACTATTTCCACTTTTAAAAGTTTTTCATATACAATAAAATATCATTGAATTCATTATATATATAACAGCTGTGTCTTACTCCATGACGTGATATACTTGATATTTACTATGTAGCGGTTACCTACTTTTCTCTTTATTAAATTATATTCAGTAAGTGTTAACTACTTCACCACTATTTTAATATTTATTGAAAAAATTAAAACTGTTATTACATTAATGCATTTTTAGATGGATTATTAAATATTACTGAGGGGTTGTAATACAACTGTTAACCATTTAATTAATTGATTTTATCCATTAATAATTGTTAATATTTAATAAATGAAATATTTTTCAAAACAATTTTACAAACTTTCCGTTATAATATAATAGTTAACTTAAATTATTATTTTTTAGATTTTGAAAACTGGTGATTATTTAAGTTTTATATTTACTTACTAGCTGTTTACCTTATTTTTTTATTCATCAACCTGTGTTGCGGAGCTCAGTATATAAGTGTTGATGAAGTAAGTAACTTCCGTCTATAAGCCTTTCAGTGAATCATCTATATAAAAGTCTCACTGTTACCTTGACACCAAATCAGCGCCATTAATTGTCAGTGTTTACTTGAAATTAGTTACGGAATATCTGATTCTAGAATTTAACGTACTGTACCGCGAGACTTCTATTTGAATGATTTACTGAGTGGCTGACAGACAAAGATGCTTATTTTAGTCTTTATCAACACTTATTAAGCTTAACAAAGTAACTATGCCACTTCATAAGTGATGTTCCAGTTCAAAAACTATAATGTCTCGAATGACCAGTTTAGAACCAGATGCCTCATATCTGCTGTAGTGCTGTCTATTGATTATGAAGCCATAAGATTTAATAATACCAATTGATTTTATTTATTTTTAATGAATTTGTATTTATGATTAATTAAAAATCATAATATTTGTATCTTATAAGTTATAGGCAATACAAATAATAAAATTAATAATATTTTTGCAAATCTGATAAGATAGTAACATTATTTTAGTTACTAGTATTTTATAGATATTTATACTTAATAAAGATCGTTTAACTTGTGTTTAGCAAGGAAATCGAAATCTGTTGTAAAATCGATATAATTTTTCACTTGAAAAACAAAAAAATTGGAATGAGAACCTTTTTATTTTCATTGAATATACTAGTTTCTATTGCATAAAAAAAATCATTAGTAATTATCATAGATTTTGTTAACGTTGGATAAGTGTTTCGGGCCATTAATCACATTTAATTAATTAATGGTTAAATTATCCAAAGAGTTGCACGGTGTACAATTTTGTAGTGGAACCAGTGACCAGCGTGAAAAGAACTTGACGGATAAGAGCGAAACGAAGATCAACTCACCGGAAATCAATTTTACACACAAATTCGTTGAAGTTTTAATTTTGACATTTTAACTTGAGCGTAAATAGTACTAAAAGTTTAAAATAATTAAGATTGAATTAAAAACTGTAAATAAAATGATTATATTTTAAACGAATACATAGACGCAATTTTATCGTCTTCTACAGTTTTAAATTTTTATTAAGTAATAGTTGAAAGCGTATAATGACATTATTGTGTCTCTATAATTTTAATTTTTGTTTTAGATTTTGGAGGTCACCTTAATAACAACTTATATCACAGTAAACACAGTAAAGTTACTGTATCTTATTCATATAATATATCAGAATAATTAAACTGAAAGCCATTAATAAAATATAATTTTATAAATTTAAATTATCAGTGAAAAATAATTTACATATTATATTAAAGTATTAAAATTAAGAACACATTATAATTTAAATAATTAGCATACAATAAAATATAAAATCAAATCACATAGAAAATTTAAACAAATTTATTTCTGTGTAAGATAGTTTATGTTATATTTGTTTAATCATCAAATTAAATTTGACAATTACTTATAATTGCCTAAAATATTATTGTAATAGGATAGTTTAACTATTAAAAATATACGAAAAAAACTAAGTGTAAAATTAACAAATATGAAATAATGCATGTTGAATAGTTTTAGATTCAAATTGTGTTTATTAATAAAAATTGTTATTTTTACATTTTACTACTGCAATGTACACATCTTAGACCATTTTATTAAGAGCAATAAGTAAATAATAATAGCTACTTAATAGTTGAATAGAAATGTTTTGTACATCATATTTTCCTAATGATCGGTAGAATACAAATTCCTTTGTTCGATATATAATCGATGAACAATAAAAAAAAATTGTGTTAAGTTTTCTCAGATAAGAGTTATTCTTGGCCTAGATTTCACATAATACGTCGATGATAATTGTATTTAGTTTTGGATAACACTATTAACGTTAGACAAAATGTGAATACAATTTAAGGTTTTCTTTTCATATTGATGTAGTATTCCATTTCCTGAAAGATTATAGGTCAGTTGAGATCTATAATTTGCACGTTAAAATAAATATTTCACAAAAATGGGTTTTGAAAAATAAATGTTTACTTTAATGCTATAGGTTTATTTATTTAGTGAATTCAATTTAAAAATGATTTTGTATATGGGATTAAGAGTTTTAGTATAGGTAGTTTTTATTGTGAATGGATCTAGTTTTGGTAATTCTTAAGTGATCAATAATAAAATATTTGATGCGTGATTTGACGTAACAAATTGTTGGAATATAAGTATTATTGTAAATATTGTGTATATAGTTTGAAAATAAATAGAAGGAAAAAATTGTATGACTATTAAAATTTATGCGAGCAGTGCATCTATTTAGTAAAAATGTGTGAGATGCCAGTTGGTAATAATATCAATTGTCTGTAATATATATAAGTATTATATATATTTTTTATGAAATTTTAAAACGTGATAGAATCTACAAAAAATACAAATAATAAATATGATTTTCTAATCTGGTGCGTACGTCAAATTTTTTTTAATATTATACTTTCAGTATAAGAATATTGATAGCAATATAAGGTATGTTTATGACCACATACAAATTAACGGTTTTTTGTCCTTTATATACTCAGAAGAAACTACTGGGCTGTTTTTAATGAAATTATATAAATAGATTCTTTGAGATTTAGAATGTATGTACATAGTTTATTTTTCAACTTCTATAGGTTGTTACACATAAGTTAAATTTTAGCTTAGGAAATCGAATATTTTTTTGTTTGTTTAAAAGGTTTTCGTTGGTTACAGATTCACTGTTATTATTATTAGAAATATGGCATATACGAACTAAATTATCAGGCAAACAATTATATTAAATAATCTCAAAAAGATATTAAATTAAAATAAGGCAGGCAATAGTGAGTACCGCTTTGCTGTATATTAGGTGTGGAGTGCATTAAATTTTAATTCAGTGATAAAGTGTATATCTTTGTGTACGAAAAAAGATTCTGAGCGAAAACGGTCTGTTATCCTATAATTTTTTAAGTATTTTTCATATGTTTTTTTTTGATAAGTATATCTATATTAAAGTTATTTATTTTACTTTTAGTATTATAGTAGGATAATATTATTTTTTCTCGGATAACGCAGTATTTAATTATTATAATAATATACATTATTATACCACACTATAAAAATTAATTTAATTCGAAATTTAATTTTATCTTTCTGTAAATTCTGTAAAACAGCAAAAATAGATACATAATAAAAATAGATATTATCTTAAAAAAATCAAAAAGACATTACGTACAGTAAAAATTCATGATGAAATAATAAACATAAATGTTTTAAGTTTCCACGAATAATGTTTATAAATTGTATCAAAAAACTAACATGGTTATTTATCATTTGAATATTTTTGCAATTTTGACGAATTTTTGAAAATTTTAACTTTAAATGCATATAAAACAAATTGTATCTATGTATTTTTTATATTTTTATGTAGATATAAGAACAATTTGTGTAATATATTGAATTAACGAATAATTTTTTATCTACAATAAAAAATATATGAAAATTTTGCATATTTATTAAAAAATAGCACGAAATGAACAAAAAAAAAAAAAAAAATTATATAAACATAATAGTGTAATAATTTCAAGTGTTTATTATCATTTAGTTTTTTAACTATAAAAAAAATAAAAATAGTTTAAAAAAATATTCATCATTTTTTATTAACATTTATAAAAAAAATTAAAATAATAATAATATATTTTTTTTAATTTTCATTGTTTATAAATAGCTTAAAAAATATTGAAAATATTTTGAAAACTATACCACATAGATAAAATGGTAATACAAATACTTTGTGAAAATTTAAAGTTTCGGCGATAATTCGTTTTTAAATTATAGCAAAATAAAAAAATCAATTTAGTCAAAATTTGGATTAGCGTGAAAATTCCTATTTTTCTTAAATTTTTGTTTGTTTTTTCCGATTGTAATAATTGTTAAATTTTAATTTTCTAAAATATAAGCTAGTTATTTAATTTGCTATCCAAAATCTCTTTCAAAGTTTAACAATGAAGCATTTTATTTACAACTTATTGTATTCTCACATAAAAGAAAGCACCAAAAAACATATAATTGTAAAATCAATACCTTTATTGCTCTAAGATTAAAATTATTTAGGGAAAATCAAAGTTTTGAAATATCATTTTAAAAATGAACGATTTATTTTTGAATATAATAACAAATGATATGAAAATTATGAACTTTACTCTAACAAAGTGATTAAAAAAATTTAGTGAATAATTATTAAACATATAAATTAAATAGGTGGAACAATTATTAATTATTTTTTTCGAAACTGTACACGGGCGAAGCTGAGATTCAGCTTATATATATAATCAATAATGATAATATTATTTATTGAAGAAATAGATTATACTACTAACTCCATAAGTGTTTTTCGAGATTCTTTGAAGTTCATTTCAGTCTAAGCTCTAAAGTTATTTCAATATAAATATTCAACTTTTAATATCATGTTTTCACTAATTCCTTTGTACACAATTATTCATTTTTATGCAGATAATACACATTTTAGAAAATTGATGCGTACACATTACATTCGTGTAGGTAGGTAGGTGTACTTAATTTAAGCGTACCAATGAAAAATAGCGTAATTATTTGAATTTCTGTGAAGATATCGGTAAATACAACAATAACCTATACGTCAAAACTGACAATAATGGAGATTTATTATGTGCCATCTATTATGCACGTCCTAAATATTACATTTTGTGTATACATCTGCACATAAACGTTAACTGAATGTTAGTCACCCATACCACAAGATTTATGGGCAGGTAGCGGTATATTATAAAAACTTTTAGACGGACTTCCGAAATAATAGATATCTTGTTCTACTATTATAATTATGACAGTAATAATTTATCTAATAATTTTTTTTTAACACTTTTATCATGAACACAATATCTTAATTAAAATCATAAAGTACTTATTTAAAGATCCTTTGAAATAGGTAAATTATTACATAGTTACTGTAGTTGTTTTAACAATTCAACGAATAATATCAACGGTTAAAAAAAAAATGAATAAATACAATATTATGTAAGAGCATTTTAATATAGACACTAGGCACAAAACTTTTGAGTGATATAACTTTTTACCAATTGTTTTATTTGGATATGCTATCATTTATACAGATGTCAAAATAGACATTTGCAATTTGGATATATGTAAACATAAAATTGTGTGTGCTTTATTTACCTTGATGTATAATAATGAATATTATTTTATTATAATATTAATGAATCAATAAGCTATTTTTTAGTGAAATAGAATTTTATTATTCGTTTCACCATGAATTCTAATATTATTTTAAAATAATTTAAGTAATAACAATACAGTTCAAAAATAATTATGAAGACTAAAAGTATCACAAAATGAAAATATAGGCTTCTGTCTACTTACATAATAAAATAAAACAAAAATATTGAATTTAACATACATTATCTATTGTATAGTATAGGTTCTATACTATCATACAAACAGATATTTTTATAAATAATTGCATCAGCTATAGTGCTATTTATGGGTAAATATAAAAAATTTATCAGTGGTACACATTTTAACAATTAAAAATATTATTTTTATAATAATCAACAGTTGGTTTGTGACTGTACTTATAAATTATAATATATTTACGTATATTATTATATGAATACTATAAATTATATTCATTATTTTATTCAATTCGTTTTTTATTGTTTCAAATTGAATTAGATGTGTAAAGCCACAATGGGTTGTATGTTAAATAATATGTCGTAATGTAAATTAAATACTAATAAAGCACAATATTATGGCAATCAAATGGTATCAAAATAAATAAAATGTGATTGACTTATATTTATCCTTATATAATATATTTTTATACGTTTAGTTTGTTTTTAGTGAAGGAACCTATTTAAATCATATGATGTCGAGTAGTAATGTTGTACTAGTACATTATCATAATCAATAATCAGGAATCACGCCTATTTATACATTTCGATCTTAGTGTATAATAGGTACATTCAAGTATCGTGGTCACCTTCTTAAGTGGGGGGAGGAGGGAAATCGTCAACAAAAAATGACCCATATTTTTGTGTTGGAGGTCCCATTAATAATGCGTTATCGAGGTACATAGTTATATATATATATCGGGCTATCGACCCGGGGATCGGTGGTGTAAGATAACGAGTTAAATCCTCGGGGCGAGTGGAAATTGGGCATCTCGGCTGTGGGACAATCTATATTTCTAAATTCTGGCGGTTAGTGCTTGGGTTAGGTTTAGCTCATACGTCTGATCGACTAGTCCTTCTTTTTATAAGTTGGTAGTAGAATGTAACTACGCGAATCATGTCAATGACGAAAAATAATTGACAGGCTGAGATGAAACACGAGTACACTTCTGGTGATTATTCCGAAGATTCACAGTGCTACTCGACATCGCTTAGGCATTAGGATTTGACCATTTATTCCAATATGTGTTTTTGTTAACTAGTTATCTATAGTTAAAAGAAGGTCCTTGGCTGTAGGCACGAAACATTAAAACCACGTGGAACTCGTGTAGGCTTATAACGTTTTGTATAAAATTCTCCGTCAAACAAATTAGTATGAAGTTTGTTTATAATTACGTAACGAGGTAGGTAACAGTTTTTGTCAATGCTTTACACTATGAAAAAAACCTGTATATGTATAAAATGTATAAAAAGTTTAAAAACTCGACTATTTGATTACATTTTCCGTTTGAAAATGCAAAAAGTATTTCTCGTACATGGAAATATAGATATACCTAATACTTACGCCAGTTAATGTGTTTGAACTGTGTATGCATTTTGTTTACACATCGTTTTGAATGAACACGAATTTATTATGTAAAATGTATACAACATCAAAGAGTAACTACGAAACTTTAACAATTTATAATCGAGGAATCATGGGTTGCAATTTCAATTTAAGGATATATTTTCTAGTAAACAACACGTTAGTGATCCTATCGTTTATTAAAATAATAAAAAAAATGAATAATTGTGTTACAGCATTCATTATAGTATAATAATTATTATAGGTATAGGTACTCTACTATAATTTAGGTAATGCAATGTATTAGGTGCTGATATAAAACGATTAAATGATTATTCCGTGAAAAGGAGCCGAATTGATGTTACTGAAAATTATTTTATAACTTTAAACATGCAGTATATGAATTCATTGTTCATTACTTTTTATATGTTCTATAGAACGGAATGATAAATCGTGAATTTTACCTGTTAGTCGTCTTATTTATGTTATTTTAAATGTATTCGACATATTATACGATTTTATCATGGTATTAAAATTATATAAGTTATTATTATTATTATTATTATTATTAAAACTATTACAATTATTATTTTTTAGATTTTTTATTTTTAAATGTTTCTATAAATTCAATTAGTTTGTTTTGAACGTAATAATTATTATGACTATGTATTAGCAACAACCAAGACAGTATATAATTACTTAGTATTTACTCATGAAATTAGTACAATCTACAATTTGTTTTTAGTTCTAACACGGAGAATGTGACGATATTTCGGCTTTTATAGTAAATATGTTTTTAGAATAATTTTCCTTAAGGTAATAAGGTATCGATATTGTCTGTTATTGATTTTGACGTCATTTAGATTATAATAAATACTTTATAGTTGAGTAGTTTATATGTTATGTAAAGTTGTTACTTGTTATAATATAAGCATAATGCAACCAACCAGCGTTACAAAGATTTTGATTATAAGAAGACGTTCCACGTCATGAAATGTAATGGAAACTGTGATTATAACAAGTGTTGGAATGAATACATATTCGATGAATGAAAAACGATCGCGGAAAAATTATTTATGAACAAAACGTATCAACAGTCATAATACACTTGTAAATGTCCTATAACGAGGTAGTACCCAACAACTTCAGACTTATTTGTCAAAATTATAATCTATATTGCTTAGTTTAGGTTTTTAAATAAGCGAATAAAGAAAATAGCCGAGTGAAAATTTCAAAGCTATCTTTGCGTGTTCACGGGAATAGCATGCTTAATACACACAAAAAAAAAAAGAATTCGAAAAGTTAATACCTGTTGCTGGCCATTTCCACGTATTTTCATTTTATATAATTATACAAAGGAAGGATTTTTGTACAAATTTTAAAACTAAGCTTGTATGTTCACAGGTATAGTGTACATTAAATGTGAAAAATTAATTTTCGGAAAATCTTATTTTTATTAGGATTATAGAGCTGGACATTTTTCATAGGAAGAAAATATTAATTAATAACTTGTCCATATTAACAATTCTCTAATATAAAGGTAATAGGTTACTTAAAAAAAAAAGTTAAAATTATGTTATACATAAGTCATAAGTTCATAACCCTTAACCTACCTCCCCAAGGCACGCCACTGCAATTTCCGTTGTATTTAATATTTCTATCTATAAATCAAATCAATTATAGAATCAAATAAATTATAAATTGTTTGCAAAAAAAATTGTTTTTATTTATTGATAACTTATAAGTACCTAATGCTTGATTATACTAGATATTTAATTACAGTGTACACTGGTTTTCAGAATATTTATTTAAACAGTTTTATTATTATGTACTTCGTATTTCTCTTTAAATGGGGATAATTTTCAAGTCCAATAGTCTATTTTGATCCGTAGTGGAACGTGTCTTAGATTTTTAATTATTATATTATGAAAATCATGAAATACAAGATGTTATAAGCACCCTTGCACTCTCCGCGATTTGCAAAAATCGACTTTGCATGTTAAACTTGTTATTATACGTAGAGTTTTAATCGTTGCGACATAGTAAACGACAAAAGCTGTGATTACAAAACTTATCCGGTGGCTTGTTTTCGTTAAATATTTGCGAGCGATCGCGCAGGGCAAATGATTATCGAGGGGATGGCACGCGGCGCGACCTGTTGCTTACCAACTCGAACCACGCGCTTGTGTAAAATAACAAAATATTATTATACTGTGTAGTCGTAGAGACGATCTAGCTAGTTATTTTTGTTTTACAGAAATGGTCTGTGGTTTATAGAATAATTTTATGTTTGTTAGTCGATTGAGCTGAAAGTGGTGTATACAGGAAATTAGTTATATGTGACTATGATGATGATACACTACCATTATAGCAACTATAATTGGAGTGTTTTACAGTTTTAAAATATGACAAACCGTCGAATCGTCGTCGCGCAGGTGTATATCGACAACACGCGTGTAACCGCAATGAACACGCAACCTTATTTATGAAAACCACCAGAACACATTAAATCACGGCCAACTAATCAAACGGTATTAGCATCACACGCTTTTATAAACTAAATCAATACATTTCTTATAATAAAGGCAAAACATTATCATACTAAACTGAGTGATTAAAATTATTGACTACATACTGATAAGTGTTGTCTTTTAACGATCACTAAATGTTTTAATGGTTTTAGTCGGTATCTACTAATTTAAATCTAACAAAGTTATTAAAATCATGTGACTATAATATAATGTAGAGGGTACACTTATATTTGGAAATTATTTATATTGTTAGTAATATTATGATTTGAATTACACGTAAAATTATCGTAATTAGCAGTTGTACAAGTATAAATTATAATAATAATACCTAACGTAGTCATACAGTTTTTCGTGACGTTTTGACTGCGCTCGAGCGGGAAACACTCGTGTCTAAATAAAATATAGATATGATTATTAATATTATAATTTAAAAATATAGTACAATTTGGCAGACTTTGAACTAAATTCATCTTTTGGACATTGTTTTACTGGTTCTCAAATTTGTTTCGTTCTAGTATTTTATAGAACACGTATTGTTTTAAAATGAGTAATTACTTAAAAGAGTAACTCATATTTCGTACTTAATAAATACAGAATACAACATTAAATTCAAAAAAATTATTTAAGTTTTTTTTATGGTTTTCTATCTAAAATAATAGTAACTTTTATTTTTTACAACATCAATTTAATTAAATATCTCTTTCTCTGCAGCCGTAAACTTGGCATCTAATTATTATTGGTATTAACATTTTGCCGTTCTCTGTCGCGGTCAACCGACAAAAGTCCCGATATCCCGTCACCGTCTGCGCACGAATATCGTAGTATTATGTGTATGCTGTCGAAGGAGGACTATATTGAAACATCGCCATTAATTACGTATGTTTAAATACCGTGTGTTTCAGGACGTGTATTATACGCAGGATTGCAGCCATATCGCATAACCGCGCACAACAACACAGGACCCGAATTTTATAGCCAGGAACGGCGGCGGCAGAGATGTGCGCGAGATTTGCGGCGGCGGCGGTTGCGCTCGAGACTCGACAGTAGTACAGTCGTGCGTGGGAGGGGGAGGGGTCGCGCGCGCTACGGTTACAATAAGAGAGACGGCCGCGGGACACGCGGCGGTGCGGCGATGACGCGGCCACGTCGGCGGTCAAAGGTCGAGACGATAACGTCGGCTGCGGTGCACCCGGCAGCAGCGTCAGAACCGAACCGAAAGCCATCGCGGCACCTCAAACGCGACACGACAGCCGTACACGAAACGGTACACGCGTAACCGAAATATAAGTACGCGCGATCCGTTGACAACAACAACGATAGAAAAAAAAAAAACGTCGAAAATTATTGTCGCAACATCTGTGGAAAAAACAATTTCGGCGCAACGCGGTAGCTGATTCGGTTGCATTGCTTCACGGTCGACGCGCTGCTCGCAGCCATCACGGCCGGTCCGACCGGACCTGACGCCGGACGAAGCGCAGTCCGCCTGGAACGTGGCTACCGGGAACATGCGTCACGCTGATGCCGTCGGCCTGTCACAGCACCGCGCCGGTCGTCCCGGCGCGCCGCAACCTGTATCCGTACGCGGCCGACGGACGTCCGAGGCCACCGGTGCCCGACCTGTACGCCGGCGACCGGTTTGCAGATCTCACCGAGCGTCTGTCCCGGCCGTCCGAATCGCAAAGGCGCCGCGGCTACATACTCGACTGGACGGCGGTCCGGGACGTGATCGTCGACGACACCGACGAAGACGGTACCATCAGCAACGAGTATGTCGTCGAGTACATGGAAGACGGTTTGCGGTAAGTCCTGGCACGCCAATATTTTCACGTAATTATTCATCGCTTTGCTGGACGGGTAGAACCTAAGGTCCTAAGACTACAATCAGGCACGTATATAGAACAAAAGATTTTGACGGTTCAATCCTTCCCGAAATATTTAAAAAATATTTAAATTATTCTTAGAGGCACGCTGATTGCGTCCATGATTTTTACAAACATCACACACACACACCACTAATAATATGATATAA
>NW_020270527.1:2614488-2705911 GCF_002803265.2 Melanaphis sacchari
CGCGATAAATCAACAAAATATTTGTTTATTACCGATGGAAACACTTACATTTCTTTAATCATGATCCTCTTATCACACTCTCGAAATTGTTTTTTTTTTTATCGCTGCTTGCCTTTGTTGTGTTGTAATATTTTTTTATCTCGACACGTCTTTTCTCGTCATTTTGACGTGCGTATCGTCCGCACAATAAAGTACAATACTACACAATATTAACAACGTGGTATTAAGCTATGATAATTTTTTAGTCGATTTACTGCGAATCAAAGTTTGTTTTCGATTTCCACTTATATATTTTCATGTAGGTTGAACACTTGGTCCGAAATCATACTAATACGTATTATAAGTCATTACAGATGGCTTCCGCCAAATGTATACTTCATAATATCGTTTTTATCAATATTTAAACTTTGAGATAGTCCTCTTTTTCATACGAAATGTAAAAGAACGGTTTGTGAATTAATTTATAAATTTTCTGAAAAAATTATGCTAAACTGCTATTAATTGTGATTTTCGTTTGTCAGCAAAAGTATGTGTGGCCATCCAAGGCAGCTATAATTATTTACAAAAAAATAAGACCGATTTTGAATAGACTAGTTGGAAAAATGTTAACTGCCGACACACGCTGTATAATATTATATTGTTTTTCTAATCATCAGTTTTCTAGTATTACATATAGATATATATATATATATATATATATAAACCGATAACAAGCGTACGCCAACGCTTTTAACGCGTTTTGCGCCGTACGCGATTTATACTTTGTTCCTATTTTAGATTCTCATCGTTTATGGCTTATAGTTTTGTTTGACGAATCGTCATTATTATTAATATGTTTCAATATTCGTCAATGTTATGAAATATGATTACTCTGAAAGAATCTGACTGACAATGTGCTTATCTGAGGTCAGTTCAAGAAAAGGTCAGGACAAACGCGTTGTTGTTGAGTGTATAACATATGTGTATTATACCCCAATTATCTGTATGCGTATGCGTACACTTGATATTTTTTAACATGATTAATAATTATATCGGTTTATTCATAATAGTTAATACGGAACACATTGTAATTCTATAATACCTATGTATTTTTGACAGCCGATTAAAGTCCGAAAAAGTTACCAAACACACACACGGTCCGTATTGGTTCTGGAGAAACGATCCACTTCCAAATATGACTTATAGAAAACAGTAAATAATAATCATAATAATTTTTCATGGCTCTTTTGTGCTTCATTTCGTCTGTGTTTAACCATTATCCATTATCACAATATATTTCCAATATGTTTATGATGCATTTTTACATTTTATTTTTTTTTCCAAGCTTTTAAATAAACTATTAAAACATTAAAATGTTATAATATTATCAAACAATGATAATATTTTTCTAATAAAACTGTAAAAATGTTTTCATGAACAAATAATATACTTCTAAATATTGTGTATATAGACTTTAATACACTACCTATAACTTTTTGGTTGTTGTGAATCCAATAAATATTTGAATAACGCTATTAAACCAACGGCGGAAGTTTGGAAGCAGAGTATTTCATTTCCATTTTCCTCGTTGATTAAAACTTAATCAAATAGCTCTGTTGACTTATTGATGTATTGAAAAATGAAAATACATAAATTGAAAATTAAATGTTTCTATTCTTTTTATCATATTTTTCTACATGTTAGATTAATATGTAGTTCATTCTAGTTAATAAATTACATGATCGTTGAAATAATACACTAACACGATGAATTAACCAAAAAATTTCATTCATTTTTATTTTGTATGGTAAATCATCAGGAGTAAGTATTTCATCTGATAACTATATTATTAAGAGAACGTTATACCCACAATGTTTTCGTCTTACAAGTTCACAAATCCATCAATTTAATACAAAGTATTAAATTATATTATTAATATAAATTGAACAATATATTTATTTATGTATACACTATACATATATATCACCTAAAGTAATATTTACAGTATTTAACTATAATTAATTTTACTGGAATACACTCGTGTACCTATATGCAACATTGGTGAAAACTTAGGGAAGGCGGTTATCCTATTGAGGGTTTTCAAGTTCCTCGTAAAACAATATACAAATTAATATTAATATTTAACTTATTAAAATTTAAAATTTTTCTAAAAAATGTATTAAGAATATTTTCATAGTATGATAAACACAAAACAAAATATATTGTTTTCTATATATTGGTTCAACAATCTACATTTGCTATTAATCACCACAAAACAATACGGATTTGATATAATATACCCATTAAATAATAATAAAAAAAATGTATTTTCGTAATGTTATCTGTTATAAATTGTAACGACGATTCATCATGTGAATCGAAAATATTTTTTTAATATTTAGGTATTTTAAAATGTTAGCTACCAATATCCCAATGACTGCATATTGAATTTTCACCGATGGAGTAAGTACACGGTACATTGCTTTGCACATCACAATTGTAATAACAAAAATAAAAAAAATGCAATGTATAAACGTTATGTTATACAAGCTTGTTGAAAACACTTTATACGTTGAAAACATTTATATGTGGCTTTCAGTACTAAAATTTGCATAAGTCTTTTTTGTTAGTTTTTAACTACTTGTTTATGACGGGTTAAATATTTTTTAAATGGATTGTAAATAAAATCAATGTACAAATGTCCATATAAATTAACGTTAAATAAAATTAAAGTATTTTAATGTCATGTATTTTAAAGTACTCAGAAAAAGTCGTTAAATACTTAAAATGTATGCAGTTATACACGTAATTTACATTATTAACATATAACTTTGTACTTTTAACACGTGATGACTTGTAGAGTTGTTATCCCATGATTGTTGATCTCTCTTTTTAGTTTGTGTATTATTTATTTTCCTGAAATGTTTGATTTTTACATGAACGTAGTATGTATAAACGTGAGATCTATGCTGAATTGTTTAATGATTTGATTAAATGAGACTATGAGTCACGATGCAAATGCGTGTTCAAAATTCGTTCTAGAACAACTCGCATATTATAATACATAGTAAACGTAGGTACTATTATAATATTACATAGTATAAGATTACTATATTTTTATTTTTCAATAAATAGTCAATCGGATATTGTGTTCTGATTATATTATTTCTCGTAATTACTTTATAATTACATATTTGTATTATAACCACGTTAAATAGATCAACCAAAACACGTCTTAAACAAAGATTAATTTAGTCTAAATCTTTTATTAAAACTTTTAAAAATAAATTTACATTAAACAATTTTTTGAAATAGCATTTGAAGTACGGTTATTATGCAAATACCACGACTAAATACATTTTCAATTATTAATTTAAAAACTGTTGATTTTGAAAAACTTTCAAGTTTTTAGTTGAAATAATAATTTGTATTTTATACACATTATTTGGGTTCTTCGGTAAAAACACTTAGGTATACTACTACTAAATACACAGTGTATTAACATAAATTAGCTGAAATCGAAATCGTGACTAAAATAAGTGATCGAGTTTAAAATGTAATATTTATATTCCGATATTCTTTTTGAGTGATTTATTTAAAATTATCTCAAAACTTTTTAATGTTTATAGGTAGTATGAAATTCAAGTATATCTCTAATATTTTTTAATTAGTAAGTAAGTTGGTGTATAAGTACCTATAGATTTTAATTTGAATGAATATACAATGGTATAAGTTCCGTTGTACTAAAATATGCATGAATTGGCCAAATGCAAATTGGAGACAATATTACCTTTTATTCAATTATGTATCATAAAATGATTTTAAATGTGTCAATTATTCAAGGGCTTAGTACATAGAAAATCAAAAATATCACTAGACTCGCATTGATAATTTATGACAGATACTATTGAAAAATTGTTTCTAAAGTTTAATGCCTCACACATTTTAAATAAATAGATTTTGATTTAAATTAGTAACACCAGCTCTAGACATTTGAAATACAAAATATGGAAAAAATGTAAATATTTATGAATAATTATGATCCATGGCAGGCATTTTTAAATTTGATGATTTAAACAAGTAATACGTAATATTTTTTATCATTATATTTTTTTAAGTTATTATTCTTTTAAATAACATCATACATTTTTTAAGTTTTATATTTCGAATCAGAATATTTTTTGGATTATTTCAATACATAAAAGTTTGTGCGATTAATTTATCAGTTATAAGTATATTTAAAATTCTGGCGAGTGGTGTGGTGTTAAGTAGAGATACTCCTCAAAATGTGGTCAATTACTAATTTCTATAACTTAAACTTAAAATACTTCTATTTTAATTCATAAAATACTCAACCAAATTTTATTTTTTAAGTAGCGAAATATTTTAAAATTTGAAATTAAAAAAGTATGTTGTTACACAAAAAAATAAAATGCTTAAAAAATTAAAGGTTTTTATTTCTACTGAAAATTATGTAAGAAAAATATTATTTTTTTTAATGTTTTATAAATTTTGAAATAGTAATTGTTTGATATTCATTTTGAATTCATTTCTATAGTTTTCAGAATCACCTTGTATATATTTAATACTACTCCTCCTCAAATTTATCATAATTTATATTGTATATCTCACAATATAAATTTTGAAAATCAAACCATGCTTATTTTGCGATAGTGGAAAATATTTTTATTTAAAATTACAATATAACAAAATAACACGTGAAATTTAAATTCTCCTATATTTTACACATTTACACTATATTTTATAATATAATATTACCTTGTATTATGGAGTGTAGTTTGAATGTGACGATTATCTTGTTTAACTGTAGAATTTGTACCTAATGTTATAACTGTTATAAGTACCTACGAGTGTTGCACGACTCTGTGCAGGCGCAACATGAATAGTGGAAAAATGTGGGTATAATTTCATGGTGATCGTCTTCATTTCAAGTGGGAATTAAAAATATTTTTTAACTGCATAATTCAATATTTATGTACAATATTAGGTGCGTACCTACATTGTTAAACATATTCTAACGAATATTCGATTGTAGATCAAAACAAACATTATTATGTTTAGTATAATATAATACTTACTTCAATATAAGTTTAACAATAAAAAAATAATTAATTTAATATGATATAGTTGATTTTATATTTTTAAATTTGTATATCTTATTTCACATAATACATAAGCGATAGTTAGGACTAGGACTCAAAACTTAATGCTCTTAAAAAGTACTAAATATGCATGCACTGATGTGTATAATAATACAAATATGCTTTAAAAATATGCACTTATTTTTTTTCTACTCATAATTTTCATAAATCAAAATAATTTATTTAAAATTCTTTAATATTTTATAATTTGTATTAAATATTTATTATTAAAAACAAGATATTGCACATCAACTAGGGATTTGATAAACATTATACAATAATACCTATTAAAAACCTTTAAAATGAATAAACGTTAAAAAGTATTATTTATTTTTTTTTATTGTAAAATGTTCAAATTGTTTTATAAACATATTATTAATTTTATTATTAAATATGCTCTGGAAAAATAGTAAAATTGAAAAATCATGCTCTTTAAACAATAAAATTACTAAATATACAAAAAGTCCACTATTCATTTTTAATATTTTTTTCGAAGTGTCATGTAATTAATTTTAAATTTACTTAATAATAAATTGGTAGCCCTCCCTCTCAAAAAAAAAAAAAAAACACGCAAATGCATTAATTTCCTAGCTCTTGTAATAAAACTTATACATATTTAAATTTATAAAATTTTGTAGATCAAACATAGAGCAATCAGTATATATTTATAAGTTAAAATATGTTCTATAGTAATAAATTATAATTCATAATGGTAATATGCACTAAATTTGTATCTAAATATGTCTTAGTATGCAAAACTTACATAATGATATTTCTATTAATCGGGGGTGAATCTTTTTCCTTTATAAAAATAGCAGTTTACCGTTGTAGTCACTATAATATCATAATCATATGCATAGTACATAGAAATTAACCCATTTAATATAGTACACACAATTCTAAAAACTTGTATTTAAGTTATCTAAACAAGGAACAATGATAGATTTTTTATTGTCATAACTTATAAATATATAATTTAGTTATAAAACAAATTAATATAATAAATATATAACATTTAACCATTATGTTAATTTTATACTGCTTAGATACTTATAAAATAATTGTTTTCTATTTTTTTTTTAAAATTAAATTATTTTTAATATTAAAAAAAAAAAAAAATGCATACATACAAATAAATATGCTTCAAATTATAGTACGTATTTGGCGTAACTTAAATTTAATCAATGAATTTTGTATGAAGTACTACAATGTAATGATATCTATTCTATTACACTACTACAAAATGTGTATTATAGTATTGATATAATATTGTAGTGTGTTAGTAGGGACATATAATGCTGGATAACTGTATACTGTTGACATAACTGATCACAATTCTTTTTAGTTATCGAGAAATATCTGTATTTTTGACCCGCATTCACCATTTTTTATCAACACTTTTATTTAATCATTGGTTATATGATACTTGAAATTAATTATAACCGTAGTTATACATAAAACGCATAACCAATAATAAATACATAGGTTTATAATTATATAAAATTACGTGAAATCTCGATAACACGAGCGTTACTAATTTACATTAGTTGACAATTAAACATAGTTTTAATGAATAAAAAAACAATATGTCTAAAGACTATAAATTATAGATAATATTTATTTTAATACATTAAGTAAGCACAGTTCTATTTTTACGATTTTAATCATATAATATACGAAAACTCTGTCTGCCCGCCCGCCCACGGCAATATTATTTGAAATGTTTTGTAGTATAAAATGTAGTGTTGCCATATGCACGCTACGAACTGCATATTATACATAGAAAAAAAATTCCGGTTTTTTGTTTTTTTTTTTGCAAAAGTGTTTATTAATAAATAAATTTATAAATATAATTGCACAACGGACTCATTATTGGTTTAAACACTATTTAAGAAACCTACACAATAATTATATATATTTTGTACGAAGTATAGGTACGTACAAAGTACAGGATATTATGTACTGCATTGGTTGAGTAAGTAGGTATATAGTCGTATAGAGCGTAGGTATATTATAATATTGAATATGATGTATAGTACAACTGTAGTACAATAGTGTGTACGTCGTGCTTAATAAAATAAATTTACCTATCATATGAATTTTTGTGCAATAACAAATTAAATAATTAAACACTCGGTTTAATGTATTCGTATAACTACTTCAAAGTTTATAGTATAACCGTTAGTTGCAAATTTGAAATTATGTTCCTGACATTGGAATAGATTTACACCATGGTACACATCGTAGTGTAGTAGCGAAGAATACCAAACGCACGAACGTTTGTTTCTGTGGAATTATATATACGTTGAAAAGGAAATAAAATGATAATTTCAAGGGTGTACGACAATTTTTTGAAAAAACAAGTTTCCCATTGTTATTTCATCATGTTAAAAAATATTACGAATGGGTACCGTCTTCTCTCCAATTTACTGGTGAACGAACAAACACTAAGATCTAATATTTATAAATATATTTTGTCATAACATTTTCCCAACCAATAACAAACACACATACGTGACAAGCTTGATGCAGTTGTCAGACATGCTATTTTCTATTAAAGACTTTTTCTTCTTAAGCCGGCAAATCTATGAAAACACTCAACATCGACAAAAGTTAAAATTTAAGTTAAACGTACAACGAATAAAAAAATAAAAATAAAAAATAAAAAAATGGTTTCACCGATTTTTATTAAAAATATTACGTATTAATGAAATATTATTCTATGAAATAAAATGCATCATTATTTTAATCGCGACGTGGTGTCTACGTCAGACTGTAAATTTTTATGATAAAATATTGTAACTGCGAAATTTATTTAGAATCGATGAAATCACACTTATATGTTGTAAATTTGTAGCTATAACGGTGACAAGTTTATTGTGTTTTTTGAAATATTAAAAAGTTTTAAGTTGTACCTTATCTTCTACCCATACTTTTTATATTAATATTTAATGGTCATTAAGTATGTCATATAATTTTATGAATTATTATGCTGTTATAAAATAAATTCGTTTAATTACATATCTGATTATCTACGTTTACTAAAATCTACAATATGGTACCTTGTAATTATAATTCTTAATTTTATTTATCTAAAAATTAAAAAATGTAATGAACACATAATATATTTTAACAATTAGATATTATGTTTTTTTTTTAATTTGTAGTCTACAAGTACCTTGCATAATGCCTACAATATTAATATTTCTTAGAATATTCAAAACAAATAACTATTGAAAAGAACAAATTAATAACAGAAGCGTTTTTAAACAATCTACCTTCTATAGGTACAAAAAGACAAAAGTGAATTACATTTTGATGTTTTAAATTGTACATTGAATTGTAAATATCATGTAATTTGGTTTAAACGTTATAGGTAATGTGTCTAGACTTCACGTGATTATTTTCAAACAGTTATAAAATATTGTTTTTTATCGATACATTTCCATAAATTTCCAACAGTGACCGTCTAGAATAGTTACTTCAATTATACACGCACCCGAGTATCAGAATGAATAACATATTTGTATTTGGTACTGTTGTGTAGCTACTATTTTAGTTTATGCATACATACGTCACACGAGTGATGTATATAATATATTATAAAGAGTAGATTTGAAAAATTGTATACGAAGAAAAAGTATATTGGACTTCTAAATAAAAATAATACTGATAATGACGTATACCTAATACCTACCATAAAATCTATATAAATAATATGCACATTGCACGCACTATGTATGCATGTTGCACGATACTGAATCATGTATTATAATAATATAATATGCAAAATGCATACGTATACCGCCGAAGCTCAATAATAAATATCTATATCAATATACATATATCTAATAACAAATATCTTACGTTTGTCCTTCAGTGAAACTTATGGGTCCCTTGTGTGTTTATTAGTCGGTGTTTTTGGATTCTGGTCAATTTCTTGGCGCTATGCAATGAATCGTCGCGAGACCTCTGCGGAGACGGATTGTTTTTTTGTTTTATTTTATTGCCGCGCCACCAAGTCGTTTCAATATTATTGCGCGCACCTACGCGCGTTTATATACATAATAATAATATATTATCTACGTAAAATCGTGGTAAAACAACAACGGAAAACAAAAAAATAAAATAAAAATAATGTAGGTATACGTTATATAAAGCGGAGAAAAAAAACCGTACACATATATGGAATATTAATGACCAGCATCGTCCCTGTTGAATACAAAACGACGTTTATGTAATTTATATCACCGCCATCCACGATATCTATATCGTCTGCGACGGAAAGAGGAGGGGTGGAAAAGGGCGTTATCTCTTTGACATTGCTCCTCTACTGCGATTGAAGATTTATCGGTTGTATCGGTGTTTTTGGAACTATACCCATGCTTAGAACATATGGCTAAAAGGTGAAGATATCGGGAAATGTCGTTTATTGCACCAACTGCAGTATTGTCCTATAATATATTATCATAATACATGACTAATTTTTGCGGACATCCCTGTATTTAATTTCACGATGCGCAAAAACAAAACATTCAAAGGAAATAAACGCAATCGTGTGCTTTAATAAAATTATATTTAAGTCACACATGAAACATATATCACTCGTCGTGTGAAGTGTGGTCGCTGGTGGGCGTATTGAACAAATAGTATGACAGTTTATAATATTATGACAATACACGTCGTATTATACCAATAGGATGCTTTGTGTCGTTTTGGATGAAAAAAATTATAACTCATACACTTTTAATGTAAAATTGTGAACAGATACCTATTTTAAAGCATAAAATATTTCCACATGCCTTATGTAGTTCGTTCTTAACTTTGTAATATGAAACCATTGAGGACTAAATGAGAATCTAAATCAAGATAGACTGTAACATTCTGTGGACTTTCCACATTTTCTATTACATAAAGATATACTGTAATTGGTGAATGTTTTTGATAAATGACAACCAAAAAATTGAACTGTTATGATATTATAACGCTAAAAACATTTGTGTTTGTTGTTATATACGCTATGGTTTTTTTTCTGCAATTTATCTACACTTCTGAGAGAAGTGCAGAAGCATCAAGCATGTAATATTAATAGGTGTAAAGGCATCTTAAATTTTTGATCGTTACTATAGCTCATGCTGGACCTACTTTTTATAATTTCACCCTAAGATGGTAAAAATTGATCATATATTTATCATCGAGTAGAATACGAATATGATTTAAGGAAAATATTTGAACGCCATTTCAAACACAAGTCGAAGAAGAGCATATTATTTATCGGTGATTTCGAAAAACAGTAAACAATATTATAGACGTATTGTATAAAACCGAGGTAAATGCGTTCAACCATGACTGTAGCGGAAACGGAACTTATGTTAAACCATTATTTCGGCTGTTCTCGCTTGCATTACACCTACTTATCGATGCGGCTCACGACGGCGCTCTTCTCGTTGGCCAACCACCCTGGTATTTAATTTATGCACTCATGTAGAATGTCAAAGTCAAATATGATCGACGTTCGTAATACGTACATTATTTTGATTCGCAGAAATAATTAGATGATTAATTATACGTTTTAAATTTAATTTACACTTGTACTGTATATGAAATTAAGATTGATTTTACAGCAGCCGTTTGTAATTATTGATTTGTATCAACGTCTTATTTTACAGCATGTTTAGTAAGAAAGTATCGCGGTATTATTAAATGAATCATATTTCTTAATCTATTCTTCTTAATTTCATCGTTATATGTTTGTAGGTAATTTTTAAATAGGTATTATATTTACTCAAAACAACATTCGATGATTGTTAATTAGGACTTGGAAAGTTTAATAAATTGGCTAATTTATTATACGAAGCTCATAAACGAAAAAAATACTGTAAATACATAGTTCGAAAATAGTATAAAAAATAAGCGTTCAGGTATTGGTTTAAATTCCCTGAGTACCTATAAATACGTATATGGTATAAACGATAGAATTTATTGATTTGTAAGACGTCAGTCATAATTTGGGAAAATATTTTTTCGCATAATTTACGATTGTCAAAAAAAAAAAAAAATTAACATTTAAGAAAAATAATTTATTTTTAAATTTTTATTCGTTTAATAAATGACAACATATTACATTTATAATTTCATATCCTGAAATAGAATATTATTTGAAGAATTTTAATGTGTAAAAATCAAATTGTTGGATGAGTAATTTATTGGATATACAATTGTTATAATTAAACGTTTTACGAGTGGAGTAGTGAACCAATGTTTTGCGGGGTACATACTATACCTTCTATCTTGTAAATGATTTTATTATTATCCATTTTACAATTACATGTTAGAGTCATTATTAAAAAAAATTAATTTAAAATTAAATGAGTTTTTATAAATACTCATACAGTAAATTCACTATTATTATCTAAAATATTTCAACGTTATTATTTATAAATACGTATATAATCGTTGAACTAAAATAATGCACGAAAATTATTGTGATTTGACATTGTAAAATAATCTAATCTAAACCTATTATAATATTAATATATTAATTTTAATTTAACTTTAAAGTTCAAGACAATTTATAATGATGGTTATGAAAAGTTATAATGTTACGTAAAATATAATATACTATTCATAAATTAAATAATACAACAATGACTAAGGCGTCAAAGTCATATGATAAAATCGTAAAAAATAAAATACAATGTTTTTAATTTAAACTTAAATCTTTTAAACTATTATTTTTATAAAATATGTGAATTAAATTTTAGAATTATCATTGATGAAACGTATAGCTTACTATTTAATCAATGGATCTTTAAGCATTTAATACAACGTCATTGTCAATGCTTTTAAAATAAAAATTATAAATAAACGAGAACTAGTTTATTTGTATTTGTTGGAGATGAATGACATCGAAAGCATTTAAGATTGTAATTGTGTTTTATTGTAATAATATATAGTGACTTGACTTTAAATTAATATATTATTAATTGGTTATAACTTATAACTAATAATTTTATTAAGTATTTACTGTAGAAAAAATATTTATTTTGATATTATAGTTTAAATGCTAAGCTACAAAAAATAGACATATTGTTATCTACGAAAAAAAATGTTCTGTTAAATGTTCTTAATTTATCAAAAATTCAGAGGTTATGCAATATTTTTAAGACCAGTGAAATAATATTTTCTATTAAAAAGTAAAATGGGAAAATTCTCATTAAGTCCTTCTATAGGTAGGAAGAAAACAGCGCATATATCTTCGATTTTTATTCTCACGCGATAAAACCTGATGGTTTTATTTCATTATTATTATTACTGTATTACTGAAAACATGGCGCATAATTGGGTCGTTTTTCACTTTAATCAACCGCGAAGAAATCTCCACCAAGAGTTTCCATTAATTACTTTTAAATTTAATTTTACATTCGAAACCGTTGTAAGGAGACTTGTATACCTTTTGAAATTTACTTTTTAATAAAGGAGTCACGAAAAGTTAAATTATGTAAATAATATTAAACACTTAAATATTTGGGTATTATAACATTTATAAATTAAATATACATATATGTACTTTACTAAAATGAATTGGGTTTAATAACTCAAATATCATTTTTTTCAGGCCAAACACGACGGCATTAACTGTATTCCACTCAAGAATATCAAAAAGAGAAATGTATCCTAAGAACGACACGTATGTGCCATTCATTTTAAAAACTATGTCTGTTTCACCTATTTTAAGCGTAGGTAAGTGATTCGATTTAACCTGTTTATTATTGATACCATATATTTAGTTTTCTAATATAAATCATTATATTTCAGCCCAAAAAGAAGGAGGCACACAACTCAAACTTGTAATTGAGTTTGTAAACGGAGATAAAGCCCTTATGAAACCAATGAGGTAAATTTTTAAAGTATTTTTTCAAAATATTTTGGAGGGCGGTCTTTCGTATTTCTAATTTATTTACATAAATAAATGACCTTTAAATTATATAATTGAAACATAATATAAAATTAAAATAAAATAAAGTTACCGTTAATTCAATCATTAGTATTTAATGTATGTAAATGGGCTCTTCGTACTTATTATTTGAAACTGACTCAGTCATGTTGATGTTTTAAAAGCATGTTTTATTACTTATTAGTTCCGTCGGGTATTTTTTAATGTTGAAATAATTGGTAATTTTCTATTGCTAATTTGTAACTTGTTAATTGCAATGTTGACACTTTTTTCAGGGAAAATCCTTTTTTTTTTTTAGTGAATTTTCGTTTGTCTGCGTTTTATAAATCTCTTTATCCGCTGTAACACTGTATTGCTACTTATATTTATTATATCTTTGTATATTCCTTTTTTTTACTGGAAATATTATTTCAATAAAATGGATAATGTTTAAACGATTTTTATAAAAAAAAACCGCTAGAAAATAATATTATTTTTTCTAACTACTAAGTACTTACTTGAGATTTATTGAAGTTTGATTTAAATTATAGTTATGAAAATATTTTGATGTAAAAATATCAAAGTAAATCGATTCTTTGTTTGACGTATTATTTTTTTATTCAATATTTATCTCAACTACTATTAAAGTTATTCGAAATTATTGCAACAAAGTGGCATTTCATTATGACTCAGTAATTTCGGATCTTATTATAAATTGTAAGAGAAATACAAATTAACGATTTATCGATAATTTTCTTCAAATTAAAAACAGAAAGCACGTATAACATAAAACAGGTAAAAACTATTAGAGGAAATCTTTGCTATAGAATACTGAATAATGTACAACGTACAGTATTTGTTGCCGAGAATTTTTATGTGCTTATTAATGTGTATGTTATACAATGGGAATTATATTGATTTCGTAATTTTTAATATCAGATACGATAATTATGGCTATAAAACATAAACTAAATCATTCATTTTTAAATAGGTATTTAAAATGTAGATTTTTTTTGTGAGAACTGACAAGAGTTATTCATATAATATAATAAGTAGAGTCATTTTTGAATCATTCATTACCGTAGCAGTGATATTGTATTGCGTAATATTCGATAATAATAAAACATTTAAATAAAATTAAACCTTTTTTTTAATTTTATATAATTTATTAAATTTATAAATAATATATTCTTACAATATGGTATTTTTTAAAACATTAAAAACTATTGAAGAACCATATTAAATTTAAATACGCACTTTCTTGAATTGATATAGTACTATAAATAACTATACGAGTAATATATTATTTTGATTGTATTATAATGGTGTTTTTTTTTTTTTATTAATTTTTTTTCTCGAATTAATTTATTTATTACCTAATATCATATGAAATATTAGTAACAAAAATTGTACAACGTTATATTACTATTGAAAAATTAGATGTTTAATCGCATAATTATAGTAGTACTTATAACGTTGACTTTAACATTAGCAATACTTATGTAAATTGAATTTACGTAAAAGTGAAATTAATTAGTCAGTACTTATCAATATTTTAAATTCAGATTACTGCAAACTTTTTATTTGATACTCGTAGGTTTTTACTTAAGTAAAATAAAATATATAAAGTAATTTTATTATATTAAACATCTCCAATTTTTAAAATGTCTTATTGACATTATATTCTATGTACACTGTATCTCTTCTTATTGGTATCGTTTTTTTGAGTGCAATATTTTATAATTTATACCTAGTAACAATAGAATATCTTGGCTTGCACCAAGGTCAACAATCGAGACGGAGCCAAAAACATTATCCTGGCTGAGAATTTTAGTATATTATTATTTGTATACATTTTAAATTTCTTTAGCCGATTTTTTCCACCGAGTTCACCTTCGCGTAATATTCCTTATTAAACTAGCACGTACAGTTTTTTGCTATCATGTTAAGATTTTAGATTATAGTGAAACAATATAGTAATCAATAATCATATAATAATATAATTGTTTGTAAAGTATTGAGTGAAAAGTTAGTAGTTTTGTAATACAGATTATCAAAATATATTAACATTTGATTGAAAAATACTTTATAAAACAAAGCTAGTATTTAGATAATAATAAAATACATGTAGGTTTTCATAGTTAGCATATTATTATATATATTACAATATTATACAATATATACCTTTCTCACTATAATAGTATAATAGTATCACACATTGTTGAAACATTTGAACATATTTTATTTTTATGCGATTGCAGGTTCACCAGAGAACAACAGACTCTGCCGAATCATTTTTACTTCACCGACTACGAAAGGCACAATGCCGAAATTGCTGCGTTTCATCTCGACAGGTAAGTCCATCGCTAAAACTGAAATCATACGCATTAGTTCCGAATGATAGTCGGTCGTAAACGTTATTGTGAATGAAGCAATTTCTTCGTTCGTGCGATCCAGTGCATTACATCACGGTGTTGTACACTGTGAAACAATGCGGTTCGATTCAAAAAATGATATAAACTATATGTACTATATATATAATACAATGTATACGTATATTAGTATATATATATATATTTTTTTGCTATCTGAAAAAAAAAATAATAATTTTAGTGAGATCTATCAAAAGTGTTGTTGTGGTTGTTACCAATTTCAGATAATTATCAAAAACGGAGTGTCAAAAATTGGGGTAATTGATAAAATTTGATAATTAATATAATTTATATTTAGTATTGTTTTTTGTTATTTTTTTTTTAACTCGAGTAGGTCAAAAAAATAAATTTATTGTTATTTTTAGCAGCATCATAGATTTAAGAAATTATGAAAACTATTATTACTATTTTTTAGTAATTAGTAATTACTAACATAGTAAACACATATTTGATTTTTGTTTAAACGTTTAATGTATTAATGAGATGTAGTATGTTCTAAAGAATTAAAAACGTATAGGTACATTGTATATAATTAAAAATTATATTTAAATATTATTTGTATAGAATTTTTATTTTATCAAGTAATTTAAATCCAATGATATTAAAAACAATTTTTAGAACCATGAAATTCCGTGAATTATTAGGTATTTTTTATTATCTTTGTATTTATCTTAAATCGGAATATTATAATCTCACGTGAGGTTTTTTTACAAAAAATTGGGAGCATATTTTAAAACTTTGAAGAATATAGTTGCATTACAAATGCATTTTGTATATTAAATAATTTTTTTAAACGCATCGAATCATTGTATCATTGTATAGGTCAATGTCATATCTAAATTTTGAATTTTGATCCATAGTTTGAGGAGAAAAGGAGGGTGAAAGTGATTAAAACCAACTTTAAATACATCTTTTGATAGAAAAGTTCTACCTTGACGATTCGCATTGCAACTCTTTTTGAATTTTTTTTAACTGTAAAATGTATTTTTATTTAATTTAAAGCATATTTAAAGATTGATTAGCAAAAGTTCCCTCTTCCTCATTACCACAAACTTTTATAAATATGTAGTTAGGCATAATATTTCTATTGCAAATTTTTCTAAGCATCGACGTTCTTAAACATGTTTAATAAAAAAGTGTTTGTATAATAATATTATATTATGATTCATAGGATATTGGGGTTTCGAAGAGCAATGCCGGTCAGTGGAAGGTTGGTGAACATCACATCTGAACTGATGGCCCAAGTTACCGCGTCTGATTTGTTGAAGACGTTTTTCGTGTCACCCGACAAAAATGTGTGTTTTCACGGACAGTGTTCCTATTATTGTGATACGTCGCATGCTATTTGCGGAAATCCGGATATGTTGGAAGGCTCATTCGCCGCGTATTTGCCAACCCAAGAGGTTTTGGAGAGAAAGACTTGGAGGCATCCGTGGAGGCGCAGTTACCACAAGCGGAGGAAAGCTAAATGGGAAACAGGTCAGTATTGAGAATGATAATACCTATAAATAATTAAGTGTTACTACGTTAATGTGGAACATTGGAATTCTAAATAAAATCTATTTATTTTAATATTATCAACAAAAAATACAATTATTCCAGTTAAATATCTTAAGAGCTATATTATAAAGTATCGAATAGAACTGCAAGGTTTCAATTTTTTTTTTCTATAGTTTATGTCTAGATAAAATATGAAAAGTAAACAAAATTTAATTTATGTCTTATAGCGTCAATTAAAGTTATAGTCTTATACCCTGAATATGTTGAAAGTATACGTTTTTAATATTTTTATATTAACGATTATATTCTTAAAATTTTGTAAACTCGAACTTTTTTACTAATACAATATGTTTAACTTTAATTATATTGTAAGTGTAGGTATAGCAATATATTTTAATATATATATATATATATTTATAACATAGAAATTTTGATAAATATGTCATATACTACAATACATCTGGACATGTTTTCAATTAAAACTTGTAAATGTTGTTTATTTTATCACGGTAAATATATTTTAATGAAGTATTGTTGCAACGTTTTGATTGTTGCATTTGAAAGTTGATTGAAACTAAAAAATCAATTAAAATGTATCCTTATTATTAATGGTTTTGATAAATTAAATTCAAGAAATTATTAAAATAATAAATATATTAATTTAGTTGATAAATCGACAAGACTATTATAAAAGTTCGTGTAAATAGATAGCACATTTTTCATTTTAATCATCAAACGATTCTGTTATTATAATAGTTTTAATTATATTAACTTTATTATGAAATAGTATAAAATATATTACAACATAATACCACAATACAATAACTGCAGTTTATACTTTTATTTAGTATTGAATATCCCGGGCTTTTTCATAAATTTTTCTCGATTATAGGGCCAAATAGTATTTATAAATTTGTATTTAGTAAATAATTAAAATTAAATAAAAACAAAAAAACTTATGAATTATAATAGTTATTCCGAGTATAAAAAATGTTGGGGAATGATCTTTTATTAGATATATTTTATTGATGGAAATCTTTTGACGGTATATAATTTTTCGGTTATAATTGTAGCAATAGCCCATAACTCATAAAAGAATATTTTTGTTTTACAGTTTGATAATATTATTTGTGTAATACTGAATCATATGATAAAGAACAATGATTTATTTTATTACGAGTGATTTATGATATTTATTTTTTTAGTAAGTAATATCAGTAATATTTATTTGTTAAGTATCAAGGTAGCTTATGATTTGAATATCGAATAAGGTTTTAATTTGTATCTATGCATTAGGTGAACAGTTTTTATTGTAAAAAAAATGATGACATACTTAAAATCTATTATTAAATCTTCATTAATGTTTATTTGTATTATTTTAAAAATTAAAACTTAATCGTGCGGGTAATAATAAACATTTTAGACAATTATTTCGATATTTTACTTACACGATAATTATTTAGCTTGCATATAGAAAAATATTATAAATTTTTTTTTATTTTAAGACCTATATTTTACTTTTTACTATAGAAATTATTATTATTATAAACTCTGAATAATGTAGGAACTTTTATTTTAAATAATAAAAATTAAAACTAAACATTTTAAAATTACGATAATATAATAATTTCCTAAAGATACCATAATTATTAATGATTTTAAAAAAAATGTAATGTTTAACACTTCCAAACTTTCATTGGAACATGTAATCAAAAAGTGTAGTTTGTTAAAAATGCTTAATCAAGAGTTAAGTTAAAGATTTTTATTTTTATTTTTCAATATTATATAATGAAATTAAGTTAAAATGACATATGATTACTTAATTTTGTGACAGTCATATTTCATTTAAATTTAAATTACGTCTTGAGGTTTAACTGATATGTTTTATAAAAACGATATTGATTATAATTAAAATGTAAATTATTTAATTTAACGAAAATATCTTAAGCGGCTTATCAGAATATTTTTTAAACATAAATAATAATAGTACAATATTATTTACATATTATTGTTATTATTTCATAGCGCTAACTTACAGAATAGTTGAACGTTCAATTTTAAATGGAATTTCATTATTGATAACAAAATTAATAAATTAATGTAGGCACGGAACTTTATAACTGTCTGTAATGTATTCATAATAAACATTTTTGTTTTTAAAATACGTTTGGACAACAACTGAGTTAACTGTAATTCTTTATTGGAGAAAATATACTTAACCTTATATTTTTTAATATATTTTAAAACTAAAATAAACATCGATCCAAGGTTTAACATAAATAAATAGATCAGAATCTATTATTTAGATCAACAAGATTTTTTTTTTCATACTAGATGTTGTCTTTTTTAGAGCAAAACAAGTCTGTAATGCAAATATTATGTTGAAATAGTAAACAGGGTTAAATAGCACTGTGAAATGTGAATATCGTACTCCGAGTGACGCAAATATATTATAATAACAATTTTGCATTATAAATTCTCAAAGTATTTTCCTTATCTTTTGCTGTTTAGCGCTATAATACTTAATGCATACGTCTTATCGTAATCGTTATTTTATTTTATTTTATTTTTTTTTTTCATATTCAATATAGATCCAAATTACTGTGAATTAGTTAGAAACGTGCCGGCGTACAATAGTGGTCGCCGGATGTTGGACATTATGGACTTGTCCGTATTTGACTTTCTCATGGGCAACATGGACCGTCATCATTACGAAACGTTTACCCTGTTCGGCAACGATTCATTTCCTATTCACCTCGACCACGGTCGGGCATTTGGCAAGGCATTCCACGACGAGATGAGTATATTGGCTCCAATCATACAGTGCTGTCATATACGAAAATCTACGCTTGAGACTTTGCTGAGGTATTAGTCGTTCTTACTATATTAACTAACTTATTAAATATAAATGCACGAACACTGTGGCTCCAATCGTAGAATTCTTATTAGATATTAGGGAAGTATGTTATATATGATGTTAATCCGATTAATGTCTGTATACAACTGTACCTAACCATACGCTTAGACTGCATACTGTATAGCATTGGTAGAACTTTGGTAATAAAGTTCTATTACTTTTTTTCTCTTATTAGTTATAATAAAATATTTTAAAGAAAAAAAAACATTATATTTGTTGTTCAAATGACATAACAATGTTTGGCATCACAGGAACTGTCTTACAAAATAAAATCGTGGGTATAACTATAAAAGTATGCCCAATTAAACCTTTTAAAATACTGTCAATGTGGAAAAACGGTTTTCCCAATTAACAAGACAAATTCTTTATTTTTCTCTATTATCTACGAGAATTATATGAATAGATGTTTTAGACGAGCATTCGTATCTACTTAAAATTATTTAATTCAAACCACTAGGGCATTGCACATACGAAATAGGGAAACTGATTTAAAAGCTGGTTTTTAATGCGATTAATAATCAAAATTTATAGGTAAAGAAATGTGAGTTTAACTTCAAGAATTTATTTTTTTAGTCTTAGTTACTAAATTGTTCATATACCTAAATGCATACACTCCTTCGATAAAATCACAATATATTCGAGTTATCTTTAATATTTTTAAATTAGGTAACAACAAAAAAACAAATATTTTAGATTTTAAATCAACTTGCAATATTTCAACTTTTAGTTTATCTTAATTATACTTATTTCCAAATATTCAATATCAAATTTTTATTTATTCAGAGAAATAACTCTTGGAATAATCTTTGGAATCGAGTTACATTTTTTAAATTTATATCTACACATATATGCAAATATTTTTACAATAGTGAGTATAATATTACTTTTTTTTTTAGGAGAGAGAGTAGTAAAATACAATAAAAATTAAATTATAAATAGCAATAGTAATCACAATAATAAATTTACATAGATTATACGTTATTTTAATTTATCTAATCTCGTTTGTTGGAGAAAGTATACGATGTTAAGTAATGGAAATTCTGGTCCTAATATCAAATTTATTTTGCCAATCCTCTGGATATAATAATATATCTAAGTCAGTCTGTTAGTATACTAAAATACGAGCTTATTGATCTTAAAACTACTTATCTTTTCCTCCGAGGATTGCGCATCAATAACGACCGTCTATATTAAATTACTTTAACATTTCATTACCGTTTTCGAAATTATAATATTATATTATATAAACTAATGATAATATATATTCTCTCCAGCACAAAAAAAAAACAGTCGACTTAATTGACGTTTTGACAAAAACGTAAAATGTCAAGAAATTTAAAATGGCTTTACGAACGATTTTTAGGACGCAAGTCGGGACGACAGGAATGGGTAGAGAAGAAAAGCGTCGTCTGTCTACGTACCTATATATATATATAATACCACCAAAGTGTGTTTGTTTTCTGCCACGTACGTCCGGTAGCCCACCACCACTGCCACTGAGTGGTGTCTATGGCCGGTGGTGTAGGTGGTATGGGTGGAGGAGTCGTAGCGAGCGCGGATATTCGGACTTAACTGCACATCGACGGATAAAAGGGCTCGGGAGAATAAACGGCGGTGTGCCAATGCTGTCCAGCGATTGGCGGACGGCGGAAAGTAGGAAGGAGATTGGCCCATGCCTCGCGTATACCTATATTTATATCATACGTATATAGTATATACGATAGAGATAATCTTAAATAAACGGCAGCCGTTAAGAGGTTGGAAAAACCCATTACGGCATTCGCAAACACACGAGGTGGACCCAATAAAATATTCAACGGGGACAAAAAGCCAGACGACGTTTTGAAAAGCCCTCGCACGAGTCGACCACCACATTATATACACCAGCGCACAGCATCAGCACATTCACGTCACAGGCACTTAGCATAATTATCTGTTATCATCGTGATGGACCATCATAATATAGACATGAATAGTTGCTAGTTCCCAGAACGCAATTGATAAACCTCTCTGTCCGTATAACAGGTTAGGTACAGAAGTATATAATATATGTTTATTATTATAAAACCGCATTGTACCGCGGTTCTGCCCACTGCATCCTGTGTCCGTGCATTTCGACCACGTCGCCGCTGTGACGCGAAGGTAATGAGCATTCGCGTTTCGGCGAGATATTTCGAAACCGTGTACTTTTGTGCCGCGCTTTGCACGTTTTCCGATATGGCTTTTAGCCGCGATTAACTGTTCATTGAAGGAAACGCATTTTTTATCGGACTACGATAAAATGCGGCTGTGCCAATGTACCTATGTAATAATAATAATAATAATAATAATAATAATAATGTGATTCTCCGAACACGTCAACGACAATAATATTTATAATAATATGTAACGCGTTGCGCTGTATATAGCAGCTGCTGGTGTACGCAATATACGTAATAATATATTATGTATAATAATTATTGTTCTGATTGCCACGGTTTGGTTTTTGAACACCGATTATTCAATACGCATATTGTTTTAATGTTTTGTTGGGGGCGTTTTTTTTTTTAATTTTTTTAAAATTTTTTTTAATAATCTAATTAAAAAATAAACGAAATTGGTTTTAAACGAGTATTTATTAAGTTTATACCTCCCAATTATGAGTTTCGTGCAATGTGATTGTGACTTTGAATTGATAATAGTTGATGTACATAATTCAAATCTATACCTACTTTCGTAATTTAGGATTCAGTATAAAATTATTTTGGTTTCTATCTTTTCTTCCGTCTGTTTAAGTTTATTGCCTGTTGAATAATAGTATTTTTTTGATAGCAATAATTTTATTAGTTGTTGTATTTAATAATAAGGAGTGTTAATTTATTAAAAATTCTAATATTATTGGATTATTAGAAACACTTAAACGTAATATGTCTTGTGTAAAAAATTAACGTTTTTAATATTTTAATCATGATGATTGAGGTATTTTTTTTTCTTAAATCGAAGAAATATGTTTTTCTTTATAACTACGAGTTTTATTGTAACTTCATCTAATTTCTAATGCGTTGAAAGTTAATATTAGGATGAGTGAATTTGCGCTGGTAATCAACAAGATTACTTTGCATGAGTGCTATGTATAAATCTTTCACTGTCTTTGAATTTTAAAAAAAGTATTGGTTAAATATTCATTATATACGCATACACATTGATCAACTTTAAAATACAAAATAAAAAAAATGAAAATCATAAAATTATTTAAAAAAAAAACTTATTGGACAAAAAAAGTTGATAAAAATTACTGGAGGTCAATTTTTGATGGTTGATGATGAGGAAGTGAATAATTCAAACTATATAAAACCATGTATTAACATTATTGAGAACAATGCAATAAAAGTAAAGGGAAATTCGGCATATGCTTACCTATAGGTACCTACAAATAAAACGTATTTCTGATTGTAACTGAAATATAATACCTAAACAATCTGAAACAAATACACATGTGCGTCAGATAATATAATCGTTTGAAAAGTCAATTTGAAAAAAACTTTTATATGTGAAAAGTTTAAACGTCTGGTCATTTTCCTGGTTATCGAACTGCGAGAAACCAATAGCTGTTTTAGATTAAATTGGGTTTGTGAAGTGGAACACTGAAAATAAAGGGAATATCTTATGGAGTTTAAACGAGGCATGTATATTTTTTTATATGTGTGCATAAAGAACAATATACTTTTGTTTTGTGGATTTCTCTTAATACTTTACTACAGACTCATTTAAGTTCCATATGTTTCAATAAATAATGTATCACAAATATAAAGCATTTTTGTATCGTAATAATAATCTTTTATCTTCGTAGTTCATAATAATTAATTTGTCATAATTGATTATGTTTTAACTCTGGAAAAAAATAAAAGGGAGATGCAAAAATGTAAAAACAATGTCCATACCCAAATATTTATATGTCTTATTTATTAAGATATCATTAGAAGATGAACGCTTAAATATAGGGTGCATGTAAATTCCACCGATTACGACCTTTTTAGACCCCTTTTTCCATGTAAATTCCACCAATACGTTTTTTTTACTTGAAAAAAAAATGTAAATTCTTTTAATACATTTTTACCTGAAAAAAAGAAAATTTCACCGTTTTTTTTTTTAACTGTGATAAAATTAATATTATTTTATTTTTATTTAGATATACGGAATTAAACCTTTAACATTTGAGATAAATAAATATTACAGTTTATACTATAATGTGAATAATTTAGTAAGCACGCAATAACAATAAAAATAGTAAATAAAAATTTTCACAAATTAAAAAAAATATAAATAATAATCAAGAATGATCATTAGTTAGAAGTTAGTTGAAAAAAATAAAAATAAAATGAATAAAAAATGTTAATACAATTATTAATTATTGATAATAAACAATTAGTTAATAGTAAAAAAATAATTACCCAAATAAATTTTAAAATTTAAATTATTAATAATTAAATGCTGCTTTAACGAATTGTGTAACAATAGTATTTTTCCCTTAAATGACAAAATCATGGTGTTTAAATATTTTTAGCGTGCTTTTGATTGAGAATTTTTGAAGTTGTTATGTTCGTTAATACTGTTTAATATTAATATAAGTGATTAATTGAATATCTAATAGAGTTTTTGTATAAAATGATTATATTGAATATTTGGATGTGTGTTTTCAAAGGACTGAGCTAAATGTGAATGAAATGACTCGCATGCATTCGCAGTTAAATTTCATTCAGTGCTATATCGATCCCAAATATTTACTGAAAATAATATTTCTTCTGTAATAAAATACTTTATTATAGGTGTCGAATATATAATTTGAAAATTTTGTAAGTTTCGACTTTTTGGACTTTATATACATTAATTTTATTACAAAAAAAATTAAAAACATCTTCAGAATCTAAAAATACTAATTCAAAGTAAATTCTAAGCCAATCACCTACTTCGGGTTTTATTTTATACTCTTTCGTTGAACTAAATATTTAGATTGTTTTCCACTAACTTTGTGTAACACGAAACCTACCATCCATTAATTTCGAATATGGCAAAATTAAATCGCATGCGTTATGTTTGCTTTTTCAAAATCAATAATGATTTGTTTTGGTTCAAAAACAAAATCATAGGATGAAAATATTACATTAACACTTTTAAAGCATTCAATATAAGAGGACACATGCTTATCTTTTAATACGAAAAAACGCAAATGAATGTAATAGCCATTAAAGTATCCATGTATAGTGAAAAGCTGCAAAAAATGCTTTACGCAATACATAAATGTTCCATTTATGTAAACAATTTCTGTTTTACACAAAGCTTCAAAGTTTTTTTTACAACAGAATATAATAATACCCTTTTTTACTGTTATATTGAAGAAAAATTTCGTTTTTACTAGTCATACATTGGGGGTTTTCACTTCAAAAATTATAAACGTCTAAAGAACTTTTTAGGTATTTTTGTTATTGTCATTTTCCTAGCATTTTATAAATTTATTTTAGCATAATTTACATCTCTAAACTGTATTTGATACAACTTGCTTCCAATACATTTTCATTCAATGTGAGTTTTTTTATTTTTCTTGGTATTTTACAAGTATCCTTTGTCGCCTTTCGCTAAACACCAGTACTTAATACTTGCCGTCAAATTGTATTTTCTATTAACGCTTTGTGGCTATGTAGTATTCGCTGAAAAGTTATTGTTTAATTATTTCCAAAATAAATCGTTTTTTAAAACGACGGAACACTTTGTTTTCTATTTTCACACCACCACTTTTCTTCACCAAACTTTAAAATTATTTGTTTGTAAAACTTAAAATTATTTAAACAAATCAAAACTTTGCCACGTTCGCTATTTATTTCGGTTAAAGTATTCATCTTGAAATCAACGAACAAATGAAAAATACGTAATCGAACGCATTATTTACGTAATATGAATACCTATATGATTTACCTGCAGACGTTGCTATATCGTTTAGATAAAAGACAGGCGACAGTTGATGTGTAACTATACTAAAAATAATTTTTATCTGTGGATTTTAACATTGGTGGAGCTACATGTTTTTAGGTAAAAAATACGTACCTTTGGAATAGACGTGAAATATAAGTACCAGTGGTATTTAATTTTTTTTTCATAGGAAACAAAGTATTGATGGAATTTACATGTTGTAAATTCAATCTGAAAATTGGCTATTGAAATAAGTGAATTTTGACAGTAAAAAGTTCCACGTCTCTGAGAATTGTGCTACAGCTTTGTGTATTACACATAAATGCTCATTGATGAACAAATAATGTTTGTGTTTTTTGTATCTATTTAATGTTCGAAAACACCATTGAACTATCATTGAACCACCACAACAAATGAAAAAGAAAAACAGCGAATTTGACCCAATGAAATCATATTAAACCGCATTAATTATAAGAATTGTGTGTGATACAAAGTAACCGAATGATCATCGAATTCTGAAATGCGTACTCTGTCGTGGCTTCTAACCAAATTTTGATAAACATTATATGATGTACTCTTTAGCTGTGGTGAGTTAGTTATCCCGAGAAAAAAGGTTTTTTAGTTAAACCAATCCTTTAATAAGGAAGGTCTCTATGAAATTACAAACGTGTACACACCGTTTGAATCAAACACACTATATACGCTATTCTATCTGTTGCAATATTATATTTATTGATCAATAGTTCAGCTGCCAGTGGTAATCTATCCCCAATTATAAGTTTTTTGGATTCTGTATATTGTTACGCCCACTGTCTATGAATTTGGCAGGGAAAAGTCAACAGTCCACGTTGGAAGTCATCCAACAAATTTGTTGATCATTGTTGGTTTGATCCCAACATTTGTTGGAACTTTGTTTATTTTATGAAAACGTTTTTTGTTTTTATTCGGCGTAATTTTAAGAGAGTATTGCACCACTTCTCCCCTTTATAAACAAAGTTCCAACAAATGTTTCAAACTGTCCAACAATAACTAACCTGCGATCTGTTAAATATTCATCATGTGAAAATAAATTGTCAATTTTATTTTTCGTATAATTTATATTCCTACTGCCAACACCAACCTATAGTTGAATTTACTTTGACGAGTTCACTTATATATACATGCGCTCATGCAATGTCCGTCATAATAACGATGTTTGATGAATGATTGTAAATTAATTAACGATATATATAAAAATAAATTCACAGTTTCCGCATAATTGTATAACAGTCGTGGTGTTTTGATTTTTTTTTCAGGTTTCACAACGTCAAAAAACTTAGCGAGCACATGAGGGAATCCTTGGCTGACGACCCGCTGTCTCCCATACTTTGGGAACCGCATTTGATAGCCATCGACCGACGCGTGGGGCTCGTGCTGCAAAAAGTCCGCGAATGTCTGTCGGTGAGCACGATGAGCGGCGAAGACGCGGCCGACGAAACGCGTGTCCGAACCGCCACAAATGCCACGTTTGACGTTGATCCGGGCAATATAGGACAGGAAGTCAGATACACAGCCCTATCTAGGAATCTAGCGCAAGACTGATGAATTTTGTTTTTTTACGGTTTTGAACCGGCTCCGTTTGTGTTCGCTACACCGGACGGATTGAGCAGACGCGTGTCGAACTTCGATATAATATATTATATTATATTATAATATTATGTTTTATGGGCCTCATCTGTCCGGTTTACTTGCCATCTCGAGGATCTGTCCGAGCTGGATGCCACGCGGCCCATCGGCATCATATACATGGTGTTACTCATCGATTTAAAATTTGAAATTTTTTTAAAGTAAATTTGTAGGTTAAATTTTTTTTACATGAAAAAAAATAAATCAAAATTGATATTTTTTTAAGTCGCAAGTTCACATATTTTTTTTATCAAATATTACAAAAATTTTTTTTTAGGATTTAGTTAAAATATGTAAACATATTTATTACAGATTATAACTTTTTATAATAGTTACTGAATTTAGTGGAAAATAAAATGTTTGATATAATTCTTTTTTAATCAATAACTATACAAAATAAATACAATCATAATAACTTAATAAAAATGCAATGTGTATAAAAAATGTAAATAAATCAAACACTGATGACAAAGCTTTTGAAGTAAAAATTGATATCGTAAAAAAAAAAATTATTTACATCATTTTTAAGAGATGACATGCAATTCGGATTTCAGACGCATACTTGTGAAATTCAGACACATCGATACCTAATATAGTAATATGACGCGGTTTTATTATCTAAACGTGTCAATCGCCCAATATGTTATGTTTGTAATGAAGTATAATTTTGTTATCATAAGACATTATTGTTATTATTATAATTATTTATAATTAGCTGCATCTGCGGTTTTTGTTTATCTACAATGTTAGATCGTCGTTGAAATATTATAATTTTTTTATTATCATTCTTCTCTTTTCGTGATTGTATCGCATAATATTATGCTCAACTATAGTTATTTATCTAGAATGCTATCAATTAAGTAAATTATAGGAATTTTCTATAATGTATTATATATTTTTGTTTTTGAAGGACGTGCCGTAAACACATCAACAATCATAATGTACCTATTCCATGATTAGTTATATGTCATTACACTTATACAATTAAACTGAAACGATGGTACTTTTTGGTTTAAACAATATTATGATGTTTTTTATTCATGATAAATATCATTTAATTATATTACGTTGATAATTATATATTATATATAGTGTCCTGCAGGTTGCGGACATAGAATCTTATAGAACGTATTGATATCTTTGTAGAAGGATAACATATTGTCATTTGTCACTATTAACGGCACTGTTGAAATAACGTTAAGTACCTAATAATTATAATATTATTTTTTTTATGTATGTTGTGGAGCTGATAACGATTCCTATTTATATTATTTTTTAATTGTTTTATTAAAAACAATAATCTATAGATAATATAATTTTTAAATAATCTTCGCCACGCCTGTCAAATGTGTAATATACTATACATATAATAATTATTATACTATACTATAATTTTTACTCTAACAATTTGATATAAATATATAATGCTAAAATTGTCCACATTTATTTGATAGAAGTTATCCTGTATGAAGTTTGAAACATATAATGGTTGGTTACTTAGGCTCGAATTATTACATTTAAAAAATATTTGAAATTTATTCATTTTTTTTTTTTACAGATATTTCTTCGCTGATTACTTGATTAATATATATTATGTATATTTATTTTTATATAATAATATTAAAGTAACATGATCGCGTAAAAATATTTTATTTCAAATAATTGACCAATAATAATTATAAAAAAAAAAAGTTATGCCTTTTAACATTGATTTGAATAAAAATCAAAGATATTATTGTAGAATTTTTAGAGTATTTTTGTCATACTATATTAGACATTCCTATGTTTCCAAGTTTAAATAATATTATTTTTTATTTATATGTAAATAAATAGTATAAGGAGTGTATGTAAATAGGTACTTTAAGAGTATAATATTTAATACTTTTTTCAAAGTTATAGCAAGAAAATATTAATCCAAATCAAATTTTATTCACAGTTGCAGTAAAATTTGATAAAATTTTCCAATAACATTGTCTATTTAAATAGATATATGTTCTGTTTTCATTTTTAAACTTTATTAAACACATATATTTATATTTTTATGATGTTATCAATTTTTTAATGCTCAGCCCACTTAATTAAAAGTAAACAATAGAATACTAAATGATACTGTTTGTTAATTTTTGTTCTTTTTAGATTAAAAAAAAAAAAATAAAAAAAAAAAAAAAAATATGACCTATGTTCAATACGTCATAAACTCATATGTATAGTATATTATTCGTGTATTGTTGTTTATTTTAAGATAATATAATATGTACCGACAATGTATAGTCGATTATAAATTTAATACCTTACCACTGTTCGATGTTAGTGTGATATGAAACATGTATAATACATGTTAAAATTGTTTGTATGTATATTTATTTAAAGTAAAGTTATGTTAATAATTTATGTGTTATACATCATTTTCAATATAATATTAATAATAAAAAAAAAACAATTCTGAAATTCCTGTACAAAAGAATCTAAATATTTTACAGATGTGTGATGAATTATAACATTAACACATTTGAATTTGGTTACAAATGTTTGAATAAAACTAGTATTTTTATACTATTGTTATTTAGTATTGTTTTTTTTTAGCTGAAATATTATTTTTCTGTTGTAAGTAATAACATTTGTTTACTGTATGTTTATACGACAACACGTTGCTTGGAAATTATAAACCACTGTTTGCCTCAATCATGATAAATGAATAAACATTTCGTAAATATTACAAATGTAGATAGGTACTGTTGTACTGAAGTACGTTATCGAACATTTTAAGTACCTATGTAGATGTAGTATAATGGAAAAAATTGGTTTATTTTTGAACATATGCTTTATCCATAAAAAAAGTTGATACTAGTTATGTAAAAAATGTGCAAGATAAAATGTAAAATATTGTAAATTGCATTATATATGATGAGTTAAACTAACATGCGGATAGATATTTTATTGTAATACATACCTACATTAGTCGCATTAAACGCTGTTTCAAAAACAACAGATGTGCGATTGTTTGACGTGTCACATATTTTTGAGATTTTAACATCAAAACTGTTAATTAACATTTTGTTTAAAACATAAGTTGATTAGAAAAAAATGTAATGACAAAATATATTCACGTTGTATTTGAAGTATTTTTAGCCAAATATTTAAAACGTAAAGTGTTTTGTTATCTAGCTATTGTTAGAATACGTGTTTGCGCTATACTATTAAAAATAATAATAATAATTAAAGGGCACAATGTTGCCGTAATATTTATATATTATTCAATTCGCAGAATACTGTAATAGCTAATAAATAATTTTTCTACTTGTAAGTTACTAAATAATTCATCACTATCAAAAATTTGATTATTAGATAATTGAATAATAAAAAAAAAAAAACATAAAGTTAAGAATTGTTCTGCATAAAAATATAATAAGTCATATCATATTTTTATAATAATTAATTAATAATACAATTCTAGTTTTCATGTGGATATTGCAATTTTAATTTATTGATGTATTTAAAAAATGTTGTGAGAATCAAGTAAAGATATCCAATAATTTTCTTTAATATAATTATAATAAAAATATTAAATTATTGTACTAGAAAATAGAAATTTTTGTTATTCGATGTAATTTTTAAACCTATATTTAAACTGAAATCAGTAATAGTTAATTGACGTTATCTGTTTAAAAATAAATATAACAACTTACTGTTTTTGTTAATAGTATCAAAAAAAAAAAAAAAAAAAAGCAGATATCACTATTTAAATGTCAATATGATATTTAAAATAAAGGATTTCATCAATGTTTTAATAGTTATAGTTATAGTTTTATTATTTTAAACATTTAACTACGTAGTTTTTTTATAAGATGTTGTGTATTAAAAGTCGTATTGAAAAATGACTCAATTTCTAAATTTACCTGCATGAGTCGTTTTATGATTCATATTGGTAAAAAATCATTATAATATACTAACATTATTATGTTTATTTTATACATAGGTAATATTATTATCACTGCGTACAAATATCAACTGAACAATCTAAACAGCAATATTTAAACAGCAAATACATTAATAATAATTAGTCGTCCGTTTGGCCTTTTTTTTACTTTTTATTATTTTATATTTTATGTAACATGTAAAGCACTTTATACACAATACTTATAATTAAATTATGTTGATATACAATATTTTACAATTTGTTTTTCTACTTAAATCAGGTATGTCTAATGCCCTCTATCAGAAATAAACTGGACTAACAAAAACCAACTAAAATTAGTATCTAAGTGTACTAGCTATACAAAGAAATAAGATTTTCTCACAACTCATCATAAGAAAAAACATTAATATTATTCATTTATTAATAATTTGATGTTGAACAATTAAAATACAAATATATCAAATACGTAAATACGTAAGTATGAAATATATATATTTTTACTTTAAATTAAAAAAAATTATTTTTATATACCTAGTAAATTATTATTATCATTATTTATAGTACTGTTTTAAGTCGGTTAAATACATTTCCAGTAGATAGAGTTAAAATAGAAATATATACAAATTTTATACGTGTGAAAATTAGATTAAATAATAATTATTATTTTTTTAGTTCATACGAGTTAAAAATATTAATGACTTTTTAATTTATTGGGCTTACAGTTATGGATTTTCTTTTAGGTCTGTAAATCGTAGATGTTTTGAGTGATATTAATTCAAGTGTAATTAATTGGATAAAGTAAAAATGTCTCATTACTTTTTAAAATAATTGATAAAAACTAATAAAAATATAACAATTCCAAAATTTTTTTAAGATAATTAGTTATTGACAAAATCTTTTGAAAATTTCACCAAATTTTTATACAAGCATTTAAAAAAATATATTTTGTCTCTTTTTAAACTATTTATTTCTAATTATCATATAAGTATATCTATTCTCAGAACATTTTTGGTGGCTTGATGTCCTAAATGATAATCATTTTTACTTACCGCTACTTGTTTTATCTAATTCCATTATTTATTTACACATATCACTACAGTGGTATTCTACTTTAAGTCTTTAAGTATTAAAATCTAAACACATAATTGAACTTACTTATAACGAAAATAAGTAATTATTATGCAAAATAAATAATATGACGAAGCAAATTTATAAATAATTATAGAAATGAAATATTAATTTCTGCAGATAACTGTGGTCTGCAACAATATTCATCTACTTAATTATAATAAATAATTTATAATTCTATTTATTACAATAATCAATAATAATACATTTAAAAGATATTCATGAAAAGTCTTTTTTTTTTAAACTCTTGTATAAAATAATTTATATTATAATATGTATATCAATTAATTAATATTATTTGTATTATCTTAAAATAGACATATACGAAAAATTGCAATTTTTATAATAACATTTCGTCAATTTTATTAACGTGTATAAGTGCCTGATAATACCTGCCCATGAAAAATCTATAATTTCTAAACTAACAAACATTTAACAAAATATAATAAGTGTTTGAGAAAAATAAGATAGATAATAGAAAAATAAATACCTAGTAATATAATGAGTTTTGCTTTGTCTTAGTATGATTTCATAGGTACGTGTCATAATTATATTATTCTATAAGCTAGTTATTTCCATAAAAATTTGTTTATTTTTAATTGGTAGATAAAGTTCACGTTATTATTATCATGGTAACTGTTTAAAAAAAAAAAAATGTTTTCAAAGTAAAAATATATATTTTTTTTAGTATAATTAACAGTAAGTAGCAATTCTTAACTCAAAAACAGAATTCATAATTGTAGTTAGCTCATATGCTGTATAGGTTGGTTGTTAGTGTCTCTTATATATAATCAATTAAATATAAATTTGAACCAAGAAATGTTAATTATTAGGTAAACACCTACTACCTATTCTTTTAATATTTCACTACAATTCTTACAAAAAAGTATTGTACTTAATAAATCAATACTTACTAATCACTAAAATAATTAAAAACAAATGAAAATATTATAGCACATATTTTGTTAAAATTAAAATGACGTGGGCAAGTATACTAATAATTTATAATATGCAGCTTTCAAAAAAATGACTCTATGATGTATAATAATATTTATGTTTGAAATACTTTTTTCATAAATAAATATTTATTTTAGTTTGGAAAATATCTCAATGGTTTCACATTAATATTAAAGAAATAACTGTTAAAACAACGTGGTTAATGGTTATTTACCATAGTTGGTTTTGGCAATAGACCTTTCTAAATTACCACCTTCGTTCACTATCCAATAGATAAAAGTAAATTTACTATGTGAAACTTATGTAGTGTACTTTTAGTGTCCAAATAATGGTTTTCAAGTGGAAAACATATCGTCTTAATATCATTGAATTGCTCTGTCGTATACATAATTGAGAATTAATGTCTTGAATATTGAACGTGAATACTATGATCGATAAATTATTTTGTGAATGCAATAAATATTAATATATATTTATTTGAATAGGAACACATGGTGAAACATCTAAAAAAAAGAATATAAAGTTATCATTAAAAATTAAGTCAAACATGGTATAGAGTTTATTTAGTGAGAACTAAAGTATTAATTTTGGTATAAGATTTGGGTGAACTAAAACATAGCTAATAATTTTTAATATTTATATAACTACTAACTGATGATAATATTTTAGAAAGGATTTTATTGTTGTGTAGAAAAATCTTATACTGAACTATGGTTTTTATATTTTTAATGGTTAGGTTAGGTTGATTAGGTTTAATTTTTTTTTTTTAATGTAATGAAATACACTTATTAATTTAAATGGATATTTTAAAAACTTAGTTATCTATCTTAATTTGATGAATAATAAAATTATGATATTTTCTCGTTCAGTATGTGTGGAACTATGGAAAGATGTTGCAGTTGAGATATTTTCAGTATTTGGTATTATTATGTCATAAGAAAATTCTTAATTTGTATACATTTTAAAATAAAAAAAAAACTCTTCAAATTAATTTATTTTGATTTTGTATAATTTTGAAATTGTTATTATTATTATTTTATAAATTTAATGATATTATGATCAATTGTTATTTTCACTGTAATTTTAGAAATGGTTATGTTTCTTGTTAAACGCCAAAATCTGACGAAGAAAAATAAGCAGATTATTCTAGAGTTACACGAGTACATATAATATACTGTATTTACCATCTTCCTTTCTATTTATGATCATATTTTAAAATGAAAACCTGACAAGAATAGTAATAAATAGTTTTTTCAACGATGGGTTTCATAATTATTTTTCAGTATCACAATCCGTTGGGGATGGTGTGTGACATTATAAGACTATTGTATTAGACTTAAATTATAATTTATATTAATGGTTTAGTTTATTTCAATTTATATTTTACGCAATATATCCCAATTCAGTTTTGATTCGTACCTACCGGTTACCATGTTATTTTTTACGTTTCTATTTGGTATTATTTGATTAAGTATAACAATAACTATGCATTTCTATTTAAATTTTAAATTTTATTTATTTTCTTTTCGAAAATTTAAATTAAATATTTTAAAATTTGGTAATTTTAGTAAGAGAGATTAATAAAGGTTAGTTTATTCGTTCGATGTTAAATTTATAAAAACTGATTGGTTAGATTTTCAGATAATGCATTTATCGTGTTGTTTTACGAAGGATATCAATACATTTTTCCGAAGAGTACATTTGTTTCATCCTTCACCACTCTATAATTGTGTATCAAGGACTAATATATTTTATTTTGTTCAAATTTTAAAACTTTTTTCATAATATTGGTCAGAAATAAAATCAAAATTACTTTTAAATTATTTGCTTATTATGAATATATATATAAATTATAGTTAATTAATATAATGAATTAGTATCTAAAAATAATTTTCAATATTTATAGACACCACGGTCTTAAAACAATAATTTAACTAAGATAATATTAAATTCTAATATATAGACAATATCAGTTTTTGGACATTAAATTCAAAAGTGATATTTGAGTTTCGGTGACAACACAGGAGCGTACATTAGGTATGTATATTTTTATTACTGTAGCTTTTTATAGGGTCATTATTAGTTATCCTCTTACCGACTGTTTAAATTAAAAATAAGAATTATACATATGTCAATGAACTAGATTTTATTCAAAAAATGTTTATCAGGTTACAAATATTTCAAAGTGTGCCTTAAAGATTATTCCTATCATTAGGTATTGAAATACCTATTATGATTGAATTGTCTGTTTCCTCAATAATCATCAAATCTTTTTAAAATAACATTTTATTTTTACTATTTAAGATATAAACAATTAAATAAAAATAAATAACTTGAATGACTCAAAATATTATCATATTAAAAAAACGAAAATAATATTATATAAAACATTATCTTTTAATTATTTATTATTGAAGCTGTAAAATCTAATATTTCCTATATATATATATATGTATAAAGTATTTTAATTGATATAAACTATTATTATGAGCATATTGTAATGTAGCAAACGTTTATTAAACAATATTTTATAATGTTTTTGAATGAAATCTTTAATAATGGTTAAATCAATAGATTTACATAATTATTATTTATTTTAGTTTTCATTATATTATTTAATAACTAAATAATAAATAATTGAAATAAAAAATTATAACAAGTTATTAAAGTAGAAATAATACTTTTATAGTTTATTTATCTATTTTGTTGTATCAATTTATCTGTCTGAAACATTTATGTAATCATGAAAAGTTTATAACATAATCTCTGACAGATATAATCCGAATAATAATATTATAATAACTAGTAATCACAATTTATTACTGATTAGTAATTTAAATCAATATAATTAATTAAATTTAATATTTAATTGAAAAACAACTCAACAGAACAATAAATCACATCAAATCCTTATAAACCTTCACCATGTGTTTTTTTTTGAAATTGCAGAGTAAGGGATCAAGCGTGATGAACCTAAAAGGTTTCCCCAGAATTTATTTCATAGTCATAACTATATAACTTATAAATATTTTAGTAAATGAATAATTATGTACCCCTTTGATTTCAGTTTATTATACCAAACACATTATTGTGGAAACAATTTAAATTAACTTCATGAATCTAAAAAGTTTACTTTATTATATAAAAAGAGAGGATTTAATAAATTATACTAAAAACAATTTTCTTTTGTATTAATTAAGTACTTCATTAATGAAATAATTAAATTAATAATAAAAGTACTAGGTTGTGTATTAAGTAATTGGTTATTTAAGTTAATATTATAATCATTATTTAATATCAATTTAAAGAATTTAAACTTTATTGAAAGCTAAATTTGATATTGAGATTGAAAACACGTAGCACTATAATAGTAAAATATACTAAAAATGAAAATGAAAAAAGTTTGGATTTCTATGTATATACCTATTAACTTTTCTTCACAATATTTTATTTTTGACCTCTAACAAACTGTTAACAATTCGAGTATAAGTTTTATATTAAAATAATAAATAAGAGTTAACCTCTTGATAAAATAAACAAAATCTAAACAAGATATTTCGATTGATTTTAATTTTAATAGAACTAATTACTATAACATATATTTTTGATACTACATATTATACGATATATCTATGATATTTAATAAATGATTTATAATCTAATACTATTAGTTTGATTATGACAATATTAAAGGTACCTATAAATATGGTTACTCTGAAATATCGAGATTAAAATTTTGAATTCAAATGGTCGCGGTAGTGGAACAATGGTTTCTTTTTCATATAGAATTAAAATTTCATGTGTAAATAGTCATACACTATCAGTATTCAGATTAAATTAGGCCTTTGTTATAAATATCATATTCAATATGCTATTATCTAGTAACACATTGTCAACATTACTTTTGTATTTTGACTCATGCGTTTAACGTGTTACATTATTTAGTTTTGATTAAGTGAGATAGAGGATAATATGTTATACATTTAATCGTTACGGTGATAATATTATTATAGTATCTTAAATGTATTTTTATGATTGCTGTATAAATTGTATGCGATTCACACTAGTAATTTTTTTCAATATTTTATAAATTGCATTTTTAAAATAAATAATAACTTGAAAGATATTGATAGATTTATTCTAGTTTAAGGTTTAACAGAAATTTTACCTTTTTCAAATATTAATTAAAATATTTACATTAGGTATATATAATTTTACTGTAAACCAATTACGTTTCATAAGAAACTAATTGGAACAAAATAATTTCTAGTGTAATTAAATATTCATATTTATGTAATAATATTTCTTAACAATTGTTAAGAGGTTATTATATTATTATGGAAAATTTAAATGTACAAAAGTTAAGAGATAAAGACTGTATAGAGAAGAGTGACAAAATAAGGGTTTTAATATTGTTTTTGTTGGGAAGCTTTTGTTATTATAAATATTGAATTTTATTTGACAATTTAAACATATAAAATTAATATCTAATAATGCTTATTTATTTATGTAATTGTATGTACATTTTATTATAATTTATTTTACACTTATTTAAGTCAAATGTATAATCGTAAAGACAAATTTATATTTATTTATATTTATATGATAATATGCTAGTGAAAAATTTAATTTCTGTAAATTATATTAATATTATACCTCATAGAAATTATAAGAAGAATTTTTTTGGAAAAAAAAAAAGTATTATTTAAGTATCGGTTGTTCTACTAAAGTTGAATTAAAATCACAGTTTTTATAAAATATAAAAATAAGCTACAATTAAGTATAAATCATATAATATACTATATACTGTAATGTAATAATATTTTGTTCATTGCAATTCCATTTCATAAACATTATATTTTTAAATATCAGCTGATTTGATTTTTGTGTTCGAGGAATCATATTAGGTACATTAATTAAAATGATGTGTTATAATTTAGTTTATATTACATATACTGAACCAGTATAATTTATGAAAAGCATTTATAAACTTATTCGAATAAATTAATAGCTACCAATAATGTACGTACACTATATAGTGTATAATAATAAGATATAAAAGTTTATAATTTATTGTTTAAATTACAAGTCCATCATTTAAATTCTAAATGCATTAAAAAAAAAAAAAACAATTTTGTTAGTTACTGTGTTAATTATTCATGTATACTATAAACTTATTTAAAATAAAAATAGAAATTGTATACAGATATTAAAATACATATACGTTTGTACTATATAAGTGCAGCCACAAATAAAGGTAGTGATCATGTTATTATAATAACATTGTTTATCTGAAGTAATCAAGTTGATGATCATATATTATATTATATATTTAGGGTAATATGGGATACTTGCAGGCAATGTGAACCATGATTATAAAAAAAATAATTTATATCATCGAACATTCATAATTTTATTTTTATTATTACCATTTATTTAGTACAAGATTTTGTAGAATGGTCTCTACTTGCAATTGCATAGACTGTCTGCTTTCCTCCTACACTTGCATTTATTTGTTTCTTTAAGCTGCGCACATTGCGTACAAGTACATCGATCATATTCTTGTCCTCCTAAATTAGAAAAAAAGCGGGCTGCTTTTCTTAATGAAATTGAATTATCCAGCACGTCTTCAGTCTGTACAATGTCAATTTTTTTTTTTAATCATATTTCCAATTTGTCTTCAGTCGTATCAATTAAATAAAAGATATATTTTACTGAAATATAGCTGGTATTTAAATATGTTAATAATTTAGATAATATGCGTTTATACATACATTATGCATAATGTATTATTTTAACTTCACGCCAAGAATATATTTGAGATCACTCTGAGCTCTAACTACATCTAGAATTTTAACTCTAATTAACTTTACAATATTTCCTAGGTAAAATCAAAAATTTCCATCTTTTTTGTTCTTTGAATTCTTAAGTTATTTCACCACTATTTTCTGTTTTGGTTGAATGATATTTATCTTGTATTTTTTTTCTTTTTTAATTGTTTTATCTTCATTATCTTCTTTTACTTTTTCACGAGTTATTTCATTATTTTTATTGTCGTTAGAAAGGACTTTTGTTGACTCTAAGAAAGTTCTTCTTTGGTTTTTAATTTTGCAATTAAATCTACAGAAAGTAATGAAGACGTTAGACTAATTTTATGGGTTGTGCCAAAAATCAGTTCATATTATGGTAAATGTTTTGTATCATGATGTTATCCTCATCTATCGTACTTATGTACGATTTTTCATTGACTGTACAAATTTTAAGCTATTGCTCTAATTTTTTTGTTTCGATACTTTGAAACCATGTTTGAGTGCCTCAAAAAGGATAAGTATATTTAATAAGAAATAGCAACTGTTTTGGAACTTTTATATTTTAAAGGCTTAAATATGATTAACTTTGTCAAAAGATCTTGGTAAACTCATATAAATTGATAATCTCTATTTAGTTTCGTTTCTATATCAATAAAGTTGATTTAACATCTCGAATTCATATTTAAATATATCATTGGTGTAGCCACCAATTTTTTTCATTATACTTTCTTAACTTTGACATGGACTCAAAAATTTAAATATGACGTTATTGTTTTCCTAGCTTTAAATTTTTATTTATTTCGTATTCCATGTAATATCTACCACCATGTCCAATAGATAAATGTATGTCATGTAAAATTGTATTTGTATAATTCATTTTTCGACTCCTAGTATTGTCATTAGGTACCTACGTCATATTTCTTTATTAATTTTGAATCTTTTTTTTTTCTCTAGCTTTAGTTGTATTAAATGATTAATTATTTTAATATATTTTGATTTACTAAGTAAAGTATTGTTAGTTTTTTCAGTTTAATAACTTTGTTTAAATGTTCATAAAATTTAAATTTCATTTTTAAAAAGGATTTTAATACATGGAAATTAAAGCTTATATTTAGTAAAGTACAAAACTTACTGGTTAGTTGAAAATATCAATTATTGTTTGTATATTGTTGATTAATTTCATAAAGATAGACATTACTTTTATCATTTTAATATGGCCATACGAGAAAACTATAATTCTTAAATAGTATAAAAATAAAATAAGTTAATACGGCGTGTTTTAAAAATGTAATAATTTGTTTTAACATTTTATCGAATTATATTTATGATAAAAATAAAACAATAATATTATATAGTTAACTTTTTTTTGTTATTTCATAAAATATATTATATGATTATGATTATTATAATTATTTTAAATATGCGTAATATGTATAAAATAAATAAAAGGAATGAACAATATTACAAATTATTTGTTTGTATTTGCGGTTCGCATTGTTCGAGCAGGATTCACGCATACTTACACACACGTATACATTTATCAATATATATGTTTTGAGAATAAATTTAAAGCTTATTAATGATCGTTTTTATTCATATTTTATTTATATAATAAAAAGGTGTATACTTTTAATATTTTCAAGCAGGTTTTTTATTTTAAATTATTTTATACGTGAACAATAATAATACAGTTTAATCAAGTCCCGTATGATTGGTCCCTAATCTTACAACAAAATTGAGTATAAAACGTATTTCAAGACGCATTTTATATTTTAATATTTAGTTTACTATACATGTGAATTAATTTTAATAATAACAATTGAATCGATTGGTGTAATGATGAAATAGATCAAATATTTTTTGTCATTTAGTTAACACGTTTTATGATACAATTCTTTATAATATTGAATGCATGTTATCTAATCAATCTACCTAATGAAAAATGTAACTAAAAATTGGGTATTATAATTATTTATAATGATTTTTGTTTCATACGGTCATTATCACTATTTCATCTTATTAAGTATTTTAGTTGAAGTTGTTGAAATTTTAGATGGAAAAGTTTTAATTGTAATATAGTGAATGATTTTAAATAATGTTTCCATAAAAAAAAAAAAAGAAACCTATCAAATAATATTAATAGGTATTGTACGTCAGTAAAATATTTTAGTCTTATAAAATGTAGCCATCCTAAATAGTTTTTAGCTGTAAAAATCGTGAAAAACTCTATTTAAAAAATTTAAATAGAAAAAAAAATGAGCCATTAAATATTATTAAAATATAAACGGAAGATTAAGTTTCTAAAATATTGGGATGAACAATTATAAACAAGTATATAGAAGTTTTTATTTAAATTATGTTAATCTTTCGCTATTCGCTTCTTTCAAGATACGTTACAAATATATACCTATAATTGAAGTAAAGTTTCATCATGATTAAATACAGACATTTAACCAATATAATATAATATATAATTTAGCAGAATTTATATTTTAAATGGTTTTTTAAGTTGGCAATCAATTTAGAGGTTATGGAAACTATTGAAATAACATTTTTGTTATAAATAGTTTAAACTAACAAATTTTTTGCTAACAAATAATAATAACTACCTAGGTTGAATGGAAAACCTAGTTCACGATTATATTCATACTTGAAGCTTATTTTACATAAATATTTATTTTAGTTGTTATTAACACATTAATTCGATTATTAATTTATTTATTTACTTATGCACACATCAAGTATACATGTATAGTAATTGTTTTGCTAGACTACGTAATATACAAAATAAATCGATACGTTAATGTCACTAGAACGTGTAATTAAATATACATTTAGTACTATTTATAATCAATTAGTCTCACATATTTTGGTAATAAACAACAAATCAACTCTACAAGCAATTGAGAATTTGCGTATAATTGTTTATAATTTTATTTGGTATTGTATTTAGTCATTACTTCACAATTATAATGGATTAATATTTGGCAGGGTTTCCTTTACTTAAGGTAATTAAAAGCACGTATGCTGCAATTTAGTTTTAGTAAATTGAATCAGTTTTGTTAACATTTATATTTGTTGGCTGGAAAATTGAATATTGAATAGATTTTAGTTGGTCTGAGTTTAATTATTTTCGTTAAATAGTTGTTAACAATGGTTTTGAATTTACTATTTAGGTTAACGTATAATTCATAAAATATCTCAATTCTTTACTTGATCGTTATTAAAAGTCTATCCTAATAATAAACGGTGCACTGAATGCTTTTCAGTGATATTATTATTAAAATATTAACTAGCAGATGTATACATAGTATATTAATTTAAAACAAATAAATATTATAAATTTGTAATTTAAATATGAGTCTTTAATATTATGTAGCTTAAATTCCTTATTTAATATATTTTTGTTTCATGTTAAGATATTTTTCTTACGTTTTCAAGAAACTTAGAGAATCAAAGATTTTGTTTGTAAAATTATCAATAAATATTAAAAACAAAAATTTTAAAAGCTATCTTCTACAATATTTAAGATTACTTACTTCATACCCCCATCCGTAACTTTCGTCTAACTACCACATAATGTATAGCAAATTTTTGTATTTTACAATCAGAGGAATTCATTTTCTCTGTTGTTTTATTAAAGTAAATTGACCTATATAAAATTTAAAGGTTAAAATAGAGTACTAACTCTATTTTTGTATTTTTTATTTACTTTGATTTAGAAGTAAATTTTGTAAATTTTACATATTACTTTGTCTACATTGAATCATACATGGTTTTTATTTTTTCTACAAAGAAAATGTTTTTAAAGATAAACTTTTGTTATTTTTAAAGCTGATTTATTTTATTTTAAATTATGATAAATGGTTCTTTAAAATTATTATAACTGTTAATTTACAAAAATGTATGTACCTATATTTTTTTTATCTATATGATATATTTTTTAAGCCCATGTGTTTATTTAATATTAATAATTTAATTATTTTATAATAGTTTTATTGTTCTAAAGCTGAATCTAATAATGATAAATATATTTTTTTATAATTATAAATACCTATTACAGACTTGACCTCAAAGTTCATATGTTTCACTAAGTAAATACATGATACATTTTATAAAAATTGCTGCTATGGTCAATGTAAACGAAATTGATGTTAGATGTATAAAGGTACGCTGAATTTTGACAGAATAATAGTAAAGTGAGTATTAAGAATCGAGCGGAAAAAGGTTCTTGTTTTCAGCAAACTTTTATGTCGAGAGGAAAATATTATAATAAATCAATTTAATAGCCTAAAATGTTGAGCTGTGATACCGCAATAAAGGTGCGTTTGCGTACAAAGAAAATTAATGTTCAAGCTGTTACTCTATAGGTAAAAACTTAAACCTTAAGATATTACATGCCGACCAGTTGGGATCTGTAAGATACAATAATAAAAATATATGAGCATATTATATTATAAAAAGCAAAAATAAATATATTATGTAAAAAATTACCCGAAAACTGAAATTCAGAAAATATAATTTCAACATGATAATCTCGTCTATCCATTTCTACAATAGTATAGAAAACTGTCGTCAATCTGTTTCAAATCTTCAGTAAATAATAATCTGTATGATGTGAATTTTATATGTGCTTACTGCTTACGTTCCTGAAGAATTTTTTTCTAAAATAATTAATGTCTGTCTAGTATCTAGTATACTGTTTAACTGGGTGAAGTCAAATTTTGACTTTTTGATGTTATCGAATAGAATGTTTATTATCATAAAAAATTTTTTAACTTGTTCAAGGTAAGAGCATGATGCTTAGTTACTCACGGGAACAAATAGGATACACACTGGTGGGTCCTATTGTTATTTTCGTATACGTTAGCGGCTTGTAGTCAACTTGAGTAACAATACTGATATGACACCAACCAAAAACGAAAGCTTTTGTTTAGCCATTTGACTGAATAAAACAATAACATATGACGGTTATTATTATTCTGCTGTTGTCGTTTTAAAACTATTTTGTGGAATATTTCAATTAGCTGAAAAATGTTAATAGGTATCAAAGAGTTTTTTTTGTTAAACTGTATCAAGTCACAAATAATAAAATGCATGCATGCATATTGCATACATTTTCTAAAATTTTATAAATCTGATATATAAAAAAAAGTTATTAAATTTTGTTTAAAATATAATAATAATAACCAGCTGTAAAAACTTTTTACATTTTTTATCTATGTCAAATCAAAAATATAAAAAATCGAAATAGTAGCTTGGCATTAGATCCACCTCGCGATTGTAATTGAATATTATTATGATCTCAACTCCCTCAAATTTTCGATTTTTTAATTTCTATTTATATAAAGATTAAGATTAATTTCCACTTATTCATATAATTTTTTAGGATAAAATTAAAAATCCAGAAAAGTAAATCTCAAGAGAAATTTTGTGAAAAAGTTCAAATCTGCTCACTATAGTGCTCTGCACGGTCCGTGTTTTTGTGGACTGGACCGGACCAGTTTGTTCGAAAGTTATGTGTACGAATTAAAAGTGTTCGAATGTAATCTGTTAGAAAGTTTGAATTTTCGAATATTTTTTCAATTATTCGAACATTTTTATTTAACTCTAATTCAAGTTAAGTTATAAGAGCACAAGACCGATAAGTTAGAAGTTAACCATTAACACATTATTTAACTTATAAGTTAAAATTTATCATATAAAAAAGTATTAACTTAACTCAGTTCAAAAAAAGTTAATCTATATTTTTTTTTAATTAATTAATATGTAAATCACATGACTAATGATTATGTTTTTCTAATTTACTAAATTAAAAAATAAAAAACAATTTTATTGAATTTTTATCATAATGTACATTGTACAGTGTAAATAGCCTTTTATGTTACATGATATATTATTTATTAATTTAAATTATACACATCTCTAATTAATACTTTAACGTATTTAACAAATATTATTTTTTTAATATAATATAACTATTGTATGTCATAAAACATTAAAACAATACAATTTATAATTCATAATTTTATTAAAAAAATTTCTATATTAACTGCAAAAAGCCAAGTTATTTAAGTTTTTAACTAGTTAATGCCCACCTTTGGGAAAATGTAACATTCGTACATAATACTATTCGAACACAAATCCACTTAAACACAATCCATTCGAACAGGTTTTTTCAAACACTCTTCATTCGTAAACAATTCATCCGAACACTTAATTGATTCCCGTTAAACAGAGCTTAGATCGAAACTAAACCAGACTAAATTATGATTTGATAGTTTAAATCTAATCTAACTCATTGCTGTTGCTAAGAACGTTGAGCTATCCGGAACAGACCATTTAATTTTTTAAACAGTTGACAGACCGAACTGAATCGATACTAATTGAAATAAAAACCAAATCGGACCACACAAATTAATATCTTTACGTAAAATATTTATTTACAGATATTTTTTGGAAAAATTTTATAATATTTTATTACTTTGAAGATAAGATTTTAAAGATATTATTTTCTATAGTATAGGTATATCTAGTTCATGAAAATTTACAGTTCTACATAACGTTATAAATTTATAATACGATTATATATTTATACACCATTTTGATTGTTGCTGTTGATTACAACTGCAGGTTTTGATTGATAAAACAGAAATAGATAGACAATAATTAAAATATAATTATTTATAACCATATAAATAATAATAAAATGTTGTAATGTACTTCGTATTTTCTAAACAATATTGATTGAAAATAATAAAAATTAGAATTATTGTAGACCGTAACTGCCTAACCAAAACCAAAGACCGGACCGTTACCGTTACCGGTCTTATACACGAACCGGACCAGGTCGAAATCAAATTAAATCATTTTATTTGATACTGAACCGAACTGTTACAAAAAACGAACAATATGTTTTTATAATTATTTATAATTATTCTTAGGTAACCATAATAATTCATCAATATTTCGTTCGATTACAGTACACACACACAGTGACCCGGCTATACGGTAAAACACGAATTTATTGAAGAGATGAAACATTATTTTATACCCTACGGTGGCGGTGCGGTCGGCGTTGGCACGACTGACCCACAGGCCACAACCGAGTATAGTATTATACTTTAGGCACCCCAACAGGTAGTCTGACGACGACGACGACGCCGCCGGCAGCAGCCACGACATTTACGCACCGGCCTCCGAACCGTGCACCCGTGACACGCGCGCGCTCCGATCGAAAGTTTTCCACGTCGCTCGCCATCAACGCATCAAATTGTGTAGTGCGTGATCGTTGATCTCCGTATACCTGCGATCACTGGTGGTTCACGTAGTACGCCTACTCTCGTACGTACACCGCGAATACGATTTATATTATATTAAAACCGTAAACGTATGCCGATCGTCTTCGCAACAATTGAGGAGGAAAAAGAATTTTATGAAATAAAAGAAAAAGTAAGTGCAAACAAATATGTATACAAATAAAATTTGGAGAAATTTCGACATGGTTTTTTGAAAGCTTTCGAAATACATTGTAAAAATAAATTAATAAATGATGCATATTACAAATTATGTATGATGCAACTATTGATTACAATAATATAGAGGAATTAGTACCATGCCACCATAATAGTACATTAAAGATCTTATGGACGAAGACTCCTTAGATCCGAAAGTTTTTTTTTTATGTAGACATGTGTTCAGAAACGTAATTTACTATGATGTGTTTTTAAGTTATATTATAGCTGTCGTAAAATCGAAATAGTGATTTTTATAAAATACTTAATTTTCTTGATACACCACGCAAAATATATACTTCAAAATTGTATTGGCCTTTAAAAACCTTTTTCGTCTGCGTAAATGTAGATGCATTAATAATATAACTAATTATCAAAATACTTTCAAAAAAATTGTTTTAGTAATAATGTATGCCATTCTATAAATACATTAACTCACCTCAATAAATAAGCTACCTATTTTACTTCGTTAAAATTTAATAGTTTATACACCATTATTCTTTATTTGTTTAACAATATTAAAATGTAAATTTCAAAATATTAAAAAAATGTTAAACAAAGCTTAATCGATAAAATTATAAAAATTCCTCGATTAAGAGGTAAAAAAAAGTTCTTTACAGTTTTAGATTCTTAACAATATTTAGATAATCATTACATATACATAATATATTGAAAAATATAATACTATACATGGAGTGATGTCGATGGTTTAAGTGTCTAAATATTTAATAATACATTTTACTTTTATTTTTCACCTAATTTTATTAAGTAAAAATATAGTATGATACTTAATTATATAAATGTTGTCACGAACACAACTTGTAATAGCTTATTGTTACAAGAGGTGTAAACCATTAATTATTTTCTTCATTATTAACTTTTAAGAATAAACTCAAATAATCGTAGATTTTAGTTTATACACAAGATAGTCATAACTGTAATGACAGGCGACAGCATTTGTTCCAGATGTTAGCCTTATGTCAGTTACATTATAATAATAATTATTAACGAAATTAATATTGTAGAAAATATTAAATTATTATAATAATACATTGAAAATACAATACAATCATAAAATATAATTTAGAGGTTTGTTATAAAGAAAAAAAATAAAAAAAAAGTATGTATAAATCATAATATAAATTAAATATTTGTAGTTTTAAACATTGATAAACCATAGGTAAACGTATAAAATATTTAAGAACTAATGTTAGAGATATTGTAATCCACTTTTTTTTTGTAAATTAACTTACATAAGCAAAATAAGCATCTTTTAAATAGATTACATATCATGAAGGTTTCAATGAATTCAATTTAACGTAGTAAATATTCCATAAAACTTATGTTGGACATTAATTATATATTTTTTTATCGAAATTAAACAACTATCTAAATTAAAAGTTCTCCAATTGTGGGGTTGTGTTTTATTTTAAACAATACATTTTCAATCGTTTTTCATAAACAATTATTGATTCACAAAACAGAAAAAAAAGATTAAGATCATTGATATTATTGTGGATTGCCAAAATTTAAAAAAAATTTTAAAATGGGTTGTACATTTTGCATAGTTTGATGCTCAGATATTATTCAGTATATTAACAATTTATAATCTAACGATTCAACTAAAATCTCTATGAAAAGTACACGATTTATTTATTTATTTATTATTTTTTTTTTTTGACAAGCTCAATTCATTAAACAGCTTAAAAACTATTTAAAATTATTTAAAATATTATTAATGTATATTTTTATTATTTTCAGAAAATTTCGTATTATGAAAATATGTTACATTTTAATTTTTATATTGGATTAATTTGATAAATAGTTAAAAAAACAAAAATAAAAACGTAAGATTTGTAAGGTGACATACTGAACAAAGCGAAGAACGTATTGATTTTACATTAATGTGGGTTTTTATGTATTTTTTTAATGTGTCTGAAAATACTTTTTCTAGTGAAAAAAATGCTCCTATCATCAACTCCGAAAGAGGTTTCTGGTAGCAAATTGTATCTAGTTAGTACTTTTGGAAGGTCAAAATTGAAAACTCTTGGTAATTTTTAAAATAGTCGAAGACAATTTTCTAATATTTATTAAAATTTTAATATTATTGTTAAAATATTTTTTTTGATAACCAGTGGTAATTAAACAATTAAACCATCGTTTTTTAGAAATATTTTTCATCGTATACAATAATTTATTATTGAGTTAAAATTTAACACATTCTTTAATAGATACTCATGACAAGGTACTCTCGACACTTACTATTGTCAGTTAGTAAATTTTAAATTGTTTTTTAAATTAATATTAGATTCGTAACTTCATGCATAATTATTTATAATGAAGAACTAGAATCCATTCATATTTATCCATTATATACATTCTATTGAATAAAATGCGGTTGCAAACTGTTAAGACGTATAAATACAAACTGATCCTATAATATATAAAATAAATATGGTTATTTAGTGTACTTGTAATGATAACACGAGGTAGGCGAGTTTTCCCATATTTACTTTACGTGGTGTATGAGTTACCACCATTCCAGTAGTTTTTAGCTTTACTACATATATAAAACACATTTTTCAGTCAAAAATTTTATATTCCACTTAACTGATAAACTAAATAATCATTTATAAATATTCGTTTTATTATATATTACTCTATATTCTATAAAATTATAAATTATATTACTCATATTCGTATATTTATAATTTTATTTTTATTTTAAAATGGAAGACAAATACAAACAATTGTTTACAATATGGTTTAGTAAAATTATCTATTTATTTTAACAAACAGTTTTATTATTCATTATGAAAATCATGCCTGTACTTTTAATTATATTGCAGTCGAGCTTAGAATACTATTAACGTTTTAATATGCATTATGAATATAATTTTATATATATTTAAAAAATCCTTTGCTTTAAATTTTGTTTTTATAGTGAATTCTTTTATTTTTAATTGTATTCTGCAAGCATTTTAAAACTTGTCTATTGACTATTAAAAGGTAATCTGTATTTATATAGATTATAGACTGATTGAAAATGCTTACTTTGTATGAATCATTTATAAAAACAAACTATTTCTTAACCTTCAATTTTTTGAGATAGAGGCGTACTTAATATTTGAATTACCAGTTTTACTATTTGATGGTTTTGATATGATAATTAAATTAATTCATTCTTAAAATATATCATAAGAATTTTGGTCACAAGAGTAATTGCTTAGATAAGGTGGGCGTAATATAATACCACACTAATAAATTATAGTATATTAGTATGTAAACAAAGTTGAATAAGACAAATTTTAAATTGTGAAAAAAGTTTAATTTGCCCAATTATTCTTAATTCAAAATTGTTGTCTGTAAACATTCGTATAAATAATAATAGTTCAGAAAAAATTATAAAAATATAGCAATTAATTCTATTAAAGTTTTTATTGTTTTTTTTTAATTAAAACTTATGCATATAAATCTAATGAAATTATACATAATTAGGAAATAAGTTATAACGTAAAATTAGGTTTACGTTAAACCTAACATATTTAAATAATATTAAAATCTATTTAATAAGTATGTAGATATGTTTCAATAATAATTTAGTATCATATTACTTCCATATTAATGATAATATTTCAGCTATGCTATTTAGTTTTAGTATGTGTATTTGATTCTAAAATTACGAGTATTATACCTTATAGTATCTATAATTGTTAATTATTAAAATAATAAAATGCCGGTGTTTTTTATTATTTATAAACATTGGATTTAAATTTAATAATTTTGTTTTGTATGTTAGAAAAATTGTTTGGTAAAATAAGTTTCATAAAATAATAAGTTATCAATCAGCAGTTACATAATGACTAATACATAATAAAAAATAAAAAAGGAGAATTAAATATAAGAATGTAATATAAATTTAGTATATCAATATATTAATATGATGATATTTTTTTTGATATCACTATTAAAGTAATTTATTTTAATATTATAGTATTACGGTTTGTTAATTTAATTTTTATCTAATTTAATGCATTGATTGTATTTTTAATATTAAATTATTGTAATATTATATATTTACATACTTTATTATTATTTTTATAGTTTTATGTACTTTTAAGTAAATCCTAAGCTGTCGAAGATCGGTGTTTTCATTTAAATATTTCATTTCGTCCAAATTTGAACATACAATATCTATAAAAAGAAAGTGCTAAAATATCATTTAGAATTTTAGGTTAAAGAATAAACTTCTTTTGTATTTAATTTTTAAGCCTTAGATATAAAAATCAAATATTTTATACATTTTTAATTACAGAATAATTTTTGTAATTTCGATTAATTTTAACAAAATTTGAAATTCAAAGGGTCAAAAAAAAACCCCATGTATCGAATAAATTTAAATAGGTTTAATAAAAATTTATAAAGAAAGTGAAAACATTCATAAATAACAATAAACAATAGTATGATAAAAAATTTTGTTTTTTATTTTTATTATGACAAAATAAATAGTAGCAAGCCTATAAAATTGATGGTGATTTCAAAATAAGTTAAAGTCATGCATTATTTGTTAAAATTGTTCATGAAAAATTTTATTTTATTAGGGTGATATAGCTATAATAATATCGAATGCACTGTCAAACTACAATTAAATTGTATAAGGACATTATATTTTTGATGGAATGGGTGAAGTTTCCTACGTATTTTTTCTTTGATATAAAAAGACTAAGACATAAGTGTTTTGTCAGAGTTACAATCTTGATGGAACGTTTGAAATCCATTAGCAAAGGTATCTTTGTTTGCAGTCAATGAAGAATATCGATTTAAAGATACAAATATGTTATGTTTCTTTATTTTTACTCCGAAAAATATAGGGAAAACGAGAAGTTATGCCTTCTAGCTGAGTTCAAGTTATTGTTTTCTGATTGTCATGTTTTATTAAAAAGAAGGTTGTAATTAATAACGCGATTGGCATGTAATTATCAAATGTATAATAATCAATATTATTTTACTACTGTGAACCATATTACTTATATGAAATTACGATTCGTTCCAAGTAAAATTTTAATGATCATCGTTTGTATATAATATCGATTGAAAATATCTAAATAAAAAGATTAAATTTATTGAAGTATTTTAGATTCTGAGCGGAAGGATGAATGTATTGATTTTATCATGATGTTTTTTTTTTATATGAATACCTACATGATAAATTGTTGATAAAATTTTTTGGTTTTCAAAATGGGGTTGATTTGAATATAAAATTGGATCTAATTTGTTAAGAAAAAAGTCAAACTAAAAAAATGTACAGTAGGTACCTACTTGTTTTTATAAGTAAAAAAGTAAATACAAAAATTAAAGAAGACCGGAAATTTTTACGCAAATCCAAATTTTGACAGAATCGATTTTGTTTTTTTGATATATCATTGAATTCAAATTTGAAAAGTCTATGATAGTACCCGTTCATACATTCACTTACCTGCCTATCTTTTTAATTTTGATATTTTTTATATGAATTAAGTTTCAGCCATGCATAAATAATTATGCAACTTTAAATAGATTAACATTATTATAAATTATGAAATTGCTCTACAATTCACTTAGACATTTTTAAATTTATTTTACTAAAATAATTTTTATTTATTACAATTTTATAGTTTCTAATAGTCTCCTATAGAATACAACTGGGGTGAGACTTGTTCATACTAATCACCATGACTGTTTTTCAATATTTAAATAACAGAAATATTAAAATTGTATAAAATTTGATATGTATTGTTTAAATAACATTTAAAATTGGTTTTATTAAATACAGATACCGATTGAATTATAATCAATTATAGAATTAATAAATGTAATTCCAAACAAAATGTACCTAATAAATAAACTAAAATTTACTTAACCTTAATTTTTTATGCATACTGTTAAATTAAATTGGAAACTCAAAAGATACATTTTTAAATAGAGTTAATTGCATTTTATTTGATAAAAAATAAAAGCTATGTCTATGGTTAAAAATGTATGGAAAATTGGAAAATATATCTATACTATTACTCGGCCCGTAAAAGAAATTCCTTGGAAACCATATTTCAGAATCCATTATAAATTAATAACTACGATTATGAATAGTCATATCAATGTAATTTAGGTAATATTATGCCTGATAATTTTTGTAATAGCTTCCATTAATTATTTTAAACTTTAGAGAATAATATTTTTTTACATACCTTGAAATTGTTATGAAATAATATTTAAAATAATTAAATAAATTTGAACTTATTTTACTGTTATTTTATTATAAATAACAAAACGTGTTACTAAATACTCTAAAACATTTATAAGAATCCATTTTAAAGTTGATCTATACTGTATAACTAATTAATTTTTGTTCAAAAATCAATTTTCATACATTAAAATGTTTAGGTACTAAGTATTTAGTTATAAAATATAAAACTCATAATGTACATCGTTATTTAAAAATTAAATACTTAAAAAAATATATTAACAATAAAAAGGTAATACTCGTATATGTATATTATTTTCAAGAACGTAACATCTGTTCAATTTATAATTTATTTAAATATAAAAATAAAAATTCTTGTATGAGAATTTATTTTTCAAAACCATTAATACTTTTTGAGATCAATATTTACTGCAATAATAGTTATCTAGTATACATGTATATGTATGAATTATTTTTTCAATATTTAATTAATTAATTTATGTTTTCATTCAGTAGAACAATATTTTACCAAAAACAGATACCTGATTCTATTTTCATTTACAGACAACATGTTATCGTATACATACATTTTTATAGAATAATTTTAGATTTTTATAAGTTGTGTAGAAACGTGTAAAGCCTCATTTTATGTATTTTTTTTATGTTTATGTGAATTATTGAATATGTCAAACTTATATTCAATCATTTTGAAAAGTGTAAAATAAATATTGCATTTATTTTATAACTAAATTGAGAAAGTTGAAATTTTTATCGTAAGAATAAATTTTAACATGTTCTTATATATTACCTATAATAATTAATAAATAACTCGAAAAATATATTTTCTATAAATAAGTATAAATATTATAATTTTATACATTCATGATGATAATATCATAACATTTAAAGTTTTAAAGTTTATAACGTGAAAAAAAAATTAAATTTTAAATTGTAATTACAATTACTGTACTTGTAATAGCACTTAATGTCCTGAAACATTTTAAATAATAAATAAATAAATAAAAAATTGTTTAATAATAATAAAATTCCTTAATTTTCAAGTTGAACATATTTAAGAGGTTGTTAATATTTTTAACTAAATACAATATTTTGATTAAAATATTTTAATAATAAAAGCTGTTAATTAAATTTACAGTTTAAAATATTCTTTTTTAATTCAAAACTTATATACTTAAACGTATTTTTATTTTGTATATAAATACTATTTAACTTATGTATTATTAGTTTACTAATTTTAACATTTTACATGATATAAGCTATTGGCTTATAAAATTTGTTTGATTTTATACAAACAATTTTAAAGCGTGACATAAAACTTTTTAAGGATTTTGTATGTTAACATTTTTGTTCATACTATTACCTATAGTTATTAATAATATATGAAATATGCCACAAAATTTTCATAGTTGAATATCTTTGTCAAATTAATTGTATTTCAATATATTAATTACTCATCGATTTGTGAAATATTTTGGAAATAACATCTAATGTTCAAGTGAAATGATGAAAAAAGATATTACATAATTCATTCGACATTTAATGAACTTAATTTTAAATTTTTTGATCCTTTGTTTTGGAATGGACTTACAAAATACATAATTGATGATATCACGTCTAACAAAATAGAAAATATAGCTTTAAGAAAATCACGAGTAAAAACATAGACCAATGATTAGAACTATCTGTATTTATGAAACTACGTAAATTATAAATTTATCCAGTATTAAAAATAAATGTATTTAAAATATATAAGTAATTTTTTTTCAAAATCTAAATAGAAACTTATCATTATGTACTTCACGTCATTTATATTTAATCACAGTACTTATATGTATATTGTTCATACTAATATTTAATGGATTTAGCGTAACAATAGATGAAGTTTTATGAATATTATTTTTTATGTTAAACATTTTAACATTTAGCTAATATTTGCATCATATCAAATTAATTTTAAAAATAAAATTAAAATATTTAATGAAATAATATAAAATTTTATTAATAAAAAAATATCAACTATTAATGGTAATCAATCTTAGAGATGATTCATCATTATTCATTATCATGTACTCTTGCAACTCTTGTAAAAGCTTTAGCTGCCACTATTACCGACCTCCAATTATCACGATCCTGAGTTCTTTCTTTCTTATCCATTACCTACTTCTAGTCTCCTTGGATCTTGATAAATTTCATTTATCCATCATTTTTGAGTCTGAAATGATTGCAAAGTTTAAATTAAAAAAATATATTTATGTGCACAAGAACTGTGAATTTAAATAAATATTTTTATTAACGTTGCGATATATTCATAAATGTGAAATGTTTGCTCTTTCCAGGCAAAAACACATTGTTAAAATCTCTCAAGTCAATAATTCAATAATTGAGTTATAAATACTAACTAAGAATAATAAACAGTTTCTGCGAAAAATTAAATCAATTGGGTCAAAATGGTTTTCAGTATATCTAAAAAATAATAATAATAAATACAACTTAATATTTAAATATGATGGTAAATTATATTTACAAAATGAGTTACCAAATTTAAATTTAATAATATTTTTAATAATTTTTGTTTTATTTTTCCTCAAACGTTTAAAATTTAAAGCTTAAGAAAATAAAAAAACAAGACATTTGTTACTTCTCTCAAAAAATAACCCCTTATATCAATAAAACCTCTCTAGTTCTATATTCATTCACATATTTGCACACAACTGTAGTGTAAAAGTCCAAATCTGTGTCATAACACAATCCATTTTCTTCTTATTATTATACCTTTTTTGAGTTAACTAACTTAATCTAAATAATTAAAGTATTAAAATGTTAATGAATATATTTTTTTATTATCATTAAACAATACAATGTCGCTTTTAAAAACGAATACATTTTTTTTAAACTAGAATTAGGAAAATTATATCATCAGCTATTCTCATTATTTATAAATTTGATAATCCTTCTTTCACATATTCCACTCTTTTTTCATACTTTTTTGAAGAACTTATTGAAATTAACAATTTTGGATGCTTCAAAAGAAATACATAAAATTATAAAGTTAAATTTTTAAAGTGCTTTTTCGCGATAATTATCGTTCTAATGGTTTTGACATTTTAAACAGTTTTTTTCATTAGTCCACAGTACATTTATTATTGAAAATATTATTTCTACAGATACATTTGTTCCAGGAATAGTCAGAGTATTCAATAATTGCTGTGAAGTTGTTGATAGAAATTCCATTTGCTTCTAGCGTTTTAAATACATCACACCATGTTTTGTTTAATGCTTTATCCCTAATTTGAGTGTTCATCGGCATCGGCTCTCGATTCTCGTTCTACAAAAACTGTTATTTATAACTTTGGTTATAAAACTGTTTTAAATTTGGTTTTTAAATTGATTTATTTTTAAGATACAATTTAATAATATAGAAAAACGGGATTAAAACAGGGCCATTTTATCAAAACGGAATATGATGATCAAAAAGGGACAATTCCGTTTGAAATAGTACGTCTGGTTACCTTAGATTTTAAATTAACTTCATTATATAGATTATACTTTTTACTATATTAAACGATGAGTTGATTTTGAATTTTATTTTATAGATAAATGAATTTAAAAAGTTACTTTTATTATTATTATTATTATTATTATTACCGTTTATTTAAAACACAGTGATACTGTTAATGAATTTTTTACTCATAAGTAGGTAATAAATAATTTATCACTGGCTGCTAAGCATATATATATTATTCGAGTACACGTATATTATGAATCAACTGTTGATTTAGATGATATTATTCAGTAACTTAACCAATCGTGTAATTTATGGTTTTATTCAACTATTTTTATAGGCTTTTGAAAAGTTCATAGTTAAGAAGACATTTTTGTAATGAATCAAAAATAAACTTGGCCAGAGTTATTGATGAAATTTTAACTTATAGTAATATCTATATTAACTTTTTAGATGTTTATAGTTAGGTCCTTTCAAACACAAACGATGAAGCTAAGAGGCTTCTTCGTTTTAAATTTGTTAAAATAATTTATATTATTACGATTTTATTCGGGATCGTCAATACAGATTTATTAATATAGATTTTTACCTTTTTATTGAAATATCGGAGTTAAGGTGTATTATTTTTACTTTTAATAATAATGTTATTTTTTCACTCGATATATTAAAGTATATTGATATATTTTCTTACCTGATAGGCGTCGATGACCGGATGATAATAAGATTAAGACGTGAATAATTAATATATATTTAAATGAATAAAATTAAAACAATAGTTTTACACATGTGTAAGTACGCATATTTATTGGGTGTTATTGGTAATTAGTCAGATATTGTAAAGTATTGTATAATTATAAATATTAATATCAATAATATAATTTTGATTATTACAATATTTTTACGGATATGTTTATTTAATCAAGCATTAAGATGAAATAATAAGAATATTATGATGATATTTAATTAGAAAGCTATGTGGCTTGATAATGTAAATATCATTATATTTTGAAGACAATTTTTCTAATTCTAATGACTATCGATAGAAGTTTATTTGACCTTGTCCAAATGTCTAAATGTATTGTATTTGAAAATCAAATATTCTTGTATGGAAATCAGAACTCATTATATAGTTTTTAAATTTATCAATAATCTATAAACTTAATAATATTATAGGTGTTCAATAAAATATACTATATAATATATTATGCTATCAAAGTCGAATACCACACTTTATAATTTAATTATTATTTTATTATAAAATAATAATTAAATATGGCTAACTGTATTTGAAATGTACAACTTTATTCAGTGTATGACTTATATTATCTAAGTGTAACCTATATTATCTAACCTAACAATCCCTTCGTGATGATATAAAGCAAATGAAATGATTTTTTTCTAAATATTCTATAATGTTCAATGTAATTTTTCCTCTGCTATCTAAAACGATTACGGATGTGTCTAACGGACAAGCAACCTACTGATCGACTCCTGCGATAGTTTTCGTCTGCAGAAAACGACAATAGTAGGAATTTTTGTAAAATACTTTTATGTTTAATGTAGTCTTTACAACGGCCCAAGATGGTTACCTATGTAGCGATTATATTCAAACACAATAGCACAACGCTAATCGGAAGACGAATCATAAACTTATTATGGTTCAGTGTTATAACTGCACTCACAGTGCTGATCAGTAATTAAGTGCACGTAACTGTTATTATTTTATTGGATAAAACAGTATATTTTATAATGTATTATGCTATCTTATAAATATTATTTTTAAAGTAATCTTGCTGAAGCTAGTTTTTGGAGTAATTTTATTTCAAGTACTAATTCTAGAGAAAATACAAAATCCTAAGTATATATATATTTATTCATTTGAAATATTTATTTTTCTTAGTTAACGCATTATTCCACAAATCAACTTAAGATATAATACACAATATTTAGGTACGTTTTAAATTTTTAATTTTCAAAGAAAGTTGCAAAACACTATACGATTATTTTATCCAAAATCAATTTACTGTAACCTATATATATATATATATATATATATAATATTTAAACTGTATTGCAGTATAAATTAAATGATATCTTACGCGAGGAAACCTCTATGTCGTATTTAAATTGTAATTGATCAAAAATAATACCTAAATATTAATATTTATAAAACTATTTATTATACTCAGGTAAGGTTACTGTCAATATAGTTGTTACTTAACATAATAATTTTAAAATTCTGTTGAGCATAATGTACGTGCGTAAATGTTATTAAATATCATCAAAACTTTGATATGTGTAATGAGTTTAAAAATAAAGAAATAAGAAATAATTTGCTACCGTAGCATGGATTATAAATGTTTTCGTGAAATTAAGATGATGCTGTATTATTATTAAATATTTAATATTATGTAAATGTAAATGTATGTTATTAAATTCGATGATAAAATTAGCATAATTTTTTTAACTTGTTACATAAATTTATCACTAATAAATATGAGATATTTTAATAAGAAGTGAATACGAAAGTCTCTTAGAATTATTCATTAGATATAGTTAAGAGTGTATAAATGTGTGCATAAATAAATTTGTCTTATATTTTACGAATCATACAGTCTTCATGTGATTTTTCTACAAACATGTTATAAATAATTTGAATGATTATCATAATGTAAGAATAAGTAGGCAAAATAAAATAATATTGAATTTTTGAGAGCTGTATTAGGAGGGTTTGTATATTATGTAATGTGAAGTATTTTTAGTGGCATTCCGTTATTTAAACATAATATAAAATATCATATAATATCATTCAATATAATTTAAACCTATGCTTAGACTATAGGTGCACAATATATTAGTCTGTTATTTGAATATAATTTAAAATAATTGAATATAAATAAACCTATACATTAAGTATATTATAAAATATATGATGCAAGATATATCTATGTTTTTATTTTTATTTTGTGATGGCATAAAAAAACCATACCTGTTTTCATTTTATAACGAGAGATTAATCTAAAATTAGTGTTGTAAATATAATCAATATTTTTATAAATTTATTTATTGTATAATGTTTAATTCAATTATATTATTTTTAATTTTTAAATATTTTATATTTCTGTATACGTACGGTATGTATAATTATTATACACAAGTTTAAACTTAAATTGTGTTTCACCTAATCTATTTAATAAATAGTAAAATAGAATTTATCATTCCGCAGTAGGTATAAATAATATTAAAAAGGTAAGATATTAAAACAAACATCAATAAGTAGTGCGTTCGTAATAATACGAACATAATATATCTAACCCAATTAGATATTTACAACTATAATTTTACTAATTTATAATATTAAATATAGGATATATTATAAATGATACTCAATACGCGTAGTAAATTATTTTGTTTATTAATTTATTATTTTTTTTTTTTTTTTTAGAAAATGAAGAGTTTAGAACAAAATTTCTAAAATATTAAAATATTTGGTCGAGAATAGTTTTTTACGTGTTAGTAAAAAACTAACAATAACTTAATAATAAATGAGATCAATTTGTGCTTCTCAAATTTTCCCTCAACTAAACTTTGAATATCTATTCCTTTATTTTTTAGATACTTAAAATATGTATATTTATTTTGGTACCTATCCACTTTTGAATTAAATATATATTTATTTTGTTCGAATCTTGACTAAATATCTGTCCGTTTTTGTTTTTTTTACTGATAAATATTACGATCACAATATCATCGTATTTTATATAGGTGTGCAGAAATAGTAATATGTATGGTTGTGCTCAGACTAGAATTTTATATATATATCAATTTGCAAACGTCCAACAGAGTTATCGACCGATACCTATCGCATTTTTCACTTCCACAAGCATATGATAGTATCGTATTGCATATGTAACTGGAAACAATTTTCAATGATATTATTATCATTCAGCTATAAAAGACTAATTTTGAGCAATATGAATGAATTTAATTTCCAATGGATCCTTTTTGGTCTAAATTACACTCAGAGTTACAATTTTATTAAAAAAAAAAAACTAATATAGGTACCTATTTAATTATACAAGAAAAATGTCACACCCCTTTCCGCAAATATTATCTATTATACAATAAAATAAATATTTATAGGTACATATAGCATGTAATTTACAAACTAACAAGGAATTAACAATAATTAAAAGTATATAATATTTCTAGAATAAAAAAAAAAAAAAAAAAAAAACAAACAAACAATAAATGTGCTCAATTTTTTATTAAATACCGTTATAAATAATATACTGTGTTAAATATAAAATCTTGCTATTGATCCTAAACATACAAGCGAAATAAAATCTTATTTTAAATTAAAAACTAACTATTCCAACATCACTAGGTTAGATTTAAAATAATAATACTCTTCAAACGTAGAGATTTTAGTTTTTGAGAATCACTTAAAGTGGGTAAATCTCTGTAATTCCTTCTCCATTCTTATGTCCCCTTTTTGAAAACTTGTGTTTAGAGTAGTCGTAGTAAGGTGGACTCGTATATTTTCGTTATTATTTATGGTGAACAATATAATATATTAATATTTACAAACAATAAAACCGCACAGGTTGTATACGTGGCCATTGGTTTGTTGGGTGTCGTATATTAAGCATATATAAAATAATAATACCTACTGGCAACGAGTTATGTAATTTGTTTGAAAATTTAAATCAAAATCCTACCAAAATGTTCTCAGGTATTATATTATTATATTATTCGGTCCTTAGTATACAAACTGGCATTATAAAATACGATAAAAATAATTATCTCAACCCCTGAAACGTTTTTATGCAGTTCGAAAGGTGTATTATTCTTTTTTTTCGTCGACGTACTCATAATAATATATAACATGATATTGCACACATAATAATATAATGGTAGATATGGAAGGTATATTGTGTATGTGGTAAAGTAAAAACGTCCGAAACACTTTACATCACAATATTCGCGTGACAGGTACCTATACAAAATTGTTTGATAATGACGTATGACAAGTACACACCGTTTTCGTAGAGACGAGAGCATTTGAAAAATGCGTGTGATGCCGCGCGTAACCAGACGACGAGTCACATAGTCATTGATTCGTCGCTACTTAACCGATGGTACAATCATCTAAGTTTGTTTAATTAATTAATTTTAAATTTAATTAATTTTAGCGTTGATGATAGTCAAAATAAGTTAGGATAAAATAATTGAATTGATTATTACAAAGAGATCGGCGAAACAGATTAACAATAATATATTTTAATCATACGAGTAATTACGTGCATTTATTATAATTTATTAATAATATAAACTCAATTGGTTTTGATATTTTTGTTATTATTATTAAAATTTGCTCGGCCAAGTATGCTTTGTTTTATGAAGGATACACTCAAGTACTGCGAATATTGTTTTTCAACAAAAGTTCCACATTATCCACATTGTAGAATAACTGTTTTATAATTCTGTCAAAAGCAGATCCTTTTTTATCCTGTTTGTTGTAGTTGGAACATATGTTGGTCGAGCAATACGGGATTGTAACTATAACTTTATATATATATATATATATATATATATATATATGAATCACGTGTGATGTCGTTAAAAAATATTATTTACTATAATAAAAAAAAAAAATTGAATGTGTTTTATGTTATACTAAAAATTTTATCCCGAATGATATTGTTTATATTTTTATCAAATATGAATGATATGCGCATAAATTAACTTTTATTCTTTTGGTTAATTCAAATTTTCAAAACGCATCGTTCTTGTTTGCTTTGCATTTGTTTTCATCTACGATGATTCGTTGTTTTTAGAACATAATTTAGTATTTGTGAACATATTGTGTCAATGGGTGCAAAAAAAAAAAATAATGTCATCATTTAATATTTTAGATATTGTAAGGTTTACGCAACTTTTTTTTTGTAATGTTTTTGAATGCCATGTGTTTGAAGATCATGTTCGAATAACAAGTGTTAGAAAGGTTATTTGTTCGAATAGATTTAGGTATGTTCAAAAAGTTGTAGGTATATACGAAAATTATTTATTTTAATTAAAAATAGCTATCTAATATTTTAAAAATTAATAAAAATAAAATTAAAAAAACATTTTTGTCAACCCCCCCCCCCTCAACGGTGTGATGATATTCGCCTATATCGCTTATATCAAAAGCCGAAAAATTAGCCGAAGTTCAATTACTTTTTTTCACCTGGTAAGGGTCAAGAAACACGATGGTGCAATATTCGACTATAACGGAGTCACCGGATTAGACGTTGAACAATTACCCGTGTGACCTTAGTTGGTACATCAATAATATTTTTATTTTTTTAAATGAATCTAAAATATACCTTTGAACACATGCCATACGAATATACATATGTTACCCACCCACTTTTTTAGTCATTATATGATAACATAAATTCTTATTTTTAGATTAAATGACATTTGTTTAAGACTTATCAGCCTGGAACTTCAAATCTAAAACTTTTAAGTCAAATTATAATAATAAAAATAGTACCTATAACCAATTCGTGGTAATTTGTAATCTAAGTTTTAACCCTAAATATGCGTTTTCTTCTTAAAATGTATTTGAATAACATAGGAAAGATATGTAATGGGGTTATTGTTATCTACAATTATATAACTTGTATTTCACTAAGATTTTTATATATTGCGGCATATATAATATGCTTATAACAATGGGTATACTTGTAATAGTCGTAATTATATAACAAACGAATTAATACTTATCCTTGATTATTAAAGAAAAACAATTAAACTATCAAAATAAATTAAGTTTTATCAGTAACGTAATAAGGAATTGGTTCTGGGGTGGATTATACGTTTTTATAATCGTAATAGGGGAGGGGGGGGGGCTTTACTCCACATTATTTTTTTGTTTCTTAAAGTTCATAGATTATAATGTTATATTAATATATTGTTATAAATTAAATGAAATCAATGCTTTAAAAATAGTTTTTAAAAACAAAGTAATCAATCAAATTAAATTAAATATATTATTCATAATATAAAGTCCATCTTTCTTTCTTTTTTTTTTTTACTAAAACGTAAATAGTTTGTCTTCGAGATTTAATTTTATGTTCCGATGCATTGATAACACTGTTAGTCCATTTAAGCATTTTTATTAATTCAGTAAAAATTCATTATTAATGATAATGATTTGGCTGATATTTCGATTTACTTTAAATTGTTTTCCAAATTTAGCTATGCTGCTACGATCGTTTTATAATAATATACACGTTTTATATAATAAACATTTCTTCGTGCAGATCTATATGAATAGTATAATTTTATTATATAGATTTTTATAACATAAATTATTAAAATATAAAATATTTTATAGTATTATATAATGATTTATTTGGTACAAAATTAATTTTTTATGCAATGTTACTTGTGTTAATTAAGTTGTGAAATACAATTTATAAAAAGATTTTATATTGAAATATTTCTTAAAAACACATACTTAAAAACAGTAAAAAATGTAACTAATTCAATCGTATGAATACAGGAAAATATTATATTATTTTTTTTAGTATGATAGAAGACCAAAATAGTTTTAAATAACTCGTCAAACTTATATACCTAGTACCTACTAAATATATACATTGTACACATACGAAATTATGCTATATGTATAAGGAATTTTCTAATTCGGGTTACCAGCTCAGTACCCTTTGTAGAAAAAATTAATTTTGTTCAGCACCTGAAAAGGAAACACAAATTTAGAGGTTAAGACTTAGATTATAAATTCTGATTTTGTTGTTATATATCATACTAATTGGTTACTTATTTTTTAGTATAGTTTGACTTCAAAATTTTGATTTAGTAGTGCCAAGCTTATAGACCTCATTTGTTATACTCAATTTGCATTACATTACAATATAAATACGATAATACCAAAGCGAAATTCCATTAAATATTATGTTTAATATAAAAATAATATATTATATATAGGCAACTGATTTTTTATATTATAGAACCGTTACCAACGTACAATTTTTAAGACTGTCAGTCATACTCGCACATTTTCTAATTATTTTTGTACGGTTGTGATTGATAAACCACGTCTAAAACCAAAAAAAAATAAAAATACATTAGGTACTCAACTATACTAAATATATAACTTAATATTAATCTTTTAATCTATATAAGCTTTGTCAATGCGAGAATGAAAATAAAATTGAAAAATGTAAAATGTTATTGGAATCAAGTTAACCATTGAAAACTGGAAAAGGTCTGATAGTATCGATTTGTGTTGGACAATTAAACTAAATGATTAATCGATAATATTTATGTTTTTATTTGATTGAATTAATTTGTTAATATTATGTTTGTAGGCGAGTTATGTCATGTATAATAATAATTCAAAATATATTTTGTAATTAACATAATAAATAAAGGTAAATTAAATTAATATTGTAAGAATAATGCAATAGATTATAACAACTAGTTTTTTCTTAGTCAAACTTTATTTATTTCACTATAAAAATATATAATACATTATCTTCATTCTTTCTTATAGACAAATTCAATAAATATGTACATTTATATTTTATTGAAATGTAATATTTTTTACTTTGGTTAAACATAGAGTAATTTTGAACACTGGTGTCAATTAACATTTATTTATTAAATATTGTACACTTAATATAAATAAAACAGTATATTTTACAATTAATATTAAATACTCTTTTTATTGTATAAAATACAAATAATTATAACTATATTTTAGTTACGTTCTTTAGTTATATATTTTATGAATAAGTATATAATACATAAATACATAGTACTATTTGAATTAAATTTTTAATTTAGAAATATAATGTATGTAGTTTTTTTTATTATATCAAATTCGTTGTCTAATAAGACTAAAATAAAATGAAAATCGTATTATATCTTTGTAAAACCTTTGAAATTCGATATCTAAAATACACGAATATTTATGGATCGTCACGTTACATCAATCGATCAAAATCCAAATATACTCTATACAACGATACAATAGATTTAACAAAAATAGTGCGTAGCATCAGTTCAATTTATATACCTATATTTGATTCAAAAACAAGCATTGGTTCGAATGATTGATTCCATTTCATTTTCGGTTATATGATTTATTGTCATACTAGGATTATACACTTTATTGTCTGATCTCTTTAAAGAAACGTGTTATGCATGCATAAAGATAAATAAAGTAGTATTAATCTCTGGAATAATTTAAAAACTTTATTACAATATAAATAAATCAAAATTTTTTACTGTAATATAATAAACATGTTTAAATACTGTATTACATATAAAAAATAATTATTTAAAAAATTTAAGTTTCTTAGTTTGTAGTTAATAATAATAATACAAATGGCAACTTTATAACAAATAGTTTTAATAAAAATAAAATAATCGATAGCATGTGTTCTAAATTATATATAATGATGAGTCGATTTTAAGTTCAGATTACAGGTTTTTTAGATACTAAAATACTTATTAATACATATTATTTATTAATTTATGATGTATAATGAAAGAGTATATCCTATTAATCAAAAATATAAATTAAAATAGAATTTACACTGTACATAATCTAAATAATAAACCCGAGACATTGCATTGATATTTAAACTCGTTTATATATAATTTTTACTATCAATACCATAAATAACAATCATGAATACAGTAAGTTTTAGGTACAGAAATATACATTTGAATAATGTATATTATAATGTTATGTGAATTAAAATATTCAATTTATACCTTTATAATATATGATTTTTTAATAATTCAAACAATCTCCATTATTGGTTTTTAAATCAAAACTAAGTACACTTAATCTAAATTTATTTATTAAACTATTTGTACATTATACTGTTATTTTATGACGGACACATCGAATTCAGATAATATATCTTTGTTTTAACCATCATATTTTTTATGAATTTATTTATGTACAATTTTAAGATAAAGTACGTATATGTTATATTTAAATACTACTATTTAAGTTAGTTTTTTTTTAATATTTTCAAAAATATCAATACATTTTTAAGTAATGAGTATTGTTTGATAAAAAAATCGCCTTGTTTAAAATAATACATTTATATTATATAATGTACAAAAATATTTGTAGGATAATTCTCCAGATTTGTAATGACAATTTTTAATTAGTCAAAAACGTATTTTTTATTTATTTATATAAAAATAGTAAATTTTATACATAATATTTATATTTTCTTCATTAACCTAAAAATTAGTGCGTCCTTAACTTAAATACGTTCACTTGTCCTATAGGGATTTGGAATTTGACATTTGATAAAATCTAAAAAACAAAAGAAAGAGAAGTTGAGAGAAAAGTACTCAGAAAAATATACGAGGCATGCTTTGATGCTCACACAAGTGAATAAAGAAAATTACATAATGACAAATTTCAAAACCTTTTACAACGGCCAAGTATGGTAAAGAAGTTTCAAAAAAGAATGTTGGTGGGTATCCTGCATAAAAAACAAGTTTAATCAAAAAGTCGGTTAAGTTATAAGTTATTACAATACACAATAAGCACATTTTATGTGATTCAATATAAGAGATAGGAAATCACTTATTTGTAACACTCCTATAGTAATATTTTAAGAAGAGAGTATATGGATTTGCTGCTGGTTTCAAGTGTCTAGGTATGAGTTACTATCTAAAATTTATTTTAATATGAAACTATTTATAAAAAAATCTGTATGATTTTTGAACCCTTTATGAGAAACAAATGTATTTAATATTGAAATAAAAAGTCATTACCATAGTACCAAAAATATGTTTAATATTTAACATCAATATAGATGTAGTTTAAATAACAGTATGATGTTTAAGGACTTTAATGTTTTATAAAGGTACAAAGCTGTATATTTTGATATTGTTTGATTTTTAATATATACACATATTTTAAATATTGAAAAATACCAAATAAAATCATTAAATCAACTAATATTAATGAAAAATATTTTATTAAACACTTATTAATTTAATTGGCAATTATATTAAATAAATGAGTGTAATGACGTCTTATAATTAATATTGGATTTTTGCAGTTGAATTTTATTTTTGGGTTCATTACATAACATTATATTATATAATCTTCATTAATACGTTTTATATTTTTTTATGCTCATAATTAATAATAAGTGTATTCAATAATTTGAATTCTTAAATTTTTTACACTTAAAAATTACAATTTATACTTTAGCTAAAGAAAAATTAAGTTAAGTATAATCGGTTCTTATGATTTTTGCGCACACTATACGATAAAAAGCTTTGTATTCCATTTTATTGTTAGTAATTTCGAAAATTAAACGAATTTCTTATTCTTATGGTCTAAACCTTTAAACCCTTTCTTAGTTGTAATAATAATATCCTTTTTGATTTTTAAGACCTTTGAAAATGAAAATCAACTTAAAATAATCTGTAATTTAGATAGAAAATGTGAGCTCATGATTGGTAGGAATTTTTATTTATGTGTCAGAGTTTTGTTTTAGATTCTAGATTTTTTAGGTTTTTTTTAGTTCAACTAAAATTCATGACAATTAGATATCATACTTTTTTTACGTAATATTATGTGTATGTAATAAAAAATATATATTTTTAAAAGAACATTACAATTTAAATTCATATACATACATATATCTTATAATGTATGAAAATAAAATAGTTAATCAATAATATTTATGTATGGTTATAGTCTATAATATATTATATTGCTATAGTTTATTAATTAAAATATTTAATTTGCATAAATGGACTTTGTAGTTTTAGTAAGATTATCAAATTATTGGTATTGTTTGCATTAAAATATATATATATATATATATTATATTATGTTATCGACTGTGTGAAAACTCTGCTTTTTAACACATTATCATGGTTTTTTTGGGAAATATGAATAATATTATTATAAATTATTATTTATTTTTCAGAAATTTTAATTCAATATCCAGCATATTCATGTCGTAAACATAAATATTATGTTATTGAGTTTTTTAAAAGTTAAATAAAAAATAAAAACAATCATTAGTATTTATTTTTAATTTTACTTTATTACGAGTACTTATTATTGAAAATTCACATAGTGCATTATAAAAATGGACATCTGTTAATTAATTTATTTTCAATTATTGAAATGATAAATATTTAGAATGCACTCGATAATAATTCTCATTTAATATTTATCTTTTTATGATTTGAGTATTAACAATTTTTCAAATAGTTAATTATTAGTTTATCGTTTTGGTTATACCTACCTAATATATAAATAAATATTTTCCTTACGCACAATTGTATACAACTAAAAAAAACTCCACAGTGTAGTATATCTTGTTTACCGAATACGCACACTTATAATTTTAGCTTAAGGTGGATATCAGTTATAATTAAGTATTATACTCAACATACAAAATAATAAAAAAATTGCTTAACATAATAAATTAAGTGTAAAACTCCAAAGCTGGTAGACGGCTTTATATATATCAACATTTCTTGGACGTAATTTTTAACTAAATTCTCAACTCTTAAATTATTTTTCCTTTAATTTTTATTTAGTTATTTTTAAATAACACTAGAACTATTTTTTAACGTGTAACATTGCTGTTATATCATATAAAATGCCTTATTATGTGATAATTCATATATTTCCAACTTATATATATTATTTATCATTCTATAATTTATTATTCAGGAATTATATAACATTTCTATTTTTCTACTTTACTTCTAACATATAATATATTTATTGATAAATATACCTACAGTATTTGATCTAGAAATGAACAATTATTGTAATCGTCAATTTATGATGAAAAATATATCGAGGAAATGTAGTTACGTTTTTTATGCTAAGCACACTAGTGTACCATGTCTGTCTATATGAGGCGCCGTTCATCGATTTTATATGGTTTGAGTTTAGATTGTTCTTGATGTGATAATACGCCTACGGTAAAATATTAAGTACATATTGCACTAAAAATATTTTGAATTATTCAAAATTTAATATACTGTATCTGTAATTAATAATCTCAAATCGGGTAGATATAACACAAATCTTTGATTAAATAAAATTCAAATGGAATGTAACTAGTAAATTCTGAATTATATTGTATCAAAAGATATTGTGTAATATAATATTTAATGAAACTAGGTTAGGCTGACAATGAAAACATAATTATAAAATATGCTGAAAAGATAGTAAATCATGGGATTTAATATATTTTTGCAAAATAATATTAAATTAATAGTTTACAAAATGTATTAAATATTATGTAATAATATAGGGTATAACTGAAATCATTTTTAAATCATATTATTTAAAATTTAAAAAAATTTTATTTTTAAAAAAAGTTGGATATATTTTTTTCTTTAAATTTTAAAATTATTATTATTTATACCAGAAATTCTTATATGATGATAACATTCAAATATATAATAGTAATATTACAAAAATTTACAAAAATATAATTTAAATAATATATAGTATTTACAACAGTACTTATCATACATAAAAAAGGTAAAAATTAAAAACTTAATATTTTAAAACATTGAAATTCTTATTCAAATTACTTTTAAATACATTTTTGATATTAATTTAATATGATTGAACTCATAATTTAGCAATATTAGTTAATTTAACAACAATTTTAAATTTATTTACAAGAAAAAATAAAGCAATCAAATTAAATAAATACCGAGGTAAATCATTAAAATGTTAACTTAATTTAATATTATAGAAAATGACTATTACGATTAAGTAATATAAAATAATAAACTATAGTAAATTTTGTGTTTTTAAAAATTTTATAATAATTTCTGTCTCATATAAACTTGCAAAAGTAAAAATAACAATAATATTAGTAAACCATGATAAACAACCTCACATAAACACTGTATAAATACGAGTACTGAGTGAATTTACACAAAATTATTATCTAAATAGTATTTTATTTTTTAATGGTGTTAAAAATAAATGTTGATAAAATACAGTTTTGTTTTATTCATATCGATTTATTCTCTATGTTTTTAAACGAAATAGTTTTTGATCATTGTTGAAATGTGCTGGAAAAACGAGTTTTACTTTAAAGACAATAATTTTAGATCTAAAAAAATAAACATAAATCTAAACAAAAACTTTACGTGACATTATAATAAACATCAATTACTATAAATTCACATCTACCATTAAACTTGACACGATTAGTAATTTTGAATTATTATATATTATAATTTATAAGTATGTGAATGCATCAATAAATAATTGCTTATGAAAAATATGATTCTGAACAAATATCAATTTACTTCAATAATGTTGATAAATTATATGCCTATTAACATTTTAAATATTCATATTTTTATTTTAAGTTCAACAAAGTAATATTTATATTAAGCTTAATTACTTTTTTCTTTTACCTACGTAGTTTTTAATAGGTTATGATAGTTTTGAGGAATTCTGGGAAACTGTAAAGAAATTCTTTAAATAATATTTTTATAAAGCATCATATAATTTAAAGTTTCCTGTCTCTAAATATAAAACACGGGACTTTTAATCTTTTTTTATTACCCAAAAAAGTATCTGTAGAGAAAAAAACACATAACTGTAAAACAAAACCATAGCTCTGTTTACAACAGTTACAACTTAAAATCTACCCACAAATCTGAAAACATACCTTTATTTTTAATGTATAAGACTATGTATAGTATAATAAAGAATATGTAACTGTAATGTTACATATTATGATATCATACTCATAACTCGTATACAAGTTATACAACGTGTAATAGCATCGTTTTGATACGTTTCCTTTGTCAGCGATATTATTTTTTCTTGATAAAATATTTGTACAAGAATGTTTCATAAAATATTTTCTGTCTACAATTGAAATTTTCAATTTTTATTTTTATTTTTATTATTAGGTATTTTTTTTTTTTTTTTTGTATGAATCATCAATAAAATCGTATTTGAGTGATCACGAACAATAGCTTATCTAAAAAATCTTCGATATTCAAAAACACGGATAAACATGTATATTATATAATTTATATGTATTATTATAATTATTATATTATACTCAAATATAAACAAATATTGATGTTAATGTTGTAAAATTTATGTTAAAACTTAAAGTTTAATTTTTTTCCTGTTGTATATTTTGATGATAATATTTAATAATTATGCATCTCTTAATATTACTATCATTGTTATACTTATCTAAAAATATACATATGAAAGTACCGTAACATAGAATATACTTTTATCTACCTCTATTTTTAAACATAAATTGCTAAAATAATTAAATTTCTTATTTATTTAGTCGATATATTTTTTTTTTTTTTTGTATAATAATATTATTTTTAACTTAAAGAAATATCGTGAGCTCTGAAGGTAAAGTTTAGGTACACGCATTAATGATTTAATACATTGCGTGGTTACATTTTATCACGCAGCAGTGGCCCATCTTTATGTTTCTAGATAAATAAGTAAGAAAGAAATAATGCACGTGGTAAATTTTGCTCAAACAATACACCGGTGTTCACTTACCAGGTAAAGTTCCAAAAAAAAAAAAAAATAAATATTTATAATAATATATATTTACTTAAAATAATAACCAACTATTACAGTATAAAATGATGGGAAATATTTTAAAATTGTTTAATCTCACAGTGCATTTACTAAATAGTCATTTTTATGGGTGAACGTTTTTAAATTATCAGTTTATTTTATTTTTATATGCAATTATACAAAGTTTTTTGGACAGTTTTAAGTTCACCAATTTTTTTTAATAACTGTATTATTTATGTTATCAACAAAAAAAAAAAATAAATAAATATTTTAATACTGTAATATGTTATCGATGGACTTAAAAATAGCTTCCGAAAAGTATATTTTATCTTAAGTAAAATAACTTTGTCACATAGAAAACTAAATTTTCAATTCTTACTCATAACAAAATTTGAAATTAATAATAATGAAAAATGCCATTGAAGATCCAAAATAAATGAATGCGTTATTTGTTTAATTAGTAATGGATTTAGAAATAATTAACTACTATTTTTATTCTTTGATGTCATTAATTCTAGTTTATACTTTATTTTATGTTTATTATTTGTTTATATTGTTCATATTATATTTATTATTCAATATTTAATTATTAAATAATAGTCAATAACTTCCTATCTCTAATACAAGCTAAGCTTAAAGGAGATAGGTCAATCGTTAATTGTAATTTAATAATATCTATTCTGTGATAATATGTTTGATTGTCTTAGTAAAATAATAATAATAATAATAATGTACAATATACATGTGATAATAAGTATAAATAAAAATAATATTGTATAGTAATTTATGACTTTTGAATAAATACACACACTCAGAAACACTTAGGTAATATTAAATAGGTATATATAATAATCTATAATTCAGAATAATCATTCTCAAATTGTATATACGTTTAGATATTTTTAATTATTCTAATCTAAAAGACAATTAACAAATCACTATAATTATTAAGAATAAAAAGGAAAAACATTTAGATGAGTTCAGTTTAATATTGAACTATGTCTAATGTTTATGTTACAATGATACAATATATTGGTAGAACATTTATTTTGTGAGCTTATATTGTTATTAGTAAGACCTACTAAAGGCTGACTTACGGTAACACATATTATAATGTTCAGTTCAGATTTCGAATGTTTAACGATGCAAAACGAAGAAACGAACACACAAAACAACAACATGATGGACATGGACGTGATTATGGTTCATCCAAACGAAACGTTGGCGTTACAATCGATTGGACCGAGTGGCTCGACCAAGGAGCGACCAGCGACGAGGAGACAAACGACGTTGGAAGAGGAATCGTCGAAGAAACTGAAAAGGGAAAAACGATAGGACACGTTGATGCAATGCAAAGTATCGAACGTGACTCAATATGTAGCCAAACACGTGAAAAGGGATTTGTTGACTGACTCGGATCAAGTAGTGGGCCTATTGGAGGCTATTGGGAACACCTCGGAAACACACCAACAGGAAAATACCTTCCATCCTGCAACGATCCTATTATTGATTAGGATTTATTGTCCGACACATATGGAGACTTTCATATAACGAATCCGAAAAAGTGACTTCATCAACATATTCAGAATTGCTGGGCGGAGGTGAATGTTCCGACAGCGGAAGAAGTGACTCAGATGTTGATACATTTGAGGAAGACTTTGAAGACGTCGTACAGCAATATGCTCGTACAATCAGTAGCAAACATGTGTCAGGATTACACCGTTTACATCTCTTCAGTTATTGTGCCACATGGACGTGATGGAATTTATCGATGTCTACAAGAACTTAAACAATTCATTAAACGATACCCACCTCAGCACTGGTACATCATCAGTAGTCACGTCGATCATGTCTACATTTCCCACATCTGTCCCAGCGCAAACAGCTCTTGTCGATGCGGTTGGCTACAGCGATCAAGAAGCTGGGTCCAGTACGGGAAACGTAGACTTCGTAGAATTACTCGAGCGGCATCCCTCCAGGCAACAGATTACGCCAATATATTGCGATACTTATCTGAAGGCACTAGACTCGTTAAAGGAGTTGGTGGATTCACACAACATGTTCGATTATCTGATCGATATAAATATCTATCAGCAAGTTATAATTAGATATTTAAAATATACGATATTTAATAAATAGATATTTATTCAATAATGTTTATCTATTACATCATATTTATTAACTTACTATTACGTTTTTAGAGTAGGGGGCTCTACTTTTTACATGCTGGACGCTTGCTCAAATAAAATTGAAAATTTTATTTAACCGACAACATCACCACCTACATATCGACCTTGGTAACCGTTTTTGTGTTACTGTCATGGCCATGCTTTCAGCGGCCGAATAGTAGGTTGTATCTACTCAAATATCCATCATTAAACCTTCAATATAGCATTCATTAAATGTGTAGAAGATCGTGTTACAGTTATATTTAGATATTCATTATTTCACTTCCTCCATTTTCTTCAAATATAATAGCCAAACTTAAGAAATTATTGTTTTTATAAAAGCAATGGAATACTCGTATAGTCTTAAGTTTTAAAACATATGATATTTTATGACCTAGACTAAAAATTATATTAGCATACTTAAATCAAATTTCTCATCCATTATGTGATCGGTTATTGATTTAAGTACTTTAGTGTATGGCTTACCGTACCTATGCAATTTAATGATAAAAAACTTTAAATGAAAAGAATAGTTTTGAAAATTAATTATAGTAATCATATTGTTTTGCATACACGGATAACCAAGGAAAATATTAAATGAATAAATATACTATATTATGTTAATGCATCATATGAATATAATTATTAGGTGTAATTATTTTTGGAATAATATCAATTAGGTAGATACACGTACCTATATATATTCCATTATATTCACATACAATAGCTATTTTATTTATGAATAATAAATTTAAGTATGTATTTATTATAATATAGTATACTCTTTATTGTTTATATATAATATTAAATAAGACATTATAGTATATTTTTGAAAAGATGACCATTATAATAGATGATTTATTATTTCATTATATTAAAATGTAGGTTAAATTTTATCCAGACTTGATATGATACGAATCATTTCATTTTTAAAAATGATAAGATGGTTAGAAAAATTCTTTTAAAAAGTATATAAAAAAAAAAAAATGTAATAATAATAAGTACTTAACTATTTAAAGACAATTGTTAAAAATAAAAGTTGTTGTATTAATTTAATTAAAAAGCACAATGACTTAAACTTTTTTAAATATGCAATACACATAAGTTCAATAGATCACCACGGTGTCTTTAAATTAAAAACAATGATGAACAATTTTTACATTAGAAAAAAGTTTTTTGCATAGTTTGGTGGTTCTGAAGTTGTAAAATTAAAATAATTACTAAATAACTCAATCACTCTATTCACCTTAAAAATTAATATTTAATTTTCAATTTTACTTTATCCTTCAAAAGATGAGAATTAATTGAGATTTACGCTTGTGTCGTCTATACATTAAATTTCTATATACCTACCTCTTTTAAGTTTTAAATGATTAAATGTTTACGACTTCTCAAAAATAGAGTTTGTCTTAAACTATTTGGTGTTGCCTAAGTTTCTATTTTGTATTTTGTGAAAAGTCACATTCTCGTAAATAATATCTCTGTCAAGAGTTTGAAAATGAAGAGAACCAACATGTAATAATTAAAATAACTACAAAAGGAAATAAATATTTGACTACAACACAAGTATTAAGTTAATAAGTTAAGCTGAGAACTTGCTAGTTTATCTATATGTTACAAGTAAAGACTAACCAAAGATATTTAAATATGACTGTGATTTATGGTATGTATAAAAAAAAATATAAAATAAAAATAAAAATGAAAAAAAAAACAATGAAATTAACGAGCTTTACTATTATTACTTAAATAGTCAAATAACATAACACAAAATTAAATCAATAATAACCGTCTTGAGTGGTTCTGTTTTTTTTTCACCATGGCAATTAAATTCAATTGGTTTTTATAATCCTCTTTTAAGAACTTAAACGGTGTTATGTGAAATTGGTTTCTGGAATTTTCCGGAAGTATTGGTTAATTAAATAAAATAGAGAAAATAGATTGCGTGGCCGAAATTACATTTATAGGAATCTACCTCCTATGACCTTTGTGGAATCGTGTGCGATATTACTCTGCCAACTGATTTTCACTTAAGAACAATAGGTCGTATCGTCTGTCCACGGCTTATAAGCGCATTGTTTCCTGGCCAACCTGAGTTGGATATCGTCCAAAGTGTGCCTTTAGTTTTCACAAAAACAGTTCAATTGCATTTTCTGTCACTTGTAGAAAAGGGGAAGGGGATAGCGAGAGAGTTGAGATGGAGACAAAATTAATATATTATACCAAGTTAATGCGAAGAATAATATTAAAGGTTTGTTAAACCATATTATTACGTAATATCGAAATAATATGTCATAGATATTTGGTTTTATAGTTAAGAAATAAAATGATATGTTACATGATAAATTTAATGTAATATGTATAAATGCATAGTGCAGCTGGAGGTTTTGAGAATTTTGGATTAAAATCACACGAAATGTAAAATTTTCTAGGTTTTTTTTTTTTTTAGCAAAATAGTAATGTTTTTTACAATGTATGAATAGTTTTAATTTAAACATAAATATTTTTAACTATCTATAACACAAAAAAATATGAATTACTATTTACATTTTATCAATACATTGAAATTGAAATACTCAAACAATATATTACGAATCTTGAAGTCCAATGAACATTGAGAAAAAAATGTTTCATTGTCATTGGTGATTTAGCACGCTACGTATAAGAACCTACACAAATAAAAATAAAACAAATTATTCTTACATGTAAATTTTGTATTTATTTTTTTTTTTATGAAACAGAAACGATATATGAATTAAAAATTAATAAACATTAATTACGTAATTATGTTACGGTATACTCCACTCAAAATGAGTTGGATGAGTGAATTATATTTTAAATAATTAATCAAAATAACCTGAATTTTAAATATATAAATATATATAATATATGTATATATTGTATTTATATCGGACAAATAATAGTGTATTCAGACATTTTAAAATATAATCTATGTATTACGATACGTAAAAAGTGTATTTATTGCTAAAAATTAATAGGTAACCAAAGTTTTTCTCATATCACATCATTTATTTTAAAATGGCCCTTCTTCTCATAAACAACTTTGTTCGATCGAAAAATACTGTCCCATTTTTCGAATCTAAAAAAGTTAGAGGAGAACTGGAGGAAAACTTATCAAATTCATAAAAGTAAAAATAATAATTTTCTAAATATAAAATCTAATTTATAACTATTTTCAATTTTGTTATTAATTTTCCAAACATTGGCACATGTTTTGAATCAATCAAATTATAACGAGGGCTAACTTTTTTTATCATTAGTATGTTAGTGCTTCTATAATAATGTTGTTCTCTCAAATTAAAAGAAATTTCTTAAAAAATATGCAATCGGTATACTATGAAAATAAATAAATTTTTCGTTATCCTCAATGAAAATATTAGGTTTAGTCTTTTAAACACATACTCTTATAATATAGTTTATACATTTTAGTAATTTATAACAACTATATTAACTTGCACTATATTTATATAATAAACCTACCAGGCAGTGTAGTGTCAACTACAGTAATAACATCATAATATTATAATTAAATTCATGGACCACATTTACTGACAAAATGCATACAATAACTAATATTATGATACAAATAAAGACTGATTATTATTTATATTATTTAGAAATTTTATTTTCTTTTTCTATAATATGTGCAGTAACAGTCAATAGATAATATTATATTTAAGTTTAATCGATTGTTACAACTGAAAATAAAAAGTACTGATACTAAAATACTTAAAGCAGATTGTTGGAATGGATATACTATTAGCTGAAAAAAATGATATTATAACATTATAAATTTCAAAAAATAAAAAAACGATCAAATAGTAAGTTGAACATTGTTAATTCATTCATACATACATTTTTTGGTGAAACAGAATAGTTACTATTTTATTTTTCATCATTTTTGCGCATCTCATTTTACACACCGCTGGGAAATTCGAAGAAAAACTCATTTAATGGTACAATCAATATATTTATTTTAAACCTATAAAGGTGAAGTATGGAACATATAAACCTTTTTTCACACATACTGTGTATACTATGTACTTAACAGAATATCAGCTCCTTGTAGGATCCAGAACGAAAAAACAAATATCACACCGATCAATTTAACTGTTAACTGTATCCAAATAAAATAGACAAGACTGAAGGACATATACTAACATTAAAAAAAAAAAAAACAAGTCATGTTGAATGTTATATATGGAACAGAATAATGTTATAAATAAAAACAATGTCACTGTATCAGACAAAACACATTATCGATGAAATGCATTAGTATTAATTTAAAAACACTTTCAAGCGCATGGTGTTAATGTTCACTATCAGAGGTATTACGAATTTCACTAAAGGATATTTTTTACATAGACACATAGTCAACGTTAAATATTATATGTAAATTATATTGGTGCATATCGTTATAATTGGGCCCACAAACACTTAATTTATTATAATATATCATAATATTTTACGTGAATTGCGTTAAATATTGGAAAATAAATAAATTAGAATATTATGAAAGGTAGTTCCGAAATCAAGTATCAGATAATTATTTGATCATTTAAAATTATTTACAAACTATAATTTATTTAATTTAATTGTATTAAATGTGTTTTAAATTAATAAAACTTAAATTTCAAATGTATAATTTACTTTATAGTTTTAATTTTAATACAAGTTTAAATACATTGCATCATAGAAATAAAGAGTAGTTTCGTTTTATGTTAAATATTTACTATCATTATAGTTGTGATATATTTACTACGTGTTAGCAGATTAGTTTAGATTAACGAAAGAATTATTTCAGCCTTTTCTGTTTTTATTGTTAAATTTTAAAACTATATTTATATTTATTTAACTAATTATAATTATAAAAATGTTTAGTTTAAGTCATGGTTTAATTTATTTACGTCACAATTTCGAATTTATTTTCTGTAATATACTTGCAACAGTTGCAACTCTGTTTAATATATGCATTAAAATAATTATTATTTTTAGGTTAAATGTCAAATTATTTAAATTTGAATCTAATTCATTGGGCAATATTTTAATTTTATATGCTATGATAAGTTTTGGAAATTTACAATAATTTATTTAATAATTTTAAATTTGAATAACGATTCTACTAACTTTGTTCTGTTCAAAGTTGTTTCTAATAGTTTATCATTTTATTTTTTTAAATTTTAAATTAAAAGAATAAAACTTTTTGCAAAAAGCATATTTATTATATATTATAGAGCATAGAAGATATATATATATAATTTTAATTTATAATAGAATGAACGAAATCATACAAAACTTTTGAATAAGATTCTAAATTAAACCTCTAGCTCTGGATTAACTTTACTATTTAATGGAATTTAAATTTCTTTACGAATCAGACCGCCATCATTGTTTAACTACACTAATTATGTCAATGTCAAATGTCAATGAGTTTATTAAATTAAAATATAAATTACATACTCGCAATATTAGAAAAAGTATTTATATCTTACAAAAAATATTAAATTCTAAGCATGAATTTTCAATATAGTATTAATATTCTTATTTTCGTACTACTTTTGTAATTTTTTTTATGTACGAAATGTTTTATTTTTATTCGTTCAAGACTAAATAAAATATAGAGATTTAAAAGTTGAAATCAGTTAATTATCACAATTCTTAAAACCTTCTACGGCTACTTTAAATGGTTAGGAATTTTATTGATTAAGTATTTTCAAAAATTAAATCCAACTATATATTATGGTTTACGAGACAATTTGTTTTTCTTTGAAATAACCTTTCGTGATTTCAATGAAGGCCATCGTAAAAACAAGCGCTTGTCAAACTCTATAGCTAAATACATTGTACAATTAATATTGTTCAATTTATTGTTCTTGAAAACCTTTGTTCTATTATATATTATTATGATATGAATTTTTACTAAAATTTATTGAAAACACATTATTTAAAGCGGGTTTGTAACGTTTTGTTGTAGCAGTTCAAACGTCACGTACAGATACTATCGTTGTTTTATTAATTTTTTTTTAATAGGCTTTAACGACGAAAATTATTAGCCTTGCATATACTATACATACATTTTGGTAAAATATAAAAAAAATGAACAATAGCATATTGGTTATAATAGATGTTTTTAAATTTATTAATAATATTAATTTTGGTTAGAAATACGTATTATAGAATTTTTGAGGTGTTTTCTTTATTGAGAACTTCATCTGTATAGTTGGTCAGATATTAAATGCATTTTGAAATTTTGGACATTCTTAAATTATATCTTTAATAGTTAAAACAACTAGGAATTTGTTGCATGTGGATGCTGAATTTTTACTTCTGAAGTATAAGTGGGTTAAAAAGTTTTGTCCAATTCTTGCTCCTGTGATGGCGATTTTCTGGCATCTTTTTAAATAATAGGGAGTATGCCATTTATTCGTGCTTTTTTAAATATTTTTTAGTTCATTTTTTAATTTATTGTTATTTTATATTACACGTTTACATTGGACTGTCCATTTCAAACTTTTTCATAATCGTGTCTACATGATTAGAATATTTTTTCATTATTATTATTTATTAAGTTATTTATTATGACTTAATTATTATCTTTACATTAATCATTATGGTATTTATTCAAATCAAGTTTATGTTATTCAAATCGATTTTATTGTAGTTAATTACTATTCACTTTAAATACAAAGTGGATTTTGATGTTAGTCTTTATCTTGGTATGTGTATACGAAAGTACTTAAGTATATCAAAATCGATTTGAATTTAATTACTAGAGCAAATGTTACACCATGTTGTAATCAACAAAATATAATATTAATGATATAACGACGAGAAGTTAATAATGACACGTAAATTATTAATACATCTGATAAATAATTAATTTGATATAGCTAATTTCAAGTTTTAAACTGTAATATGTATTTAATACAATATCGAACGTAATTGGGCAGTGATAAAATTTATTGTAACTTAAATATTCCTACGTTTTATTGGAACTTAAAACAATTTTGTTTATTTATTGCATTCTAATAAATATTTGATATTATTTGTCTTTGCCTCTATAACATTTCTTATTAGAACCAAGTCATAAATAGATCGATCTAGTTTCAACCTATCCTATTATTTTTTTTACTACGGACTGAATTATATTCTAGTACTTAAACTCATATTCCAATTGACATGCAGACTGGAATAAAATACACAGACATAAAATACCACAGTTTATATGCATTTTAGTCAACACCAGTTGGAAAGTTCCTTTACTCATTTGAAAACGTGTCTCATCAGCTGTTAATAAAACTTCTTGTGTGCACAAGAGACTAGAAACCGTGATCGTAAAAATCTAAAACCTACCTCTATACATATATTGGTCGGGTGAATAAAATCAATAACACCATTGTCAAATAAAATAAAATCCGTGTAAATATAAGATTTTTATTTTTTTAAGACTACAAATGCTTGTTTTTTTTTGCAGATGACGCTTAGCTGGAAGATTGGACGCAGTATTTTTTCAACAATATACAATGCCACGTAACCATGAAGCCTTTACCGTTTATGATTCATGTACTGCTGATACTGATATTCATAACCGTAAATAATTGTACGTCAACCGTATTTTATTTAAAATACAAAATGATATTATAATTACTCAAACGTCATAATATATATTTTACGTTATAATATTTATTATACACATAATAGTAACATAAAAAAAGAAACGCAGTATTTAAAAATTATAGCTATACTCGCAGTGAATAGAATTAATTTTTTAAATATCATAAAAATTAGTTCACGATAACTTAAACTAGGGTACATATATCGTTTTAAACCATCAATTTAGATTTTTATAATTCTAAAATTCTACAAAATTGAAATTGATAGTTCTAAAATGTCTTAAATGGATTTCTGTTAGGGTTTTTATTTTAATATTTTATTGATTTAAAAAATAATTGTTTAAGTTTTTAATCATCAGAAATAAACACAAGTAAAATATCAATTTTAGGTTTTATCAAAATTTCTATATTCAAATCATTTAAAAATTAAAAGTAATACTTACAAATTCAACTTTGCAGGTTTATTATTTATTGAATTAATCATTTTTTTTTTTTTATATATATTTATTAAGCCTAGATATTAAACTGTCGTAAATGTTATAAGTGGTATTCTATTCAAATATAGAGCCTAGAAAATATATTATATAAGCACCCCAGTGGGAACCAATTCTGATAAAGTCGTATATTATAATAGACTTACAACAGACTATAAGTACTTTATATTATATCTGTTTCTCTTGCGGTATATAATAATACACATGTGTTCTGTGTAGAAATATAAAATAACAATATATGTATAACGTATATTTAAAGACTCTATTAACGTCTAAAATGTATTAAACTATTTCGTTTTAAAATAGACGCTATTTATTTTTATAGAATCGGAAATTTGTATTTAACACGTTTCTACTTTTAATTTATAAGCTATAAGCTATATATTCATATTTATTACAGTAGTACCTATACAACTGTTTGATGTATAACAATATATGAAATAATATGTACCTAATACATAAAATATTCTTGAATAAATATCAGTGACTTATTTAATTTGATTACGATTTTGCTTAAGTTATTTCAGAGTACATAATTTATCGTATTTGTGGTTCAGAATATTACGTACGTTTCTTTGTAATACAATTATTATTTCAGTTTTTTTGATTCATTGAATTAAAATTCTCAAATCCTCGAGGAAAACGGCCGAATTGCACGCATGTAAACAATATTCGGTTTTAAAAGTTTAATTTGTACATAAATATTTAACATGAAACTATAAATTCACCCCTACGAGTCGCATATTACTCGGGTTATTTGCTTTAATTTTACAGAAACAATCACATTTACCATTAAATAATTGTTTTAATCATTTTGTTGCATGGCAATATAATAAAATTTACTTACGTATTATTATGTATACAGATTACATTTACGGTCTCATTAACTACATAATATACCCACCTAAGAACAGATAATGTTGGTTGAAAAATATTTTAACGAAATTACTGGATCGCAAAGCTGATACAGCGGTTATAGGCGTATACTGATACTAAATATATGTATCCGTGTTTTGGTTAAGTACCGATAGTTTTGAAAACGATAGTGCCGTTGTCCGTTCTTGGCAATAATTTATATCATAGCTTACGCCGGAAGAACAGTACTATATCTACCGTTAGCTAAAGTATACGTGTAATAACTTTCCCGTTCCTCCGGTTCTTCCAATTTCTGTAACTGTTATTGCAAAACAACCACCACCTTCATATTTGTTGCCGAGTTCCGTACGGCCTCCACTATTCTTGTGAATTGAAATTCTACCGGTAAATTTCCCATTAGATATGCATTACACTACCACCACAGTAACGGTAGTCCTGTGAATATTTTATAAGCAAACCGATAAAAGCAAAGATAAATAAAATGGTATGAAAGATATGAGAGAACAAGAACAAAAAACACCCGACTGGGAAGGCCACGGAAAATGTTTAGTACATAATGTTTTTTTTATTATTAAACTTCAAGATAAAAAAAAAAAAATAATAAATAAGACCTTATTAATCTTATATAGCTTAGAAGTGAATCCTATTCTTACACTATAATTTCTAATATTTGGTCTAAGAGATATTCAGACCGCGAAATATCTATTTTAAACAACTCATTTTTTTTTGCCACCTTTGTGAATTCCTCACTGGTACATTCAGTGGCTCTGCTGTTCAAGAACGGCTTACTCGTTTAATGATCATTACTGTGTAATATCTGAGCTTAAATTAAATAAAAAAGTAATAAAATACGAAAACTAAATAATGTTGTTTAATAAAAGCTATTTTATTTCTTTAAAGTGGCAAAAATATTTATAACAATAAAATTATTAACAACATAGTAATTGTACAAATTAAAAACATAAGAATACGACTTCAACAAATGTTTTATTGAAGTCATAAAATAAAAAAAATAATAACTTTAAAAAAAAGTTTGTTGGCCCAGAGTAGATTTGAAAATAAAAATAAAAATCTTATTCTTCCACAAAAGTCAAAGGTATAAGACTTTTGCTTACAAAAAATAAAAAGGGACATATAAATACAAAATTAAATTTCTTTAAACAATGTTATTATTAAATAAAGCAACAGGAAAAAGTGTAAATTTAAAAAAGAATAATTCAATTAATTTTCTATTATTTCAGCTCATTTTTATTTGTAAGAATAATAATACACTTTGTACCTCAAAGTTCCCTAAAAATTAATTTTCTATTGTAAATAAATGTCTTAGCTAATCATTGGGTTTACTTACCATCTAATTAATTCATCACAATAAAAAAATAATATTAAAAATTAAAATAATAAATAATCTTTAGTTTAATTTATTGTTAGAATAATATTAAATTAAGTATGTATATATAATAATAAATATTGTATTGATGTAATATATTACAGATCTAGTTTATTATTATAAATGCCTAATTTTCTTAAAAATAATTTTAAAATACACAAACTATAATCGATTTTAAGTCTCTAAATTTTGCATGATTCCAACTATCGTTGATGTATATGCAATAAGCCTAAAAGTGAGTGAAGTTTAAAAAAAAAAAACAAATGTTGTTTTATCTCTTTGCAAATAAATTAGGTTTCTAAAATACCTACGATATATATCGTTGTTTTGTTGTTTTTAATTATATCAAACGATGTAAATGGTATAACAAAATATATATTTATACATTTTAAAAATATTGATTGTTATATAAATAAGGAGTGATTTGTTAAATATAACGCGCCGTATACTGCAGAAACTCGTATAAGACATGTTGTCTAAGACGTTTAGTCTCACGTGGTCCTATTTACGCAAAAATATTCCGGTATCGTTCTCAACTACGGTCGACCATGTGACATTTTGATAAATCGACGAGCGTTAGTTTTTATATATATATATATATATATGTATATATATATGTATATATCATAGTAAAAAAAAACTCGGTAAAAACTCCACTACGACACTATAGGTACCGCCGACGGTTTTCGAAAACGAGCGACGCAAAGCGCGTCATTCCTAGTTCGACGGAAAATCGTTGTCGTTCGATTACCGTGTTTACGAAAATCGGACTTCTCTCGGGACTCAGATTTAGGAACGAAACTCAGACGTGGTATCTATATGATATCTACTGCGATGTGCATTATCATAACCACGGCTAAAGGATATCGTGGTTGCAGGGGTCGTGGCAAGATATTGCGATCGAATATATTCTTATCTTATTAACATAATAACGTAATATATGAACGGATTCTATCCACCAGTGGGTACTCTCATACAGTCATGTGCGGTTACCTGCAGGAGGGACGGATGCGACCCGCTGAAAACGACGCACACGAGCGCACATGGACTACACTTACGCAGTGTCCGAGTGCTTTTAGTAAGTGGAGATGGTTTCGCAGCCATCACTGCAGCGGACAACGGCAGTTATTACATATATCACGATGTATTAAATTATATACTGTTGTTATGTAGAAACCGTTCAGCGACGGATTTTCACAGCCCAAATCGCCGAACGCCGACGCGTCGTGGTAGAAAACGATTTGAATAAATATCGACCCCGCGCAGCCGGTCGCGTGGCCCACGTTCACAGCATAACCCATACCAGGTATAAATCTCTATATATATGTATATAAGACCGCAGTAATGGGATACGTGTGAACGGAAACGCGTGTGAAAACACAAGGGACCGCTGTTGCCTCTATTCTTGCTCCGCCGGTTAGTGACGTGTCGTCATTGTGACCGTAGTAGGTACACACAGAGACACAAGCGCACAATGACAACATGTCGTCGCATTATCGTACGCGCGTGCGTCCCAAAACGAACGGGCGGACGGATGGCACGCCGCACACAATGTTAAAGACCATGATTGATGACGTTCAACCGGAAAGCTCTAATGACAAATGACCATGGCAGAAATTACGGAATGCCCTGGCGACGACGACTACGATGGGGTCAAGTCCTAGCGGATCCTGCTCCTGCAGTAACGCCGTCGTATATAACGTGTCACCGTGTTCGCCGGCAGCAGAGATAGGAGTTTCGTGCCATACGCACTTCACTCAGATATTAGATGGGTATTTGAGATTTTATTGCAGACGTCACGGGATTTGGGCTAACGAAAAAAAAAATTAATTTATATCCTCTCAGAGACGTATGTGCGGTTAATGACGGCACTTCTCGTGCGATACAAATGAATAAAATAATTGCTCGTACGGTTTATCCGTAGATAGTCACATTAAAGTTTCACAATACATTTTCTTCGTTTGACTGTATGTGTGCGCGCGTGTGCTTGTATTTAAGCGACAAATGGAAAACGCGTTAGAGAAAAGGTGATCAGCGATCAGACTATCAAGCGAAGTGTGTTAGTCTCTATACATCGTTCTTTATGTATAATACTACGCAGGTGGGTACGAAATGTCTGCTAAGAAGGTTTTCCAATTTAAGGCTCATGACGCAGTTACCCTTTTGCCATCTCAGATTAGTAAATCTTTACAAATAGTTCTGTTCTATATCGATCAACTTAACGCTCATTTTATAGTTCGCTAAAGTCTTAATAACACTAAGTGACTTTTGTTTGAACATTTTGTTTGGTCTCTTATAATTGACAATAATAATATTATATTGTAATTTAAATATATTTATGTATAAAAAAGTACTAAAAAAAATCGTTATTTTACATTTGAGTATCCAATTTTGAACTATTTTTACTTCAAACATAAAAAAATAAAATTGTGAATAGATAATATATGTATTTTTGATTCTTTCTAATTGCTATAAGAATAAATAATGATAAGTAAAACTTTGTATTATTTTACATCTTTTTTTTTTTACAACAATTTAAAAAATGTTGGCAACATTAATTGAATATGTATATATTGATTTTCGAATGTAGATTTAATGGGTCATTATAATATGTGTTAAATTTTAATTTAATATTATATGACTAATCAAATTGTTTTGTGAAAATCCAGAAAGAGGTTAATGTCTTTTTAAATGACAACAAAAAACAAAATCCATTTAGTTAAAAACTAATGTTGATTAAATATTTGTATTTTTACGTTGTTAATCCAAAAACAAGAAGACTGGCACATGGGTACACAAATAAGTCATACATCATTATAAAACTAAAATATTCTAATATCAATTCTGTAATGATTCAAATATAGTTTATAATTTAAAATAAACTTACAAAAAAAAATAAAAACCAAGGCATTGCTCTGCTGTTTAATAGGTGTCAAGCATAAATCGTTAAATAGTAAGAATTAAAAACCACTCTTGTAGTTAAAGATTTAAGCATTTTTTTCTGTTATAAAACATATACAATGACACAAAACAATTAAAAAAAAAAACACACGCCATTGTTTTTTTTTTTTTTTTTTTTTTTTTTTTTAATTTTTATAATAAATATACAATCTATACAATAATATCATAATAAATATATGTGATGCAGTAATATTAACAGGTGAATTCGGAAGTAAAAAGTCACCCATTAGTGACACTTAACTTGAGTAAAATTTTTTTTTTATTTATCTGATCTTGGTTGGGAAGGAGAAGAGAGAGAGAGAGAGAAATAAAAGAAGTGGAGGAATACGAGTATCGAATAGACTTCACGCCATTGTAAAACCAATACATTCATTGCTCCACTCAGAATTTAAAAAGTAATCAAACAGATTGCTTTTCCGAGAACTTTTAACTATAGTATTTTAACTTTAAGGTATAAACGACCTACAATTAGAAAATTTGATCTGTCGAGAGAAGGATATTGTGAAAATTAATATTTCCTATTTTGTTTTACATAATTTTTTTTTTTTACCCAGACCCGCCTTTTTATTTTAGGTCTATTATTGAAAAATATTTGTTAAAAAAATGTATTTTAATTTATCATTGGATACTGCATTGATAGCCATTGACAGTGGCGTATTTTCAATTTTTTGTGGGGGGGGGGTCTTAATATTAAATATAAGTTTATAATATTATAGTAAAATACATACGAGTTATGATTTAATAATGATATTATTTATATTATATTATATTTTACTATTATTATGAAAATAAATGTCAATTAATAGTTAAACCCAAGTTATTTTTAAAAATATTGTAATACAAACATTAAAAACAAATAATATAAATTAATATTATTTTTTTCTGGGGGTAATCGAGACCCGGGACCCCCCCACCTACCCCCGTAAATACGCTACTGGCCATTGACATAGGTAATTTTCATTTTAAGATTATTATTTATTTATTTTTGTTTTTTAATGTACAATACTGACAGCGTGTACTGTTTATATTTTAAAAATTTTATCAGAAAAAATATAAAATATAATTACTTAAATTCTACTTATTTTTAATCATACTTGAGCATGGGATTATAATCGTTGTAATGATTTAAGTTATGACATAATTTTCAGTTATCCTTCAATAACAATTATTCATATAAACAATTAATCCGAATATAAACCGAATTAAATTACTTAGTTATTTAAATAAGTCTTTAAGTCATATATTTTATTGAATATTTAATAATACAATAAAAATTAAAAAAATATTGATATGTATGTATGTATAGAATATGTTCACTAAAATTATCTATTTATCATTGAAGAATTGATATAGTTTTTATTAAAATAAATTCGACGTATTATAAATTAATTCACATTTATTATGGTTGTATAAATGTTTTGAGCGTGTAACACGGAAAAGTGATAGTGTTCAATATTTCTACTTTTAAACATCATTAGTGTTTTTGGTGTTTATTTGTGGGCATAGTTGTAATAATTAATCATTACCAGTCAGAAGATCAAACACTGCAATAATTCATCATATTACAATTTATTCTATTAATCGTACACTTCAAAAAATCATTTAATTTATACCATAATACGAGTATTATTGCTTATAATTATTTAAATGACTTATTAAATATATTATATAAACTAATAACTATTAATTAAATAGTTTAAAATACCTATATTGCTTTGATAATCGGAAATCCTTGGATAGGTACTTTGTACTAGAGGCTCATAGCCAAATTAATAAATATAAATCACTTATGAGTCTTGAAATATTTCAAAATATTTTTTAGTTAACTGCAGCGAATGGTTTGTATAATACATTTTACATAATGTTCAAATATGTTCTTTAAATATTTACTTTCATGCACACATATTATGTATGAAGGAATATTTTCATAGCTTTAAATTTTAAAAACTAAAATTAGATCTTCAATAAGCCAACGATATCTGGAAAAAATGTATTTCTTTGTTAGTTGACGATGACATCATTCAATTCCTAAACAAAGGCGATATTATTAATATATTGGGATCTTTCAAAAATAAATTAAAAACTAATATTTTAATAATAATTTATCAATATATATAATATTGGAACGTGAGACGATTTTTTGTCAAGTCATCTTTGAAGTTCTACGGGACCGATTTTCATGATTTTTTATTTTTTTAAATAAAAGTGTTCGGTGTGTAGATTAGCCAAATCTAATGAGTGCCTCTCATTTTCTAATTATGGAAATTTTATTATTGTATAATTAAGTACGTCATTTTAACGAATGCAGTGGCTCAGAATTTGTATGACCTAGGGGCTAAGTTATATCAAAAACCCATAGTTGAGAGGAGGGGTAAGTGATGTCACACCAGCCCCCCAATTGAGAAATATGACATTCTTTTTTGCAAATCTTTTACGCTCTATTTATACGTATTTGATTACACAGTAAGAAAATTTGAATACTATTAGTTTTGTGAGGATCACGATATAACTTCTGGAGAAAAGTAAGAATGACATAAAAAAAAAACTAAAAGCTTACCAAAGAAGATTAAGGTGTTATCATAAAATCAGATATTTATGATATAATAATAGGTATAATGATAGTAAACAACAACTAACTTAGGTACAGATTAGGTACTACTAAGGACAACATTAGTAACATAAAAGATATATGCCAAACAGTGTATATAATAGAAAAATACCCAAAAAACTTGCCAGTTTTTTTTATTTTTCAAAGAGATTCTAAAATTCCCATTCAGATTTTATATTTTTCAAAGAGCTTAGATAATTCCCAATCAATTTTTATTTAATTTCTTATCAGGTTTTATATTTTCCAAAGAGCTTAGATAATTCTCAATCCATTTTTATTTAATTCATTATCGGAATTTATATTTTACAAAGAAGTTATAACAATAATTCTAATCAATTTTTTAATTTTCCAAAGAGCTTATAAAATTCCAATCTATTTTTATATTTTTCAAAGAGATTAGATAATTCTCAATTAATTTTTATTTATTTCCTTATCGGATTTTATATTTTCCAAAGAAGTTATAAAATTTCTAATCAATTTTTTTATTTTCCAAATAGATTATAAAATCGCAATCAATTTTTATATTTCCAAAGAGCTTAGATAATTCCCAATCAAATTTTATTTAATTCCTTATCAGATTATATATTTTTCAAAGAGGTTATAAAATTTCTAATTAAATTTTATATTTTCCAAAGAGCTTAGATAATTTTCAATTAATTTTTATTTAATTCATTATCGGAATTTATATTTTCCAAAGAGGATATAAAAATTCTAATTAATTTTTTAATTATTCAAAGAGCTTATAAAATGCCTATCTATTTTTATATTTTTCAAAGAGATTAGATAATTCTCAATTAATTTTTATTTTATTCTTTATCAGATTTTATATTTTTCAAAGAGGTTATAAAATTTCTAATCAAATTTTATATTTTCCAAAGAGCTTAGATAATTTTCAATCAATTTTTATTTAATTCATTATCGGAATTTATATTTTCCAAAGAGGATATAAAATTTCTAATTAATTTTTATATTTTCCAAAGAGGTTATAATATTTCTAATCAATTTTTATATTTTCCAAAGATATTATAAAATCTCAATCAATTTTTATATTTCCAAAGAGCTTAGATACTT
>NW_020270527.1:2705921-2964088 GCF_002803265.2 Melanaphis sacchari
AGAGCTTAGATACTTCTAATCAATTTTTAATTTTCCAAAGATTATATAATTATATAAAATCTCAATCAATTTTTATATTTCCAAAGAGCTTATATAATTCCCAATCAATTTTTATTTAATTTCTTATCAGATTTTATATTTTTAAAGAGATTATAGAATTCGCAATTCGATTTTATATTTTTCAAAGGATTTATATAATTCTCAATTCATTTTTATACTTTCTAAAGAGTTATATAATTTTTGAATAGTTTTTATTTTCCTAAAAGATTATATAATTCCTAAATATTTTTTATATTTTCTGGTGATCTTGCGTATATCCCATAGAGCTTATTATATAGACAATTTTTTTAATTTTCCAAAGAGTTTAAATTTTATCCGTGTATGTTAATATATTATGTCGAAGAGTGTATGTATTTCCCAAATAGTACATATATTAGCTATAGATGCTAATCTATATTCCAAAGATTGTATATACTTTTCATGAATATATATATATGTAATATATGCCATAGAGTGTATACTGTATGTAACGGTACACGCCGAGACGCGTCACCGTTCTGTGTAGAAATGTAACGCAGATGACTTTAGGTAATCAGACACGGTTTATTTCTGTATAAAATTAAAGTATAATTACAAATTAGGGAAATGGTTTACGGATCCGAGACCGTACAAACGGACTATAAGTTCGAGACCATTTTACAATTTAGGAATGTTTGTCGTTTTGTACAATTAAGGGTGGAAGTAAGGATTGCCATGTCCGGCCCGCTCAAGCAAGTGGCGTTCGTTCGTGGGTCTGTCCGGGTAAGCATGGCTAGGCAGGCGCGCTTAGGGCGACTAATTTATTTGTCACTTTCCGGTTTGGCAGGGCTCGTCTCTTTCTTGGTGACTGATTCCGGAGCTCGCTGTGAGTGTCCTTGTGTCGCACGGCTCGGCGGAAATATCTCGCAACTGCCGTCGACGTTCGTTGGTCGGGTTGTCGTTCTCGTAATGAGACGATGTGTCTATAGCACATATTGCCGGTGATCAAACCGGGGTCATGGAGCTGTTGATCGTAACGTCGAAGGCGTTCGTCAGGAGTCACGAAGATTTGCTGATGTTCGGGTTACGGACCGAACGGTGTCGGACTAGGGGTAGAAATGATCGCTTGTCGCTTGTTGGCCGCCGCACTAGTGTCAGTCGTTGTTTGGATGCGATGACTGGTCTGGTTTCGCCGTAATCCCAATATTCCGTGATCGTTTCGTTGATTCAGCAGCTCGATGTTTGTGGTGGCTCGTAGGTCACTTCGGTAGTTTCTCCTTTACTTCTGTCCGTTGTATGTGTGCAGTAATGCAAGACTTAATGGCTTGAAGTGTAGAGATTGTGTCATCTTTTGGTCTGTCAGTGTACCCGTATTTATACAGTTTGACCGACATTTGTATACGTCCTATTGAATTTGACCGACCTGTTTGACGAGTGAACGTGATATCGTTCGTCGAGTCGCCAGATACCAACCGTGTTTTTTTGCCTATCACTTGTTTATTTATTCAATCATATTTTGGCCGTGAGAACGGCCATTTTAGTATGTGTATTGTTTGTGCCGTATTATATACCATATAGTATGTATGCATTCTTACAAATATAAATGCCAATGAATTTATTTATTTCCCATAGAGTTTATACATATGCCAAATAGTCAAATAGTGCAGCGATTCCCAAACTTTTTAAGTTCACGCCACCCTAAAAATTAAAAAAAATAATTGCGCCTCCCATAAAAAATTAAATTACAAATTTATAGTATTTAAATATACAAACACTTTTATTTTTATGAAAATATAAGTTAACAGTAAATATTATTAAACTTCAATTTAAAGTATTACAAAATACAATACGTATTAATATTTAAACTTAATGCGAACAATGTGCTTGTTTTCTGTTTAATAATTCTTCAAAATTAGGTAACAATGTTGTGACAGTCACACGCATTTCTTTTTCAATATTAAGTTTTGATCGATATTTTGATTTCAATACAGCAACTGCAGAAAAACCTGCTTCGCATAAATACGATGTCACACTATTTAATAGTGTATATATTTTCTATAGATGCGAAACTATATTTGCCAGAGAGTATATATATTAGCCATAGATGAAAATATATGTCATAGGATGTTTATATAATTATACATATTATTATATCAAACATAAAAGATAAAAAAAGATTGGTAAAAAAAATTTCATATTCTTAAATGGAGGGCTGGTGTGACGTCAGGCTAACCCCCTGAAGAGTTTTTGATATATCTTAGACGCTTTAGTTGTACAAATTCAGTGCCATTTCGTAAAAATTCGTATCGTAAAATGACGTACAAAATGATAGAATAATATAATTTCCATATTTTTAAAAAGAAGGCTGGCGTGACGTACGAAATCATGACCCTCCACAAAGATAACTATATTATCGTCTACTGTTGCGCCGTTGGAAAAACTCATAATAAATATGGGTTATTCAAATATTCTCTTTTCACTTACTAGGCTTCAATTTTCAATAAGAATTGTTTTTGCTATGACAATAAACGATGCACAGAGACAAAAGTTGGATGGAGTAGGGTGTATTTGCCCCAACTTGTATTTAGTCGTGGTCAACTTTATGTAGCCATGTTTATAATTAAATCTTTTGAAAAATTAAAAATACAAAAAAAAATTAAATTAAATTAATATAGTTTTTAAAGAAATTCTATAATAATAATACACAAATACATTCAAATTTTCATTTAAATGTCAATTTATTTGTGTTGGGTGAAATATTCCAGTTTTTCCATATAAATATATTATGCGTACATTTATAAAGTTAATTTAAACTTAAGAACTTCAATTAATTTCCATTTTATGTTTTTCTTAAACATTATTATTGTTGTATTATTATAAGTATATATGCATTGTTCATATATATATGTATATAATTATTCAACAATCTTATTTTTTTACTGTTAACCCGGAAGCGACGGGTAATATAGCTAGTAATTAATTTAAATAATGTTATTACTGTTTATTGGATCGTACACATTATAATATATATAAACATAAATTGATCTCAATACATTAAAAATCAGCTCAATTTTTTAGTTGTATACCTCTTACACCAATGGAGCATATTACAAATAAAGAATTATGGTCCTAATCATAATCTATGCTGATATACATTTAAATATTAGAAAACTTTATCATTTATATCAAAATTTATTTATTATGGTAGAATTCAAAAGAAGAAATGTTCATTATCGTAATCGATACTTAATAAAATTATAAACAACATTCCTAGCTAACCAAAATATAAATTGTACGATTCATATATTATATCGAAATTAAAACAGAATTTCACAAAAGAAAATAGATATAACTACTAACTACTTTTATAATATATTTACTTACATTATTTATTTAACCATTTATATTTCTTATTATTTTGTCATTTTTTTCTAATTGTGATATGATATAACGTCGTGTTTGTACTTATTGGCAGATGGCAATTGTAGACCACAAACAGGACAGCCAAGTCAACCACAAGCTGGATCGCCTCTGGACTCAAATATTGGCAATAACAATAACAATATCAACAATAATAACAGCGCAATACCTCGACGGGGTTGGCGGGGGGAATGGCGGCGAACGGATCCAGGCACGGTGTACAGTTCCATTTGGAAAAGCAGTGATCAGCCTCTTGGTGAGTTTGTAGAAACAAATATGTGTTACATCAATATAATATAGGGCTTTATTTAGTTTATAATAGTAGGTTTCTTTTAGATAGAGTGATTCACAAAACATATAAACCCTCTTTTTTTTCTTAAATACCTAACGTAAGAGCATGCTCGGTGTATCCTCTTGTACCTATAACATAATATTATCGCAACGATTATATTTATGTAGGAACTTAATTCATTTAACAGGTCCCGAATATTTGCATATAACTCTAAATATGTGTCAAGTATGAAATATCATATAGCATTCACCTATTTTCAATTAATATTAATTTCTTAATGGATCTCAGCAATAACGGGTAATTATGTCATCGATATAAACAAATGCCAGAATTTATTTCTCTTTAGCCTTTTTGCATAATTACCACTTACTTAAATAAAGGTCCAAAAGAGCTTTAAAAGTTCTATGCTTTACAAAATGAAATGTAAAACAGTGAATAACTTCTGACAAATAATTTTTTTCAAATTTATTTATAATGAAAACACCCGCAAGGATTCAAGTACAATAAGGTAATACAATCGTATCTTAAAACGAATAAAATCATTATTAAAATAATATAGTACAAAACAAGAGTAAGTATTAGCCAAGTTAGTTAGTAATTTAAGTCAAAGTAAAACATAATAAAAGAAGCTAGATCCTTAAAATGCAAATCACATGATATAATATATATATATATATATACAATATACATTAAACCGCTGAAAACAAAGGTTTAAATAATACAAATTTTTCATATCAAATAAATCGAAATTGTTTATCTCGTTACATTTTTTGGCTATATTATGAATGTAATTATTGTAATCATAGAATGTACGACGGAATATACTCTATATCTATCATCAAACTATATTTTAGCTAACATGTCTCTAATATATATATCTACCTATATACTATTTTGTTATTAAATTTATTAAGTTATGATTACTTTATTCTCCGTAATTTTCGTCTTGGAGTGTATCGACTTTACAAATATATATAAAATAAATAAATAATGTGTGTTTCACTCAACGGCACACGGTGAATAACGGCTAGTAATGGAACTGGACAACTCTAAAGGTACAGTGGTAGCGTTCATTGATGTCAGCTATGAATAAAAAATTGAGGGGCGAAGGCTGTGAATAAAACAAGAACTGAACGGAAACACGCATATTATATTATACATGTATGCAATAGGTTCGCATATTTATTTATAATAGTATAATATATATATATAAGCCGCTCACCTCGCACCCGGATATACACACGTGTAAATATATTATATATAACTACTGGCACAACACACTTCGCTGCTATATTATAACATATATACGATTATTAATATGCATAATATTATTATACTTATTATTAACTAGTTGAAATATTAATATTTGTGTATAGTACGTGAGTGTTTTGCATTTGGAAACTACTTAAATCGTGTACTTTAAATATATATACAAACCAAACCCTTTGAAAAAGACGATTATATTATTATTATTATATAAAGCTTAACTGCTTTATAATATTAAATTAATATGCAGAACGAATCATCGAACGTGCTCAACAATATATTTTTCTATTTAATAACGATTTAATTTAAATTATGATTTTTGGAATGTTAAAATATTGTACTTAAAGACTATATTTTTAAATTTTCGAAAAAATGTTGAACTACTTAAACAGTGTCCTGAAGAAACACAAACTTCTGGTTTTTTTTTTTTAATGATCACTTATTTTAGTGTTAATTATTTAGTTTATTTACAGAAATATAATATTAGTTTAATGTTTTATTGAGTCATTATAGAATTTATTATACTTAAATATTGTTTTTTAATAATTAATTTGAACTACCTATTTAAATATGCAATGCATCATAACTTTCATATAGTAATATATTCCAAAACCATTATCATTAAAAAAAAAAAAAAACAAAACAAAACCAGAAGTTTTTATCGCCTTAAGTCGAAGAAAAAATCCCAAGAATTTTAAAACATGGCTTTAAACTAAAAGTATATTTAAAGGTTCTAAGAATCAGATTTTGAATAGCTGCAATATTGAAGAAAACAGGGAGTGTGTATGCTTGATGAATCACCAGAATAAATTAAATACGTATTATATTTATCACCAATTTTATGAGACGAGTCAATACACGATAATATTATAATATTTAACATGAATAACATGATACCTATATTCTTATTTTATGTTAATAATGGAATATGAGCGCCGGCTTGACTTATTAATTTTATATTACTGTTGTCTGAATGTTCACGTACGCCGATTAAATTCAACCGGAAAGATAATATTATAACATTATATATACTTGTATTATACAGAGAATGGCTGACCGTATTTTCCAGTTTTCTCGTTCAATTCACTAAACCACGGCGATCCATCCTGTTGATGTAAAGTATATAATATTATGTATTATAGTAATTTATTCATACGAAACGTCTATACGAATATTATACGAGTATAAGTATGCAAGAAACTTACCGTAAGTTGTCGATTGTACACTAATTCCCAAAAAACTTGCATTGATAATCCCTATTAATTAAAAAATAGCAGGATCTTATACAGTGGTCAATTCAAAGTAGAATTTAATCAGTATGATAAATTTAAATCATAATTTTTTAATGAGTTATAAAACTTGTAAAATGGTGGCAAAATATATTAAATTTACAATCATTGATCGTGATACTATACCTAAATAATACATATCAATTATAGGTACTGATGTCTATAGGGGTAAGCTATTTTTCTAAATAAATTTGATATTTCACAAAATACAAAGTAATTTCGAGCAATAAAAAAAGCAATAAATTTAATTTAATACAAATTTAAATATTCTTCTTGTGTATATAAATATATATCAATGGTACATATAATACAGGCAGAATAAATAGCAGGAACTTAAATAATTCAATAATATTTAAATTTATAAGCAATTATAAATTCTAATACAAATAATATTTAATATTAAAATATTACTTTTTTTAAATCAACAATGTTTGCTATATAATATTAAAATCAAGACAAATTAAAAACGTGAAAAAATATATTTAAATTATTACCTATTTGTTTTCGGGCTGTTACAAGATATTAAAATGTAAATGTTGCCTTTTCCCTTTAATTTTAATTATTTTATATTAAACGAAAAAACTTAGCGTTCTTGTAGAATTAAGACAATTATGTTAGTATAAAAATTAAAACTCATCGTCATCTTGTACATCCACTAATAAAACAGTTAATATTTGGAGAGTTTAGAAAATAATCAATAATATTAATATAAATACATCACATGTTTATATACTTTCTGTTATTAAATTTTAATAATATTTATATTTTATAGAATATTATTAACGATATTATATAACTGATCATCGGTGATAAAATTCCCATAAAACCAACAAATCTTATTGACTTGTGAGTAGTTGTAGCCAATTATTTTTCAGATACTGAGTAGTGGAAACTACCAACAGTGCCTTTCTTTTAGGAGCCACAAATTTAAATGACTATGTCCAAGGTACAATTTACTTGTATACAGTGCCAGCCCGCTGGTTTTCGGAGCCCAGTGCAGATTTTTGTGGGGCCCCATATAAATAAATAAATAAATTATTTATAAATATTTATATTTATTTTTTTTTTCTTAGGGACTTACCGTCATCGATCGTCAATGACGATAAAACAATTTTACAAATGCATGCGTGTAACTGTATAGCTAATATATATAATTCACGTTCTACTGAGACAATATTATTTTGTTTATTTATATATTAAAGTGGTGTCCGTATTAAATAATTTGTGTTCCCCCCTCCCCCCACAAGCATGGGACTCGGTGCAGTCGCACCGCGTGCCCTCCCTTCCCTAAGACTGGTGCTGCTTATATAGTTTCTTTAGGGAAAAGTAATTGAAACTGAAGTACCATACGTAGTACCGCATGAATAAAAATGGCTGGAGCCCATAAGCGAAGTAAATTTTACAAAAATAAATTATATTTCATTAGAATTATAGTTATTATTAATTGAGCACGCCTCTCGACACCAACCGATTTAAGTGGATATATTTGGTATACAATTTAAAATATTTCACTTGGATTTCCAACATGCTTTAATTAAAAATAAAACGACTAATGATAAAGTTATATTATAATATATACAGTTTTAAAGCTACTAAATTATCAAAAATCTTATTAATGTAAGTTTGTACTCTATATACTGTTTAGTTATCATAAATGATTTTCGACCGCTATCGTTATATGTTACAATAAAATATGATACAATAACAATCAACTTCAACTGAACTCGATCATTGTTGTTTTTGAAACACAAAAACACTAAAAAAAGAAATACTCGTATACCCGCGTATTTGAGAACTAAATATTATAAACGTCAAATTTTAAACTGAAACTTATAATGCAATGAATTGTATTATATTATCAAGTAATAAAATTTATTTTTGTGTTTTTGGGCAATTGAAAAAAAATTGACGATTTACGCTCTTGGGTATCACCGATAAAAATATTTTGTGAATCTGTTTAACATGTATTGTGTGCAAATTTACGGTGTTCAAAAAATATTTTGTACGGAGTTAAGGTGAAATTTTACAAAATTGCTACGATGTATTGAAGAATCTTATTTTGTGATGTTTGGTCGGATTTGGTGTACCATAGATCTCACAATTAAAAATATTACCTTATGTAAATATTTACTAAGACACTATTCTATAAGGTACAAATAACCAATAAGTAATCTTATATTATGAAATTAAAAGATTGTATAACAAATATAATACACGTCTATATACTTATTTAAACATTTCTATGCAAACATTTAAAGAATATGAATAATTATTCTTGATTTGACAGATCTGAAAATTTTTTTTTCAAACGTATATAATTTACAATAGCGAAATAATTGTTAATTGATATATTAAAAAAATAATATTTAAAATATCCAATAGTAGAAACTATATGAAATGATTTATGACAATATTTTAATTGAATTTAGAATTTTAATCATGAAAAATATGTGCAATTATATCATTGTATTATATTTGCACGTCTTAAATTTCCCCACTTAAGCCTCCTACTCACCACTGGATTTAGCGCCATAGTATTAAACAATTTTACGATGCATAGTGCACATCCTTCCACGAGCTAACTTGATGATATATTGTCATGCTGTCCCACTTGGTATAATAATATTATTACGCGTACCTATCATCATTGTATAATAAAGCGAATGATCACCAGCTGCTGTGTGGATTGTTTGTGGACACGAAAGATATCAAAACCGTATAAACCTAAAGGTAAAGGTTCAAACGACTATGTTATTATCACTATTATTATTATTATTATAATTATTAAATACCATCCGGATTTATACGTTCTGCGCGTTTAATATAGATTCACCACCTCCTCTAACTATTTCCATTACGTATACACGCATATTCAATGTACACGCAATGCTTTTATTATTCAAAAACTTGAGCATAGGTGGTGCATTTCGTGCACGACCTGTTTCTGGTTGGCTGGTTTTCGTTTAAACTTTACAAGCAGCAAAAAAACAAACTAAAAGGATTTCGCGTACATCACGCGTACATTCAAAATTATTTTATTGTTTTTTTCCACGTGTGAATTGACTTTATTAGAAGCACACAAGAAGTGAGAAATAAATTTAGGAATTTAACACATTTTATTTGTTAATGGATAGTTTGAATGTATTTTACACAAAAACTTTTTTGAGATAGGTTATGTAGTACAATCATTTTGACGTTTACCTTTTCGCATTTTTTTTTGTTTTTATAAGAACTTTTTTCTTCTAATGTTGCATTTTGTTACTATACTAGATTAATAAATGTAAAAGACTATGTAGACATATCAGACAAGAAAGAGTAAAATGCAGAGAATGTATAAAAATAAAGGAACTGTTATAAATGGTTGTCAAATAAAAAAAAATATAAATTTATATAAACATAGCAAATAGACCACCCGGCCCATGGTTTTAGTACGTAATATACCTTTTTCATTTAAACAAAATTGTATGAATAAAATAAAATGATACGTTCTAAAATCTGGATTATGTATATAAATAAACTTTAATTAATTCATAAAAATATAGAATATGAATATTACATCAACATATTCATATGTATTTGTATATTATATATATGTATTTTTTTACTAGAATTGAAAAATTATAAATTTATTTTTAAATTATTCTGTTCGAAAACATACATTAATTTGCATAACATTATAATATAATATTAAAATTATTCTTAGAATTATTATATCCATATTATTCAAAAAAATTCGCATAATATAATTTACGAAAAATATTACAGTTTGTGGTTTAATGTTATTACTTATTATTCTGTTCATAAGGTGATTAAGTCAAGTTTTATAATTATTTTAACCAATAGAATATCAATATTCACTGACATCAAAACGATGCACATTTAATACGTTTGATTAATATTAAAGGTGATAATATTGCGGTTATAGTTTATGAAAGGTTAATGTGCACAATTATCCATCAAAATCATTAAAATGACGCGATTAGATAATCCATCATGTTCAGGAACAGACGACATATTTGTCAAAATGTTGCTTTTGGCATATATTAAAATGGCTCAAGACTTAAATATACATTTTGTCAACTATAGCATAATAATGAGAATAGTAATAAAAATTCAATTTCTTACTCAAAGTTCTTCATAAACTCTTTAAATATGCAGCTATGTATTATATACTATAATATATAAATGATTAAATTACTCTGTCTAAAAATATTTATAAAACATCAGTTGCTCTAAAAGATACATATTATTTTCCTATTAAATTGTCTTTGCACAAAATAAAAAATAAACTAATTATATTTATTTCTTAATAAAATAGCTTAAATAATAAACTTAAAATTATACAAAAAAAAAGATATTTTATCTCAACAAAAACGAGCATTTAAATTATTTCGTATCATTAAAACAAAATTATAATGGTCGATTGAAAAATGTTATGAAATGATTATTTTGAAATATAGTTTAGACTTTTACCATAATAGAATAATATTGTTTATCCTGAGGTTTATATAACATCTCGCTTGTAAAAGTCCGAAGTATAATAATTATTTTAATTTTCTACCAATTTGACCAAATTATTCTGTATTTTTCTAGAATTTATCAATATTATTCTCTAAAATCTACAAATTCAAAAATATATACTAGCAGTTATCAGTAAATATGGGTTTTATCTTAATCTTAAATATTTATTTTAATTTTATTTCTTGAGCATATTTAAATCTTGGAAACCAGAACACCTTGACGCACTAGATTCTATGATAATTTATATTATAAACAAACACCCACACCTAAATTAAGAATCAAGGTAAAATGTATTTCTACATGTAGACAAAATAATAGATAAAAATAAATGAGGAGTTATGTACTAAGAATATGTTTATATGTCATATAAATATATAGTTTGCGTTCATAGTATTATGATAACAATGAATAATTAACAAAAATTTAATATAAAAACAGCAAAGTTAATATTAAGAATTTATAATAAATAATTTTAATAAATTATTAGTAAATTGACAAATTACTGACATAATTTGAACTATCTCACTGATCAGTTTTAGTGAAATTATTGTTAATGTCACTTTGTTATTATTATTATTACAAGGCTAGGATATATATGCAATAGAAAATAGTAATGCATTTGATTTATTAAAAATATCATAAAAAAATAGAAAAACTTAATAAAAAATTTTGCGTTTTTACATTCTAAAATTTCACCAGGAATTAGTTATATTATACCTAATGAAAATCTTCATTTGAATTAGGTACTTTTATTTAAAGTATTACGTATTTTAAGCATAAAATTTTGTCCGTCCTCGAATTTTTCTAAAATGCTTAAGAATTTTTTTTTACCTTTTCTAGAGTTTTTTCCTTTGTTTTAGCTAAGTTTGATTTTGATAGTTTTAATAATTTTTAGACTTTCATCAAATGGAAATGACGTATTTTATAGTTTTGGAATAGAATGAATAATAAAGCTAAAATTAATTTTTATATAAGTAAGTTAAATAATTTTTATTTTAAAATAAAGGTATCACATTTATTATAAATTTTGCAGTGTTTTCGTTTAAGGCAAAAGTACTAATTTTATAAAATGAAAATTATTAGCATAATATGATATAACAACCAACTAAGTTCCATATCGTTTAAGTATTAGTAAATTTCTTCTTTTACTAACTACCATGAATAAAATATATCATAAAACGTGTATTTTATGTGTTTATCACTAAAATTCTATAATGATATACATTTTATTCAAAATATGCAAAAGTATGTAAAATATAATAACCTGAAATTAATAATGATGTAATCTGTGGATATTTCAAACTAAATCAATAATCATAATTTGCAAAATAAATATATGTACAATGCTTATAAATCTTAATTCTAATTAATATCATCAGAAAAAAATGACATATTGTCATGATCGACATAATCTGATGATAAAATAAAAAAATAGCAATTATTTAAAAAAAATTGTAGACTGCACATCTTGTATTTTCAATTTTAACAATTTAACAATTTGTTTTAAAATATATTAGTATAGATACAGTAAAAATATAAGTGATATTATATCACAATCTATGTTTTTTCCTCTAAAAAATTTTGTTTTCTCACTTCATTAAAACCAATAGTTTAAGCTATGGTGCTTTTAATACTTAATATTGCTAACTCTTATAGCTGTTCTTCAGTCGTCGTCAAACGAAGTAAGTCTTTAGAAGTTTAAGTTAGCTAAAACTTTTTTTTGCAGTTGCCCTACTTACTGGTTATGTATAAAATAATTTATACAATATGCAAACATTTTGATAAGAAGAAAGGATATTTTGAGATATCAGGAAATTTAACACTTCATTTATTTGTAGAAGTTCATTTTTCATGTAAACTTGATTGTAAGCCAGAAAATAAATGATAATTCACTAATTCACTTCCGTGTCTATTTCATCAATGTCAAATTCATAAAATGTCGACAATTATTTATTTAAAACAAGATTTATACTTATATTTGATGTGGGTTCAATACTTTAAATTTGTTAACAATATTGGAGAAATCTTTAAATCGACGTTTCAATATATTTGTAAATGAATCCAAAATAACAAAGCATGTAAACATTTTACATTTTCTTCAACTGACTAAACAATATATTCAAAATTCCTTCAACCGGTATTTTCTTCTTTTTTTGTTTTTCGCCCTTGCTTAAATTATTTAGTTTCTTCAAAATAAATATTCTAAATAATTTTGTTTAATTATGTTTCATTTTAAGAAAAAAAAATGTTTATAATTTCTTAAAGATGAAATTTCTGAAAAACATATTTAAAAAAAAATTATTATTTGTATTCATTAAATTAATTTTAAAATGTTTTAAATAACTATAATAGTATAATAAAAAATGAAAATTTGGATAAATATTGAAACATACAAATAAATATATATAATATATAACATTATGACATTAATTGATGTTTAAAATACGTTCTACACAGTAATTAAAAAATAAACTGTGGGTCACATGATTCTCTTGAGGAGTCAGCTTATGTAGATCTAATGAAAGAAGTGTTGCAAATCGATGAATATTATTTCCATTTATCAATAGCCTTTAATAAAGTGGCAGAGCCAATAAGGACAAATACGAGCGAATATTTTCTTCTATGGAAATCTCTAGTCCGTCCACTGGCCCAATTTGAAATTTACATCAAAGCCTAGTTACTATTAAATATTCTTTATTCTCTTTTATTAATACGCGTACGAGGACAAAATATAAATACATAATATTTAAATACTATAAGTAATATCTTAAATGATCTATGTAATAGTTGATGCAATTGTTAATGTTATCATTTGTTAGTTAAGAACATAAAATTAGGAAGATAACATTAAAATAAATTAAATATATATTTCAATATATAATTTTAGTTACTCCATTTAAGTAAACATGTTCAAACTTATAACTTATAATAAACAATATGAAACATAATTTGTAATTATTCAAATATTATTTTATTTTATTATGTAGGTAGATAGTTAAAAGTATATAAATATAATGTTATTAAATTAAATACAACTATTATGAAATATTATTTTGAATCATACAAAATATATGTTTATGTGTATATGTATATTATGGTTTAAATATGATATCGTGAATTAATTAGGTGCAATGGAATAGAAAGCATTGATATAGCTTAATTTTTATGGTAGGTATAGAGAAGATCTAAAGTGATGATAATTTTTTTGAAACCTTTTATATAAATGAATTAATGTATTCCTGCTCTAAATACGGGGAGTGTGACAGGAAGTATGTAGCAAATATTTCATACTTCATTGTAGTTAGTATAGTAAATACGTATATTTGGCCTTGTAGTAAAATACAGTCTTTAAGTTGTCCTTACTAGGTATAAGATCTTAGCGCCACCATTGAAGTTTAATAAAGATTGTGTGGTTATTATAGGTAATATTGTAATAATTAATTATATTTTTTTATTGTCTTTATACATTCCGATCGGCCAGATGATCTATATGCGGTGTCAAAACCAGTCGATTTTAGAGAAAGGTACTGAAATTTATCATAATAATTCATCAATATGATACAATTTATTGGTGACATTAGAAAGGTAAACTGAAAACATTACGTTATGGAATATAATAATTTTATATTGAATGGTAATAACAGGGACAACATCGTAACACATATCAACACAAGTATTATAATACTAAAAAAATAAATATTTATGCATCATAATACTATTGTTCAATTTATAATCCATAAAAAATGTGTTATTCATAAATGTTTAACGGCAGAAATATAAATTTATATATATTATTTGAACATAATTGTAACAGATTGTAAGTCATTTTAAAAAAAATTAAAATAAAGGAGGTCCAAGAAGATATTTTATAAATGTAAAGTTGATTTTCTAAGATATTATTTACTTGAGTTGAAAATTAAATAGCTGAGAGACTGAATTAGGTCTTTATGTCTGGTTCTACAGAAAAATTTATTGCAATTATATATATATTTGTTTTTATTGTAATTACGATATATTTTTTAGTGTAGAAAAATTAAAAATTAGACGTGAAGGAATAATCTAAAAAAAAAAAAAAAACAAGAAATATTTACTCTTTTCTCTTTTCTCTCGTGACTAGTACCAATTTCACTTACTGGTTTTAATAATAAATGATTTTTTTAACTTCATATTTTTATTGTCAAATTCGATGAATTTTAATAACGGTATAACAACTTTTTTTGTCTATTAAATATTCTACTCCGTCGCATCCATGCAACGGTTTCTCTCGTGTCATTATACAATATAATAATAATAATAATAATAATTTGCTTGTTCATTTTATTATTATTATTATTATTACTATACACACGTTACAAGGTTGTCACCATGAGCATATACACTTACATGACTTACACTTATATAACACATACTTCATGTATAGTTTTGATCACAAGACCTATAAAAACCCTTCGGTCCTATAGACGATTTAGGTACTAGAAAACGTTCTGTATTTTTAAACACGCTCGTTGTCAATTTCTCTCGAGATTAAGTTTGTATAAAAATATAAAGAAAAAAAAGAGAGGAACCACATGGTATTCCCTGGTGACCATGCTCTGAGTGAGTTTCTCGAAATATATACTCCGCCACGCCACATTATAAACGGGCGTAGGTAATAAAAGTGTTCGCGCGTGAGTGTGATGAAAATAACATGGTTTTCTATTGCGTATATATATATATATATATTATATATATTGTACTTGTAGCCATATGATTCGTTTCTCTAATGCAAGAATCGTCCACTCTATCCTCATGTTTTAAATATTAAACTAAGCATTGTGTTTATATCGTCCCCAATGAAAACGTTTTATTACGAGGGCTGTTTAAAAAACAAATAATAATAAACAAAAATGCCAAGGAAAAAACAGGAAATGGAAAAACGCGATAACTATAATATAATATGTAGATGAACATTATTGTATGGTAAAAAATATACATATTATTTACATTTATGTATACTGTTTTTTAAATTTTTAATCAGTGCTGGGGACCCTTATTATGTTATTTTGATGTTGGGTTTTAGATTTTGATTCTTTTGATAGTTTTAATATACGAGTACAATATCGGTATAAATACGTTTATCGTTTTTGGTATTGATTTCTGAATTTATAATATACTCTGTTTTATTGGTAGCTGTTAAGCGTGACATGTCAATTAGATTATTTTCTGTTGCTCAGTATCACCGGATATTTGTTTTATAAAGTCTTAAGACAAATTCCTATATAGATGATATGTTCAACGCATGATTATTTATCGTTTATTTACTGTAGTTGATGGCTTCGCAGTCATTTATTTAGCCCCCTAGTGAGTACTAAAAATATGTTCTAATTCATATTTACTGCCTATTTATAGAGCTATTCACCGAGTATGTCAACCCCTATTTTTCAAACTTTTTTTTTGACATTATTTATTCAAAAACAACACCTTATACAATTTTACTTTGGATGTGATTAAGCTTTTTTTTGTCTTTAACAATTTATTACTTACAATAAGAAGAGTTTGTTTTATTTTGAAAATACGTACTTTATATTATCATTGGGCACTCCTTAAATGGCATAATGAATCTAAATAATTCAAAACAAGGCTTCCATAAGTATACTTATAAATTTTAAAAATTCATAGTTGGTTATTTTTATTTTTATTCGATTTCATGAATTCATTATTAAAGGAAAAAAAATTGGATGTTCGTATACTTAGTTCTGTATATATTATTTTATATCTACAGGAATATATTTTAAAACATTTATGCACAGCAGTTAAAAAATTCAGGAAAAAATACGACTTAAAATTTGTTTTTTACACTCTTATTTTACTTTTATGATGACATTCGAAAAATTATATTTCAGGCAAAGCCGAGCTGTACATAATACTAGCTTTGTTGATCGGTATGGCCACCGTTATAGTCGGCTGTTGGCTGTCGGACAATTGCTGGTCACCCGAACCGGAACAACATTACACTATAGCGTGGCACGATCGGCACCGATGGATATAAAATCGTCTGTGATTGTTCTACTGGATGGCGCACAATAAATATACAAAAATTAAAATATGTTTTGATTTAAACTTGACCTCGCATTTTTGTATAATACTACATATTCTGTAAAATCATTGACCGAAGAAACTATTAAATCGTAAATCAACTTAAAATTAACAACAACAATAATATTAATAATTATTATTATCGGTCGGAAGTGATGGGTAATTAATTAATAATATGGAAATTTGTGTTATGGGATCGTAACGGTTTCTAACGGAGATTTATCGATATTTACGACAAAAAAAAAGATACTGACTTTTGTTTCGTTATAAAAATGTCGTAATAAATTGTATTTTTAGTCCAGCTGACTGCTGCTACGCTTGTTTGTCATATTTATAAGCATCCAATTAAAATAACACAGTTTTCCATTTTTTTTTTTTTTATTTTTAAATTCATTTTATTAAAAACATTACTATACAACCATTACTTATAATAATCTATATCATTTATGAAACGTTAACTAACATTGGTCTTAAACTCCATAGACATATTCTAAATAAAATGTTGAAATTAATGTTTGATAACATTTAATTATTCCTCCATTTACGATCGTCCAATGATATGAATTAAATTACTATACTTATACATATAAAGTTTAGAATCGTTTCGTTTTAATAGTATCATGTTAGTGATGTAGCCGATATTATAAATCTTAACTTTTTTTTTAACTTGTACATAAAAAGTATTTTATTATCCAATAATGAAATAGTATTTTTAAATTTATATACAAAACGTGACCCGTTCAAATACAACCTTTCGTTACGTTGTAAACTTATATCAAAATAATATGTAACCTTATAAAATCATGCATTTAACCGTTTGGGCATGCATTTTTCCTTCTAGTTGTCAATTATTTACATGATATACACATTTATATATATACATATACATATTATATAACATATATAACTTATGATCGTGTATACATTTTTGTTTAAGCCTTTTATTAACTGTCAATTAATTACAAAACAAAAGGCATTAGGTTTAATTTTAATAAAATAGGAAAAATATGTTGTTATTATTGAATATTATTGTAAAACATTAATTTATATTATATTATTATAGTTATTTCATAAAAATATGTTATGGTGAAGGTTTTGAATATAGTATAGCTACTATTATTTACTTTGATCGATTTTTTTAAATATAAAGAAATGTGTAAATCAAAAAACAATATAGAAATAATATTATACATGTACAATTTTTAATATTTCTAGATCATTGTTTATAAAATAATATTTACAGCCCATTGTTTACAATTATGCATATCATGTATGTGTTAATTATTTATGGCAGTGTATGTTATGATGAAAAGCTAATAAAATATAAATATGCTTGCTTTAAGTTGTAAATCAATTCAAAAACAATAGAATATCTCCAAAAATATCAAGTTAAAAAAACAATATTGTTTCAATGTGTGCGTTTAAAATATATATTTATATTTTGTTGCAATGTAGAAAAACAAGTTCCTGACTCCTTTTAATGGTAAAATTTGATATGAATTATACTTAATATTTTTATTGTTTGTATTTTAGATTAATTTTTATAATATTAATTATAGTAGTTGTGCAAAAATAACATATTTATGGTCCAAATATAATTTAGGGCAGTTTTTATTATAAATTAAAAACGAGCATGATTTTCGCACATAATGATAAGTAATTGACATAAATAATATATACATACTACATATTTATATAAATATATATTAAATAATTATGTTATAATTGTGTATGAATATAAAAAATAAATAATTAATAATATAGCCAAGAATATTTGGATTAAAATTGAATTTTTTTCTTAACATCTATTCCCAACAGCTGAAAACCTAATCAATATAAAGGTTTTATGCACAAGATTTTACAACAGGTATGTATTTTTTAATTTTATCATTTTTTAAGTATGTAATGAAGAAAATACTATGTCTCACCAATTGAATAGAAAATAGAAGAAATGTTATGAATTATATTTTTTATCTTTACCTAATATTTTATAATACAGCTAATTTTTTTTTTATCTCTGCCATCGTATAACAATATTTATAATTCTCATAAAAATCTAAAAAACTACAAGCAACACTTAAAAATAATTTTAATTATATACTCTTTGTATTAAAATTTTTTTATTTGATTTTATAACCAATGATCTTTGGCAACAATCGTTTGTGTTTTTATATTTAAATTGTTTTGGTATCACAAAAATCAAACAATATCCATAAGTCTTATTGTATAATATACGTAAATGAATTCATAAATTTTTATTTAAAATACTTCTTTGAAAATGCACTAAAATACAAATACAAAAAGGATATTCATTATATTTTATTTTGTTAGGAATAACGAATAATAAAATCAAAACTAAATATTTGTCTTGCTCTTTATAGGTATAATATTGTAGTTAATTTGTAATAACTAATAAGTAATAAGTTTAAAATGTAATGAACAAGTATATACATTTCATCACCTTTAAAATATGTATGTAACCTTTTATGTTTCTTAATCATATAAATCTTACTGCTTATAACAATAGTTTCATCCATTAATATTAATCTCATCACAAGCTACCGTTTCTGTTTACTCTTCAAAAGGCAAAAATTATTTTATGAATAGCATTTTCACTTTTACTTTTACTATAATGAAATGTATAAAGTTTTATAAAAAAATAACTAAATAAGTAGAAAATAATTTATTATATTTTGAATGAAAATCATTACCTATATATAGATATTAGATAGGTACGATAAATTTAGAGATATCATATTTTTTTTAGCCTCGATAAATAATAATAAAAAAATAAAATAAATTAATTGTAAATTAAATTTTTAATACTTATATAAAAATGAAGCATTTTTTCCATCTAAGGTATAAATAAATATTGCAATAGGTTAAAATATGACGATTGTTGTACGTAATAAATATAAGTTGGGGATGGTTGGAAATCATTTAAAGAAGTAATACTTCAAGAAATTGATTTAATAATTTATACCAAAAATCGCAAAAAGAAAAATAATAATCAAAAAGGTAACAAATGATGAAATGCGCCAAATTTTGATTGTTATTTTACATTTTTACTAATGTTCAGTACATGAAAAATGGTTATGACGTAGCCTAAATTACATTATTTCATCTCTAAAACTGTGTTATTTTCTCCTAATGATGTTGCTTTAAAGGTCACGTACTCGATTCGATTATAGTTACCTTCTCCACTTATACGGTTGGTAAATGATATTTTTGATAATGTAATATTTTAGTATTATTGCGAAAACGTGTTTAAAACGAACTCGTGAAATCAGAAATATTGAATATCGAATAACTCATTGTATTTATCGACTAAAACAAATATAACCTACACGTGTATCCAACCATAATACAATAATACTTCCTATAACGTTGTAAGAAATTACAATCATAAACAATAATTGTGGTGGATAATGTTTGTGTAGGAATCGGGGACTACCACAAAAACACGGTTATATTATACGCTTTCATGAGCACGCATGACATCAAAGAAAAGTTCACAGACAAGATACAAGCCTTTTACACCAACTGCAGGTAAAAATTACCAAATTCTCACAATTGGCTGCAAATCACATTGTGTTTGGACAATATTTCACGATTAATAAGATAATATACCAAAACTAACGTGTGAACTAATGTTCATACTGTTTTATTTTTATTTTTGGATATAAATTCAAATATTTTAGAGACAAGTTTAGTAAATTATTTTCAGAGTATAAAGTTTTTGTTATTGATGAATTATGAGGGGCTGAAATGACGGTTATGGTCCACCTGGAATAGGATCCTCGTATATCAAAATTACATAAATTAAATTAAAAACATGAAATGCACGTAAAATTTATACAGTGAGTATATCTAATAAACCTATAAGTAATAGAGTTTTCGTGACTGAATATTCTAATTACGTTTGTATACACTAAGAAATTTTATTTGCATTAATATAATATTAATAAATGAAGATATATTATTTACATATTTAATTAAATAGTAATATGATTAATCAATACATTTTAAAAAAGTAAGGTGAATAATTAAAATAATATAATATTGATCATTCGAAGTTAACATTATTTATTGATGTTTGTTAGTGTTAACACGTAAAATTTGTTTAATGTACACGTATTTTGTATAAAGGCTAAAGGGTACATACGAGTATTTTTCTCTCCGCTACAAAAAAGTACGTGAAATACAATTCTAATTGTTAATTTACAACAAGATACTATGTATTTTGTTTTTAGTCTGTAGATGAACTATTAACAAAATCAAAATTTGATAAAACCTTCTTATTGAGTCATTTTTTTTTTTTTTTTTTTTTTTTTTTTTTAAATATGTATGAAAATAACTTTATAATAGTGTAAATTATATCAAACTGTAGGTAACTGAAAAATGGATTTGTTGTGAAAAAAAATAGACTTCAGTAGAACAGTCATTCCGTAGTTCGCAATCTCACTATTTGACATCTAAGAGTTTACTATCCTTAAACCCGCATATTTGAGTAGTATTATCTCATGTAATTTCAAATTACAGCAATTCAATGTTCCCATACTAAATTTGCTTATCGAGAATCACACATGCCGTACAAAAGACACCTACGTACAAATGTATTTAAATCGTCTAAACATTGCGCCGTTTTATGCTTATAGACAATCGCATTATATTAAAGTTATTAAAAAATATCAAGTACAAAAACTATTTTAATGTTTTCTAAACGGAAACCCTATAGTGCGTTTACGATTATTTTATGATTGTCTCATCAGAACATTTATCGATTTCTACGGGAACATTCATTTTTACTAATAAATATATAATATATCGATTCTGCCAACTACTGTTCACCTACCTATTGATCTTGAATATTCATAAATTTATATACACCGTATAAATCAGCTATAAGTTTTAGATTGTGTTGGTAATTTACTGAACTGTAATTAAAACAATTAATTTTTAACATGAATAATAATATTCATTTTTTAATAAAAAAAAAGTATATGATTTATATGATGTACGTATATTATGTACTTATATAACATATACTACAGTTAATGTTATTTATTTAAAAATACATTATTTATTTAAAAATAATGATTTAAATGATACATAGGTTGGTACGCTGTGCAGTTAACCAACTACCGACATTTATAAGGTTTATAATTTTAAATACTTATATATTATAATACATTTAAGACTAGGTGAAATTAATATACGCTTCACTTATCATACTCTAACCCGATAAAATACGTGCATAAAAATAAATTATTATTTATATCAATAATTAATTTAGTTTTACTTTGGTACGTATAAAAGTTTACCTTTGTCATTTATTATTATTGGAATTTAATAAATGTCAAAATAATATTTTTAATAATATGACGACTGAATTTATAACAAAATAACCGTTCGGTAATAATAATAATAAAAAAAAAAAATGTTTCTGTGGTATAAATAAATAAACTGTGAATAATAAATTGATTAATCGTGTATAAAAAGACGGTGGCAAACCACGATTGCGAAATGAAACAAACACAGATGATAATTCGGATAAAATAGAATTCAAACGGCTTTCACAAGCAAATTTAAGTTTTTACACAAAACCTATACCAGGTCAAAAATATATATGTAAGTTCCGACGTGGTATAAAAAAGGTATACATGTAAGTTTCTATACGGTAAAAAAGGTACATATGTAAGTTCCTATACAGTTAAAAAAAATACATATGTAAATTCCTATACAACAAAAAAAAAAGGTAGGTACGTATGTATAAGTTCCTACACTACATATATTATTATATATTATTATATTATAATATAATTATTCAATAATTGTAAAAAAAATATATTACATTTATATTATATTATAATTTATAAGTTATCAATTCGATAAATAAAACGTTCATACGTTTTTAAAATTCATAATTAAAAAAAAAAATTATATTTTATATGGTTTATTTTGGAAATATAAATGTTTTATATAATTATATTGATTAATCTTATTGGTTAAATATTCTAAAATGTTTTCATTTATAAAATTTTCTCTTTTGGCATATTTTTGATTGATTTTTTTTTTTTTATTTAACTATTTAAATTTCTTATTTTATTGCATGAATTTACTTGAAAAAGTTTAAGAATTTCAATAATTTTAAAAATGCGTGGGATGTTGATGAAAAAATTTGAATTAAAATCCATAAAAAACTTTCACATACGTTTGTCAAATGTATTCTGTCAAAAGATTGTCACGCCCATGTTATCGGTAGATAAATACTGTTATTTTATATATATTTCTCTATTAAAGAACCATAAAATGTTATTATTGCCGAATTTTCAGGTTTTTCTGTTATAAAACAATTTTTGATTTCTTTCGTGAAATCAAAAAATATGCATCAACTATTTTCCTGTGTAGCCATTTTCTGAATTAAAATGTGACAAATAACTTATATTTTGTATTTTATGAAACTAAGCTTGGCCTAAATAAAATTGACAACCAAACACCTCTATTTCTTTAATAATTTCAAAATCTGTTTGGTATGTAAATGTATTGCTACTTCAAAATTTAAACAATTCTTTTAATTATTAATTATTAATTCAGATATTTTGATTTTTCATAATAGTGTGATGTATTATATTTTTTTTCTTTATTTGTTAATAAACAATACATTTATGAAATTTATGTTTCATTTTTAATTCCATGAATCCAGTATAATTGCGTGTAATATTTATCACAATAATTTAAAGTTTCATCCATGTATACAATACCCTAATTTTTTTTTAAATTCTGTTTGTGTTACACAAAAAAATAATTATTTTATTTAGAACATCATTGTCATAACTTACCTCTATTTGTTTTTACGTCTAATAAACTTAATGATTCGTAAACTTCTTTATTTGATGTTGGCAGTTTTGAATAACAATGCATCCTTGCATGTGAATATTTCTTGCTATCAGTTTTAAATCGGATAAAACTAAATCTCCTTCATTAGTATGTTTAAATACTTGTTTTCTTATTCTTTTTAATGGTTTTTCAACTATAAAGTTTTAAACTTTTCTTTTCCAAGAATAACTAATTTATTGTTGTTTTAAAGTTTCATCACTTGTACGTTTATAGTCAAAACACGATTTATTTATTTTTATTGATTGAACATTTTGACCCACCATATATACTCTTGAACTACACTTGCTTAACACAACATCAAGTATTTTCATATTTTTTTATATGTCCCTATGATATTTAAAAAAATTTAAATTATTTAAAATTAGTAGACCTTTACCTTTTTCACTGAACATGAAGAAATACGTGATTTTTGCTCATCACGACTTCGTAACGGATATGTACAATCACACGAATGTTTCGAAGAATATACTAACAATATTCTAATTACTGTAATTATCCACTGTGGCAATTTACATTATTCCATGCAGTTTCTGTACCATTTTTATTAATGATGAAATGTAAATATTTTTTTCGGCGAAAAATCAAATTTATATACTATACTTTATCGATAAACTATCGTTATAATTCTAAAAATATGAGCACCACGCATAGTGATTGAAACATGTGCAGTTATATTATTACACTTACTTCGCACTATTATATTCTTCTATATTATATTATTTTCATATTATCGGTTCAATAATTTATGATATGATATATTATTTTCACACACGTACCTTTTTCCGCCGCATAGGAACTAACTCAACTAACATACGTATCTTTATTTTTACCGTGTATTTACTCATCTTATTTTTATATTCGTGTAGGAACTTATACATCACATATGTGGGAATTTATTTTTACGTCTAAAATCTTTAACCTGCTACGCACGTATAAGAACGTACGATTCCTTATTTTCGCAGGTCTTCTCTTCGCCACTTTAACACTGTCAACAGAGTGGATGGCTTCTTATATTACAACTATTATGGATTTGTTATAGTTTGATTTGGCTCATGTTTATGCTTCCACTGTGGTACCTGATCCAAGAGCTTATGATATAATATTAAACAATACAATTAATTGTCTCGGTCATAATATCGTGTAAACTATATAGTTAACTATTTATACGCATAAGCGTAGGTACTATTTACATTATATGATGATTTGGGTTTGATAATTGTTGACTTGACGTGTATGTTATTATGAAGTGCAACTTTACACTGGTTACATAGTTTCACACATAGGTTAATATAATTCCGAAAGGAATAATATATATATTTATTCCCAGGTTTTTATTTATAATTATGTATTTTATAAGATAAGCAGGAAAGATAAAAAAAAAAACATAATTAATTGTAATTTTGGTAATAATCTATAGATTTGGATCATATACCAAAACAAAAAAGTATTAATTAAATATATTTTGTTTACACCAAATATTAGTTTTTTAATCGTTGTCTCAACTCAATTACTTAGACAGCTATATTTTATATTATTTTTATACCTGAAAATGCACCCCCTTTTAGCTCAGAATAAAAATTATAGTGCTTGTATACTGAGTGCCTGTTTATTTTATTTATCTTTCTTATACGGTACATTCAAGAGAGTTTAATCAATTACATCAAACCTTTTTATACTCAAGGAAAATGTTCCTATATTGATTCCACCATTAGTACAGGTAGTCTAAAAAAACCTATCGATTCAATCACTTAGCCGAGTAAAGACAAATTAATTTTCCCAAATAAAAATTATATTTTGATTTTTCTTATAAAATTATAATTTAGTGTTTAGTTATTAGTTGATATGATACGACTTGAAATAATATTGTGGAATACTGTATACACAATTAGGCATGTGTATAGTATATAATGTATACATAATAAAAGTTTATTTTTTTTAAATACCCTTCTAAATATAGTAATATTATTATTACATATTTATTTTAATATTTAAATAATCAGAAACTGTAAGTTGTATTAATTTGTAGATTATTTCTAAAAATATTTAAATCAAATGTAAATGTATAAGTTAAGAAGGAAATAGAATAACTAAAATAAGAAAATTTGTAGGTGATGAAATTAATAAGTTAAATTTTGACTATTTGTACCGATAAATACTATTTTGGCAAAATCGATAGGTTATCGTATTCAAGAATAACCTAGCTAAAATTAATACGTTGTTTTACTTTTCGGAAGACGTCGTACTCCCATGTGTTGTACCCGTACTACTAACGCACAATATGGCAAATTTACGATCAGTAGAATTCATTTTAGCTATTTGTTTTAATATTAGAGTCAATTGACTTATTATTAAACTTAAAGGTAAACATATTATCTAAAGTATCGCATAGGGTTTTATTAATATTTACATTTTAAAGTTTTAATATTTTACATAGCTATAATTCAATTTAAAATGAAAATAACAATAAAAGCCTACGTGATGATCTAGATAATATTCTTATCTTCAAGTTTTATAATAGGTAAATTTACCAAAATATTAAACCAAACAGCATACAATGAATTCTGCTGAACTTAAATGTACTATAGACTATAGTTAGACTATAGTAAGACGAAGACAACATAAAAAACATATATCACATACGCGACATATCTATGTTACATCTATATTACAATAAAACGGGTGCATATTATAATATTTTATACATTTAATTTACTATTCTTGGTTACATAGTATGCCTATACAATACGCACGCCAGTCGGTTCTGATAGTTGGTGCATGTTAATAAATTAAACGTCAGCGCCCGACGTCTCGTATAGCAAGGTAAATTAACCATCAGTTTTCCTCGTATGCACAACCATTTACAACAACAGTTTTTTGTCTCAGTCGTAGTTTTAGGAAACAGTATACTCTACACATGTGTAATATGCACGTGTGCAATAATATATAAGTACAAAGGCACTATACTACTATATTAGTAATAGTATGAGTACTATTATTATACAGGTATCTGCTTACCTACACTGCAAAAATGTTTATTTACGTTTTCGTAGATTAAGTATACTTATAAGTAGTACAAAATATATATTATACGATAAACGATTAATAATGATCTTCGTTATATTTATATTTAACTAGTATTTATAAGTTATAACTGCAGAGTACATAATTATAGAAGATTTCTAGTTTAAATAAATAAAAGTTAATATAAATGTTACTGTTTAATTTATTCAACAAACTTAAAAATATTATTAACGTTAACCTTGAGGCGTTAGTTAAATAATAAAGGTAGGTGTAGTATATTTATAACATCATTATTCATGATAAAATGTTAAAAAAAATAATTAAAATGACTAAAATAACTTATTTGTTTAATTTATTAATACAAAATAATATGATGTTTACACATTTATCGTTAATAATAACATTCTGTGGTAAGATTTAAAAATAGAATTAAGAAAATAAATAATACAAATGCAGAAATTATAAACATTAAATGATCTATATAATGCTTTATATATTAACAAATATTTTTTAATTTTAACTTTAATGTTATTCAAGCAAAAAAAATTTAAGCAAAGCAACAAACCGATAAGTATTTTGTTTAATTGTGATGATTAAAATATTTTTCATTTGTTTAATGATTAGATTTCACTATAAATTATTTATACATTTTTCGTTATTTTAGATCCGTAATCCTAGTAATCATCAACAATTTGTAAAGAAATGTCGGCAAACGTGCTTTTAACTAAACTTTACTCAGAATCACTTTTTAAATGTGACGATTAATCTTTCTTTCCAGATTTAATATCGTTACACAAATGTGACACCCCCAGACACCCTCCTTTTCATTAACACACCACTGTGATCCATCCAAAATTCGGCTAATATTTTTTTTCTTCAGAAAATATATTATGCAATCACAGATATTATAAAATGTACAAATATTTCATGTTTTATATTATAATTTTAGAAGTACCCAGTAAACTCATAATATAACAATTTTTGACAAAATAAAGCGTAATAATGATGTAATCGTAAATGTATTTTAAGAATTGTTATTTTTACGTTTATGTTGATTATGTATTGTTTTATGAACTGTAATCAAAAGTTTTTTGATACTATGATTTGATAATATACTTCCTATGTATTTTTTACTAAGGATATGTATTTCATTATTATGTATATCAAACATCAACAATGATTATTTTTTTAAACGTACTTTTTCTGAATAACATATTTAACAGTGTTCATCAAAAAAACTAATGAATGATGATAATACAGCTTCGGAATTTACAATTATTAGTTCAAGCAACTTTTTTTTTTTTAAATAAATAGTTTACAATGATTTATATAATGTTTAATGGTTCAAAAAAATTAAACTAATATTCTACTTTCCATGGATAAAATACAAGAGATGATTTTTAAAGGCTTTTTTATGTACATTTAAAAAAACTTAGTTATTTATTATTATAAAAAATGTATTTTTGTATAATATATAATACATTTACAGCTCAGAAATATTTTATAAATATATAAAAATTCAAATTATATTTATATATTACAATATTTATAATATAGCACATTTATTTTTATTTTATATATATATATATATTTTTTTTTTTTTTTGTAGTTGTATAAATATTGTTTTAGTATCAAATTGATATTTCTTATAAAGAATTTTATCTACTTTAAACACGAATCAGATTGATTTTCTGCGTAAACAAAATATGAAAAAATGCGCAGGAAAACTTTATCGAAAACAAATTGAAACGTGTCAATCGACATTATTTTGTAAAAAAAAAAACTATCTCTGGTAGGAATATATAATAGGTATTGAGTATACATACACCGATGAGATTGTCAATGGCGCAGGAGTAAGTATAATAAAGGGCAAACAATATATGATGATAACGCATGAAATGCATCCAGGAAGTTGGATTCACATATAGTTAGTTACTATAACATGGTAGGACGGATTTCTTGAGCGATATAATGAAGATTCACCACGTCATTGTTTACCTGCACAGCACACCATCGCACGGTAGCGAACTACTTTCAGTATACAAAGTCGGAATATTCTCCCTCTATATTTTTCACTCTTTATGTCTTTTACAAAAGTTTTTCGTTTTCTTTATCGAACAATACTTTTTATCCCCAGTTAAAGTTGTTCGTCGTCGCTCAATGACAATATCAAATTTCTCGTCGCACAATCACAACTCAACTATAATTTTCCTGCACCGGCTGCACTAGTGACCTGTACCAAAAATATAAGGTCTTTTCTATGTGTTAGCTACACACAGATAAGAAAATAACTCACTTTAATATTACTTTAATAAGTCAATTGGAAACAGGCAGACTTATAGCCAGTTGGTACTTTTGTCTGGGATATGCCGATCAATACCAAGACATTTTTCTGTGAACAAACTAAAAAATAAATAACTTTAAAGACTTGAAGTTTTTACTAAGCACTTAAATTTAATTTTTTCAAGTATGATATTTAAACATTTATAAAAATAAAGTTATAAAATGTGCGTCTTACCTGTTGTATTATATGAATGTGTTCAAAATTCAATAATTTTCGTCTTAGAAAATGGTTAAAAAAAATTATGAGCAATGGTTTTTTGAATACGAGTATGTAAGATAATTTTGGTTCAAATCTTTACGATTCATAAAATTGGATTTTTTTTTAATCAAAAAATTCGCCGAAGAAATAAATGAGCATGTTGTTATTACTAAAATATTCTGTTACTATCTTTAAAAATAAACGTATTTAGTAACATGCAAAATAATACAGTTAATTAAGATTTCAATTTTTTCCTATTTATTCAAGTTAATCAGTTTTATTATTTATTTTGTGGCGTACAAACACGCGAAAAAAATCATTAAATTAAATTTAAGTATGTTTAATAAATATTTGATATTTCACAATGTTCTGTGTTAAATCAATTAAATATCATTAACAATGTAGTTTTCTGATAAAAAAAAAAAAATTATTCTAGATAAACAATAATTAAAACTCAAAACCATTAGAAATCGACTTGTTATTTATTTTTGACGAACCCAATGATAAGATAAATGATATTTCGTAGATCCAGTGTGGTGGTTAACCAATTCATCTTATTTATTTTTTAACATCACTTTAATATTATGTACTACGTATGACGGCTTATTTATTTTTCAAACATTTCTATTCAAGAGTGTTTTACAATAGAATATCGTGCGTGTTATGTGTTCATATGTTGTTTCGAGACGTTTATCATTTTTCAACTGATTCCGTATGAAAATTTATCGTTGGTTATAATTTATTTATGCTTTAAATGGAAATACATTATTATTTTTTAAAGTGTTTTGATAATAAATAAATAAATACACCTAAAATAATAAATTAATATACATAAATAATGAATACCATCAGTGAAAAATACGTATAAGTAGTATTCAAACTTGAGTATTACAAGTAGGATAATTCAATAATAATTGAATCAAGAATTCATATAAACTATTAAATAAATTTAGCGACTCTTTTAAAATCATCTACAGAAAAAAATGCCCCTCCATTGATTATTCAAATGTTTGTATTAATATATATATAAATGTACATTACCAAAATATAAATTAAAAATGGCATTTAAACATTTTGAAACGCGTAAAAAATGTTATTTTTAGCTTAAAGCCACATTGATTTTTAATAGACTTTCTAAATAAAAATTTTGATTATATTGAATATTTATGAATAATTACAATTTTAATATTTTTTTTTTGTGTAATATAAAAAAATATGGGAGAGAGGATATGAAAATTCTCGTCTTAACGTTTATTTTTGTTTTCCATATACAACGAAAGTTTTAACATTATCAGATTATTTTCTCGATGGCCGAGCACGGTAATACATATGAAATATCATAATAAATATTATTTTATAAATGAGATAATTTTCTATTATATTATTATTATTATATTATAACATAATCTATTTAAAATATGTATCATGTGGACTCTGAATTACATTAAAAATTAAAATAAATCATCGAAAAGTTGAAATGCAATAATACAATCAACAATGTTTACTATATTAAATGAAAAACACCAATTGAATAAAATAATATGGTATATTTAATAATATATAATACAATCCTGTTTTTGTAATAGGAAAATTAGTAATAACTAATTATATTATACTATATGTGTATAAGGTTTTAATAACAATATACACACAATATCAACGAAGATCAATCAGGATGATTCATTGTAACGCCAACATACGTTTCTATTTGTACCAAATGTACCAAGAATAAGATAAAAGCAACTGTCATCATTTTGACAGAACGCAAATTTTGTTATCACTTTACCTATTACTGATTTAATTATACATTATAATCTCAATATTAGGTATATAGTATTACATATAACATAAAATTACTATATGATACATACTTAGTGAAATATTATCTGATCTGTCTTATGAAAAGTTAGTCATTCTATGAAATGGTCACTTGGTGAAATATTTATTACGCATAAATATAATATTATAAGCCATGTTTCAAACAAAAGCTTATAATTAATTTGACATTAATACATATATATATATATATATTAATCATTAGTAAAATAATTAATACCTATATGCAGATATCATATATCCATTATATATTATTACATCACAATTCACAACGGTGTTTACATTTTTAATTCATTATTTTTTATTAATATAATTTATGTATTTTATTGTTATAATTGAAGGCGATATGTTATACAATTTAAATTAATTATTTATGCAATGATGTTTAATTTATAAATAAATGTATAACAAAATAATTTAGCTACACTACAACAGTACCGATTAGCTGTATATCACATTATCATGAAAATAATAATAATATATTATTTAACCAGAATTAAAATGCTTTGACCTTCAGAGTAGATTTAACTTTATAACAATTTAAAAATATTAAAAATACATTTCACGATATTTTTGTTTTTTGATCGTTTGAAATTCAAATGTTGACAAAATTTGTTATGGTTATGAAATATTATTATTAAAAATTTGTTAATTAAGTTTTGATAGTTAAAACTTGAAAGTTTAATTTTATGCAAGATTTTTTGTTACTTATTTTCTATAGAAACTTCAAAAATACAAATGCAGAACATTTTTATAGACATTTTAAGCACAAATGTTGACTAAATATTGTTTAGTTGTAACTCACAAAATTTATCTGCAGAAACTTTTAAATTTTCATTTCCATGTAAATGATTAAATTTACTTCACACAATGAAGTCGTTAAAACATTTAGATTAAAGTTAGCTATTTATACCACATTTTAATTCATACTAACTTTTATCCTAAAGTTATAATTATATTAATTACTACTTTATAATAAAATGTATGTGGTCTGTAAAAAAAAAAAAAATCTATTTAAATTTATTGGATTTTTCAATATAAAAATAAATTATTATCTAATTTCAATATAAACATTTAACATAGTATGATAAAATATCTTTAAAAATGTAGGTTTTTTTTTTTTTTAATGTAATTTATATTTTATATTACCACTTTTCATGTTGTTGTGTTCCAAAAGTTTCATATTCAAATAAACAAATGTAATTCTGTTTCCATAAATTTAGGACTGAACACTTGAGCAGTAATTTTCATAAGCATAAATAGCATACTATGGATATGTATCATACGTTATTAATATTAATGCTTTGTTAATCATAATTAAAGATTAAATTAGAAAAATTCAATAGAAAAATAAATATAATTCAATAACATTGAAACTATAGGTAATGGTTTTCATTACTATAGTTTCAATGTTTTTTAACCATATAATATTACATTAATACTGTTATCAATATAAATATACAGGTTAAGTTAGTAAAATCATGATTGAGAAGAGTGTTCACTGAAACGTTTGAGATCTGATAATAATATATAATATTACATAGTATATATCGTAGATATAACGATATAACATAATATTCTCGATTTGTAAATCACTTGGTTCAAACGAGAGTGTTGGGAATTCAAACATTTATGTTTATTCGTTTATTCTTGTACGCAACTCCAAAAAAATGTATGGAATAGAGATAATTTTTGAAATATAACAAATTTGACGTAAAAGAAATGTTTAAAAGATTTTCATAAAAAAAAATAAAAAATAAATACAATGAAAGGGTTCAAACCATTTAACGAAAAAAAAACTTTACAACCTATATCTTTATAATGCAACTATTATAATGGTAAGATTTTATTATACATAATATATAATATTATAATCGAAACAACATTAAAAAAAAAAAACCAGTGTAATTGGATAAATGAATTTAAAGGCATTGTATTTATAAACATGCAATCTGTTTTGTTTCATAAATCACAATATTCGTTTTAAAAAGAAAATTCACAAGGTTTAAATACAAAATAGTTTATTAAAAAGCAATGCGTATTTGTATTTTTATTATTTTTTTTTTTTTTTTTTTAGATTACAAGTTATTCAACTGTGTAAGTGAAAGTTACACAATCGTCATATATTATCTGAATTATTTGACAAATAACTAACTATATGTATTATTTATTTGTCTTTGTTCACGATGATTTCTGAATTTTTGTTTTTTTTTTTTTTTTTGTTTTGATATACAAATAAAATTATTTATCAATCGTATTTACTTAGAATGATTCTTTACACTGCACATTTACTCGATGTTAATTTACAAGAACAATCTAAAAGTTTATCTGGAACTACTTGTAATGTATCATATATATTATCATAATGTATATGTGGAAATTAACTCGAAGAAATAATTAACAGATAACAAAAGACAAAGTTTTGACACTCGTCTTCTTAAAATTTTTGACAGTTTATTAAAATAACAAAATTAACTCCAGACGTGAAATAATATTTTAGCTGTTCAATTACGATTTCATTGAAAGTTTTATCGACACGCTTGTCATAAACCAATATTATATTGTAGACGAACTTTTTTTTTTCCGAAATCAATGGATATTGATTTACACACATGTATATCTAGAATCACTTATTGGCTTAAACTTTGAATTCCTTTTTTTACCGAAAGGTGTCTCTCGGGAGATATTCTACGTTTTTTGTTTTCTAAAACAAATATTTAGCTTTTAGACATATGTACGTGTACAATGTGTATTTAAAAATAAGTGTTGTGTTTAGCACGTACCAACGATGAATTGATCGGCATAAATCTTTGTAATCTAGAGGATACGATGATTTATAGTGATCAATACTACTATACGGGACCATATCTTTTAAAGTATATATCACACCAGGAAAATATATTACTTAGCGTTTGCTTGACGAATAAAAATTAACAGCATTTCATTATTGAAAAAAAAAACTTGTAGACACATAAATCAGTTTTTAATTGATACGATAGTCATAAAATAAAATTTTTTAACAATATTTACTTTTTTTAACTGAAATATACTATAATATTATTAGTGTAAAATTAATGTTTGGTATTATGATGGTATCATCTGCGTGTAAAACCTACTAGTCAAATTAAGTCAAATGTAATAACATTAAACATATTTACATATTTATATTTATAAAAGTTTTATATTAATTTTCTAATTTCATAAATCCACTACTGTACTAAAATAAAATACACTTATACACATATCACACATATAAATATATGTATAGCAATTGATATAGACACGTCTGACGTTTCTTTACCACATAATTTGCAGCTTTTTCTACTTTTGTTCATTAAGTGTACAACACAAAAGAACATAAAACATTTTGGCAAAATATTTAACCTATATATGTATAGGTATTATACTTAAGCGTCTTGGCTTCTACTCAAAACGTGTTTTCCTTATTTTTAGTAAAAAAAAACACATGAATTAAAATATTGAGTTTAAAATCCTGTATTTTACAGATTAAAAAGGTTACACAAAATATAATGTTATTGTTTATGTTCACGACATTTTTTTAAGCAACCATAATTTGCAAGGATAAGATGTGTAAATATATTAATTTAAACGGTGTATTTGCATATTATCAATAATTTAATACAATTATTTACATAATATATATCATATTGAATACGTTTTAATTGAATATTAAACTTAATTATGATAAAATTGTGTTTTTTTTTTTTTTTTACTATATGTGATTTTGATCACAGTAGGCTAAATTTAAAATTAAAAAATTAATTTTGTTTTATTGTTATAAGTAATGATCAAATTGTTATAAATTGTATAACTAACATCTGAAAACGAATACAATATATTAATTTAGTTTTAAATTTTAAGATAAAATAATTATTAGCTAACTGTTTAACTTAAAAGTCTAAAAACCTATGTTCAAACATTTTTATAATAGTAAATATCTATTATATTTAAAATGATATTAAGTATATTATGCTACTTAAAATACATTTTTAAAATAAATTAATATTTATTTTCTTAAAAATATATACTAATTGTCAAAATAATAAATTTTGATTCACATATTTAATATGTATCCGTATATTCAATTGTAATAATAAATATAAATATAAATTACTATGTTTGTAAATATTTTTTTAAAACATAATTGATTTGGTTTAAATTTGTTTCATCATATTAATCCAATTGAATAATTTATACTCAATAATATAAATTAATTTTTTTTTTAAGCTACCTACCTATACATATAGTGGTAGTTATTTTAAAATGTTATTCTGTAATATTTTATTTTACTTCAAGATGTTAACTTATCATTATTTAGATTTTTTAAATTTAAAATTGTATGTTTAACTAGAAGCTTTTAATGAAATACTAAAATTACATATTAATATAATATACAACTATAGCTGCCACTACTTAGAGTTTCACCCCGAAATCTTCAATTTAAAAGGTAAATCTACGGGCCACAAGTCTGGTTAATTATTATCTCAGTCATCGTAAAATTAGAAAATATGTTCAAAGCTTTCAAAACCTTAAATTAGTTAAATTATACTGTGGATAGAATTATTTAAAAAACATAACTAGCCAAGCTTTCCCAAAATACTAATGAAAATTTTTTACCATAACATGAATTCATATTTGTTAACGCATATCTTCTTTAGCAAGCAATTCGTTATTAGATAAAATATATTGACTGTTGGTGAAAATTTCTGCTGAAACTCCTTATCAAATTAAAATAGAAATTGTTAAGAGTTTTTGAATTTTTTGAAAAAACTCAACCAAGAAAAATTAACAAAATATTCAACAAAAAAATATAAATTATGATGGTATTAAATTAAAATAAAAAAATATTAAGAATCAAATTACAAAATCATATTTTGTTTTATATAGTTAAATGTTACAATTAAAATTATTAAAATAGTAATAATAACATTCATAGTATATTTTTTACATTTTATTACCTGTCTTTTCAACTCATAAAGTAATAATAAGTAAATCAGTTTCAAGCCTTTAGACAATCAGATTTTTGAGTTTGACATCACTTAAATCACGTTTATCTTTAAACACTTCATTTCTCAATCTAACATAATATTTTATTTAAAAATTATTAAAAATATAGTTAAATTTACTTTATTAATACATATGTAATATATTTATTGTACAAATTAGGGTTTATAATGCTTTTCAGAATTTCTATTACCTGTTTAATTCTATTTCTTATACCAAATGTGTCATTTTTCTATAAAATAAGGAAAAAGAAGATTATCAGATAACCTAACAACCTAAGTGCCCCAGCTTCACTGCGCTTTCCACTAAATTCTATTTCTAATCAAACGTAAAAGTTTTACTATGAAATCAAAAAATCAAAAAAAAAAAAAATCCTAGTTGCACTCATGCCTAGTAATATTTTACACAAATATTGTTTTTATAACGGCAACATTTTTAGATAAGTATATACCACTAAGTTTCTACAATAGTAGGTACGAGTACTAATTTCAATAAATAATGGATGAACTATCTTCAAATTAAAATATGATAAAGAATAAATAACTTTACTTCGTTATATTATACAAATTTCTTTACTGATTCATTTATAAACGATTTTTTATTCCTTTTCAACTTTCATTAACTAGAATATTGATTAAACTATTATTTAAGAATGTTTGCTTCTATTAAACGAAAAAGTATTATTTTTTTATGTAAGTATGTAGCAATTATTATTTTATTTTATAAGTTTTTATAGAACAGTTGAAAGTTTCAAGTGTATACCTACCTAGTATCTATTTTTTGAGTTTTTCACTGTACGTGTGTGTAAAATTAGAATTTAATGATGAATCATCTTATACGAACAATGGATTTTAAACAAAAACTGCCTGTCAGCTTACATTACTAAATATTTTACGATATATTTTCATTGCTACCTTCTGTAATAATTTATTTATAATATTAATAATAAATTAAAATTTAACAGTATTAATAACATTAAATAAAAAAACGAATTTAATAAAATAATATATATTATAATAAGATATCATACATGTTTAAAATAATTACTTGTGAACACATACGTGTAAGTACCAAGTATACATTGTTGTCGAATCCATTTAAAATAAAATAGTTAGACTGTATGGTAAATAAACTGGTAGGTAGTAGTGAAGGAAGTATTTGATCGTTTAGTGCCTGTTCCGCTGTCTGTGAAATATAGCTGCATTATATACAACATATAAGATGTTCATTTCCTAGATGCGTGAATCAGCCACATCACTTAGTCTCCAATACAATATGTACATCCTTCATCACCGCCAGTTGAACAACTTTAATTTACATCAAGCTCCATGGAACTCAATGATTGAATCAGGATCGGTCTGTGAACATTATATATTGTGTGCGATAATACGACGGTAGACTAACGTGATTTTAAATATAAATATAAATTTTATGTAGATACTAGATATGAATACAAATGTATGCAAACAGAAAGTATGACGTTAACACATATAAATTATTGCCAATTAGGTAAAATAAAATAATAAAAATAATAATAATAAATAAAATGTATATTATAATATCATTTTTACAACCTCTTAAAGTATTGTAGTCGTAGAATAAATTGATTTGTGGATTTTTTAAATTTAATATCTATAATTTGTTTTTGCTTGTTGCTAAAAGTCTTCGAAAATATTAATTTAATTTTTTTTTATTTATTACTTTAGTATTAGCTATATCAAAAAAATTACAAAATATTGTATACAATATATTTATTTTCACGGTGACTTAACGGTTTAAAAATAATTTTGGAAACTCTAAGATCGTATTATATTATGCACTACAGTATTTATTAGCAAGTAACTATTTAGATTTCAAATCAAAGAGAAGATGGGTAATTATAGTTAAAACATTTTTAATCTCGTATACACAACTTACACGATTCGGTCAGGAATTAAAAAGTTAACTTGCTTCCTCTCAGTAAATTTACATGATATAATAATAATCAATATATTGTGCATTTTATTTTAAGCAATAAATAATTAAACAATTCTTTGATAGAATCCTACTTAGTGATAAAATTTAAATTCTACATACAATTTTAATTGTAACTTACTATAACGTGAGTGCGTGATTGAGTATATTTTAGTTCGTGTGACCTATTTTAATATGACCGTTGACCGTTATATGAATTCATATTATTGATAAATATAAACACAAATATACACTGACTTGCCTAATTTATATTAATTTATCACGTTTATATTTTTTATCGCGTGCTTCCGTAATCTTACCTTTTCCAATGTATTTTGGTATTATGGTACACTAATGGTTATTCTTGCAATAATTATTTTTTTTTCAAGTTGATATATTTTCTGTACATTGAAGAACATTCTGTTTTCTTATATCTTACTCGAAAACGTAGTCTTACAACAAATTTGGTAGTTGTCTTTAAGCCTGTTTACAAAAATATTTAAAATAGTTTACAAAAGTAAATATGATAAATTACCCCCTAATAATATATTTTGTAGTAGTTATATGTATAAGTTAAGTTTATAAAATACAAATAGTATCATACCTTTTGAATAATTAACATATTTATAAGTAATCCAATATTGCAAATAATAAACCATAATTTTGTATTGCAACGAAACTGAAATAAAATAGGTCTACATTAATACACTAATGTAAATAAGAAAATCTTGAGGGGTTGTTATGGAGGCTGGAACATATCCAGGATATTTATATAAGCTTCAAAACCCTTACTTTTTTTGTATACCTAATAATATTCTTAATCATAAGTGAAAGGCAGGAAAAATTTATAGGGTATAAATATGTGGTATATTGCTCGTGTATGAGGTAAAGGGCTTATGTAAACTTAGCTATTGCTGTTTGTAATACTGTTTACATAAATTATAATGATTATAATTTAAAACAAATCTATAATATTATAATCTAGTAAAGCATAAAATATACCGACTATTGCTGAATTTTGAGCTTTTAACGATTGATTTTGGAAATGCTAAAATAGGTTTACTAAACAATTTTATCCAACTTCGAATGGTTATAATATTGCATGTAGTCCGAGATTCAACAAATGATAAATATTGAATTAAAAAGGACAAATTATCTTTTTTAGTTAAATTCTAAAATTTATAGAAAAAAAAATACACAAAAACAACTAAATGTCTAAATCAATTGCGATAAAAGTCAAATTAGGTTTATATTTTTTATATATTTTATTTATAAAAACAATAAATAAATAAATCAAGATAATAATATATGCTAGCAACTTTCCTTTAAAAATAATGCTTGTTTTTTTTTTCATTCTAAATTTTAGGATAAATTGAATAAAATATTTTTATAACTTGCATAAGATACTTAAATGTTAACTAATTTTTTTTAATTGAGCATTTATTTTTGTTCTTTTCAGTTTTCGAAATTAGTATAGTCATGAAATAATAAATCTTAACTATACACACATTTACAAAAAAATATGAAATTAAAAATATCGTTTACCACAATCTTCTTCTTCTCGTGTCCGGACTTTTAACAATAATAATACTGTTGTATACCTCAGTTTTATTATTATATTATATTATATTTATTTTTAATATCATATGCATACATTTTCTATGTTTGATAAGTCATGGACACGTAATTATATCTAAATTTTTTGAAGACATTAAAAATATAAATATATATTTTGATGATGTATTAATATTAGGCTCAATAATTGAAGAACATAATTTAATGTTAAATAAAGAAATTAAAAATTCAAGAGAATTTAATATTAAATTTAATTTTGTTAAATTGCAATATAAAGTGTCCAAGATAAAATGTTTAGCATTTTTATTCCGTTGTAAAGGAATTTAACCTGATAAGGAAAACATATGAACAATTAGGGAATTAAATGAATCATGTAATAAAAAAAAGTTACAATCATTTCTTGGAATAGTTAATTATCTTTTTGGATTTATTTCTAACCTATCTGAAATAATAACCATAATAACCTCTTTTAGGGAATTTAAAAAAAAGATATAATGTGGTATTGAACCGTAGAACACAAGTTAGTTTTTGGAAAAATAAGACATACTTTGTAATCTTCCAATTAACAGATGTGTTTCAGAGAGGAATTTGATGTTATAGTTCTTAAAACAATAAACCAGTTCATTATGCATGAATGATGCCTGAATGATACTGAAATTTTGCGCAAATTGAAAAGGAAATGTCAGATATAGTTTTTGCCTACCAAAAATGCCATTATCTTATATATGACTAACGTTCTATTATACAGATCATCAACCACTAGTCTTAAAGATAAAACAGAAATATACAAATTACCGAATAATAGACTTAGAAGATTTAAAGTCAAATTACTATTATATAATATAGATGTTTAGTATTTACCTAACTGTTCCTAAAACTGTTGTTGCTGACAATAACCCATTTAATAGCTTAGAATTTTTAAATTTTTGTTGACAATGGGATATAAAATTAAATATCTACATCTAATCCATATTTTCATCAAATTAATGGCTTGGCAGAAAAATCAGTGGATATAGTTAAAGATATGTTAAACAAAATTGGTGACTTTCACATATACTTATTGAATTACAGAAACACACCTATAACAGATTTAACTTATTTAACTGCTCAGCTATTACAAAGTAGAAGATTAAGGTATTCAATAAAGAATTTAAAGAATTTTTAAAACTGATTGTTGTTAATGCTTCTAAAGAAATAATTTAAAATAAAGATAAGCAGATAAGTGATTAAAATAAAAATGCAGGAAAAAGAAGAAAAGGAGTTTTATTTAGATCAAAAAGTTTACATTCAAAATGTATTTAATAAAAAGTGGTTCCCTGGTATAGTTATTAACAAAATTGAGTATCCTAGATCTTGTATAATTAAAAATGTAAATGGTAAAATACTGAAGCGCAATTCAAAATTAATTTAAAAAATCAAAGATTATGATTCAATTAGAGAGTTGAATGATGATAATAATATTGTTGATAAAAAAGATAAAATTGTAGACCAAAAAAGAAAAAATTAAGATTAATATACAAGAAAAGATAGACAGTAATATAACTAGAATTGGAAGCTAAGTTAAAAAAGTTAATAAATATAATGGTTATAATAAGTTTTAAAGAAGAACATATGTGTTTTAGTAAAATGCCATTTTATCTATAATAATTATTCTATTTAATAATATATAGTACGTTTAGATTGGTATTTAATTTAATTTATATATTATTATAACATTATTTATTATTTAGTTATGTATAATTCATTTGGTTATTTGTAAACTCATGTAATTAATTTTCTTGTCTATTAGTTAGTACAGATTGTTAAACTTAAATAAATCATTTGTAATAGTGGTGATGTTTTCTTTAATTTATTTATATTTTTATTACTTTTATGATAAAGTTGTTTAATTATTTCTAATTTATTTTAAAATGTATTTAAATTATTAAAAAAAAAAAAAGTATACTTCCTGTATTATATTTGTATATTTGTAAATAATATCACACGGATAAACGTTTCAATGTTTGTATGTTTGATTAGTCGTGGAAGCACAATTATCATGGTTATTATTATTATTAATTAATGAGACCTTGTGTCATATCAAAAAAAGTGTGATCTTTTATTTTAAAATAAAATACCTTTTAATTAAAGTTGTGTTTCATCTTATGATAGTATAAATTCATGATAAAATAAATTCAACATTTAAATTGTTCTAAAATTTAAGAATTTTATATCATCAATGTACTATTTATTTAAATTGTATAATATTTTTTTTAGATTCTGAACGGAGCAATGATATTTTCATATTTATGTATTTTTTTTTTTTTTTTGTCTGTCTCTGTCATTACTTTTGGTGCAGTAAAAATGATTTGATTTTAAAATTTTTAATTGGTTTTTGGTAACAAATTTAATGTATTAGGTATTTTGAAAATTAAAAGTAAAAATGTCTCAATATTTAAAAAAAAAAAAAAAAAAAAAATTAAAAACTGTAATTTCCACATAAAACTAGTATTCAACAAAATCAATTTTATGTTTTTATGCAACTCAAAAACAAATTATCGTAGTTAATTGAAATTTTCAAAAACTTTAGAAATGCATCTAAAAATAATAAATAAGTATGATAAGAAACATTTTACTAATCTTATCGATATTCTCCTAAAATTATTACCATATAAATACTTACCAACATAACAATATTTTTACATACCATTTATTAACACAAAATAAAAAATAACAATAACGTGCCTACACATTAAACACTCGAAAACAAATTTTTGCATTTAGACACAGAAAGTAGGAAAAAGTAATAAAAACAATACAGTGGTGTATCTAATATAATATATTACTAATGCGGAATGACTAAAGTAAAAGAGTAATAAACGATTACTGATATTAAACGATAAGATTAAATGATATAATAAAATAAATAGTTAAATAATTAATTAACTTACCAACGATAGAGTGTGGACTGTCGTATAGTTATTTAATTTTATTGATTTAAATGACTCCAGCAGTGTGCTTACAATTGAAGTCTTCGTCGAATAGTCCAAGCCTAATAGAACCGTGATTTCACGTGGCCGTAATCGGTGGTAGTGTTTGTAAGACGTGCCAAAATATAATAAGGGTCGTGTCGACGCAGCAGGACGAAGGCAAATGACGATTTCTATAATATTATAAACCTGTTTCGTTTGGGGGTGGAATGGTGTGCGCACGCACGCGCATTAGTATAATGGACGACCAATCAAAAATAACAGAGGGATAATAATCAAGTGTATTGGCAATCACATACTATACATTTGAATTTTTGTCAAGACAAGTATAAATTGTTTCGCATCACTCTACATAGATATAACGATGGAAAATGTACGGCGCCATTAATCGCCTGTTAAGTACCTATACCAACACAGTTTACGATCAAATACACCCCTCTCGTATGCGTCTCTACAAAATTACAATTCTTGCTGACCGGCGTTGACGGAATAATTCTATACCTACAGTCCAATGAAGATACTGTTGCATTCCGAGCGACCCAACATGAACTGTATATTTTATCATCTACCTGAGTGTGTTGGGTTAGCAGTGTCGTGTATGTACTAACCGTAATTGAATTCGGTCGAACAGGTATGCACATGGCACATCGCCTAATGTGCATGCCCGCAGTTAAGGCGGTTGTGAATATAATATTGTAAATAAATGAACTGGAAATTCAAAGTTTTTTAAATGTTACGTCAAATTTTTACATACCTCACTAAATGTATTTTTTTCTTCGGAGTAAATTTTATATGAATCAAATAATTGTTACTACTAGTACTAATTACTTTTAAAAAAATACATCGAAATTAAAATTAATCGCTTTAGACTTCTTGATACAACTCACGTCTCACAAGGAACAGAAAATTTCAATTTTCAGCTATTTTATAAATAATGAAAACGTAGGTATCTAAACGGTACCTAATTATGCCGTGTACATGTATACACGCATTGGATGATGTTCATATACCTGCTTGGCCGAATTTAGTTACAGTTCATAACTACGCGGCCGAGAGTCATATGTATAAAATAAAATAATACGCATTATGTCTTTCAAAAGCAACAGAGATAAATCCGACACAAAAAATAATAATAATAATGAAATAACATATTATTATTTCTGATGAACATGAGGAATCGTAAACCCAAGTGTTCGGTATGCATATACACATACAATATATGTGATATATGTGTGGATTATCTAAAGGTTCATATTATTAACTACATTAACATTACATTTTGTCTTAACATAATAATGAATATTATACGATTTTTCCAATTATTTTTAACCCAATTTTTTTTTTTTTTTTTTTTTGTTCAAATATATTTTGAAACTTAATAAAAAATACGCTAATACTGTTTTGTTATCTCATAACCAGGGCTCGGAAGTTCTAGCAAATGCATATTTTTATTGGTTCGTCCTAGAACATCCAAAGTAAGATACAAATATGTTTCACACTTCTCTGATGTCATACACGAAATTTTATTTTGCTATTTTTTGCTTATTTACGGGTTTTACTGCTATTTTGCTAATTTTAGGTTTTTAGTGCTATTTTTGGGTATATTTTCACATAAATACATATTATAGGAGATATTTTGCTAATTAGGAGTTATAAATGCTGTTAATGGGCATATTTAAGGAAATAAACACATATTGTTGAAAAACTAAATTACCTACCAAACAGCCGCCTACGAATATGTGAACGAAAACAAATTGTTTTATTTTAAGATGGTACGCATCCGGAATAAACGGCCTTAGACCGTTGTTATCGTCGATTAAATCGGACAATTCCTTTAATTTCCAATAATTTAGTTATTTTTAAAATTGTATCAAAATATGAACTGCAGTTATCGAATTCGTCGTATTTACGTAAGACACGGCGTTATCGCCGTACGTAAAGACCTATGATTTTATTTTGGTTTTCTGCGTTCTGCACTTCTGCCGTCATTTGCGTGTTGCGTGTGCGTTTGATCGTGAACTATCGTATTTATCGTGTTTAAAAATGCCCAAAGTTAAACAAAATTTGTCAAATCGGCTCCAAACCTATGTTAATTTATATGGTCCTAATATTTTTTCAATTGATAAAAGTGTATTATTTTGTAAAATTTGTGAAATCAAAGTTAATTCTGACAAAAAGTTTAACGTATCACAACATATAAAAAGTGACAAACATATCAAAGGCCTTGCCCGATATGAATATCAAATAAATCGGAAACAACAACAGTTATTGACAGCGACAAGTAATATAAGTAAAAAATCGTCATTTAACAAAGATTTGTGTGAGGCTTTTATTTCTGCTAACATTCCTTTGAACAAGTTAGAAAACCCAAAATTCAAAACATTTTTGGAAGTATATATAAAAAATGATATTCCGAGTGAATCCACGTTGCGAAAAGGATATGTGGATGATATTTACAATGAGACCATGGATAAAATTAGGAAAATAATTTCTGACAAAAAAATTTGGGTCAGTATCGATGAGACCACTGATGTACAGGGTCGTTACATTGCAAATGTAATAGTAGGCACTCTTGAGGAAAATAATGCAGGCAATATTTTTTTACTTAATTCGGAGGAACTAGAAAAAGCTAACCACTCCACAATCAGCAAACTTTTTGATAGATCAATGAGCATATTATGGCCGACTGGTATCCAACATGACAATGTACTTTTATTTTTATCCGATGCTGCACCTTACATGGTTAAATCAGGAGAAGCACTAAAAAGCCTTTACTCAAAAATGATTCATGTAACATGTGTTGTGCATGGACTGCACAGAGTCGCAGAAGAAGTTAGAAGTCAATTTCACGTAGTAGATAAAGTTATTTCAAGTGTAAAAAAAATCTTTAGAAAAGCCCCAAGTCGTTTACTTGTATTTAAATCGGAAGCGCCAAACTTACCCTTACCTCCGGAGCCAATTATCACACGTTGGGGAAGTTGGATTAACGCAGCAATTTATTATTGCGAGAATTTCGAGATAATCCACCGTGTTATTTTTATGCTAGACAGAAACGATGCAGTTAGTATTAAAGATGCTCAAGATAACATCATAAAACCTGGATTGAAAAACAACTTAACGTATATTAAGTCGAACTTTGCCAAATTAATTTTGGCTATTGAACAATTACAACAGCAACATATACCTTTATCGGATTCACTAAAAATAGTTCAAGATATTCAAAAATCATTTGAAACATTAAGTGGTTCAAGTGGAAAATCTGTTCAAAATAAATTTAATCAGGTACAGGAAAAAAATCGTGGTCTCTCGGCGTTGGTAAAAATATCACAAGTTCTAACGGGTGAAGAGACATTCCGAAATTTAGATGGTCTTCCTGAAGACTTAAATTGTAACGACTTAACATTTTTTTAAGTACGCACCCCTGACGTCTGTTGATGTAGAGCGGTCATTCTCGGCATACAAAACTCTACTATCAAATAATCGTAGATCATTCAAATTTGAAAATATAAGAAAACATCTTATTATTCAGTGCAATTTTTAAGGTAAATAAAATTAATACACTATATTATTCATTTATTAATAATATATTATTCATTTATTAATAAATTGTTTTATATGTTTATGTTAACAGAAAATGTTCCAGAGCCGGAAAAGTGCCTACTTCTCAAATATTTACTATATCATATTTTATAAAAAAAACTTGTATAATTTAAAAAAATTTTAAATAAAAAATTTTATTTTGCATATTTTCCAATTTTTAGTGCTATTTATAGCGCTTATATTAATGTTTTTATGTGCATATTTAAGCGCTAAAAATCATTTTTTTTAGTGCTATAACTTCCGAGCCCTGCTCATAACATTATTTTTCGATTTTCGAACAGTATAGATAAAGTGATTATTTGTAGGTCATGAATCCTTATACAAGAACAAAAAATATTTAAGCTTATACCAATTGAATATTATAATGGTATAATACTACGGTAGCTCATACGATATCTGGAAAATTTACTATAATTACACTATGACTATAGAAAGCGTAAATCTCCTAAAAAATGTTATTACTAATATATTAAATGCTACTATTTGTGTTCCTGTACCACTTTTTGCTCAATGCAATATTATTATACGTGTATTTATTATTTATTTTTTTTATTGTGCTTGTTTCAACTATAATATTATACACTTAAGACATTTTATATTAACGAAATTAATCGTTAGCAGCTATAAAATCAAAACATTACCGTACTAATACAATAACATTGAACAAAACTAAGTATAGTGTAATAAAATATAGTAAAACATTTAAATATACTATGACCAAGATTGGCGATTGCTTCTTCAAATAGTGACTATACTGTATAATTTTTATTTAGAAACGCGGGCGTTTCGCCCCCGCCGTTTCGTCACCATAAAAAAAAACCAGTTTACGGACGTTTCGTGCTATAGAGTTATTACTTTTATTAGCTATAGAACGTTTGGTTTCCGTTTTAGGTTAGGTTTCAGTTTACTTTAATAATCCAAATTATTATATTTAATATTTAAATTACAATACTACAAAATATACAAATACATAATCAATATTCATACAATGTAATCAAATAATCAAGATTTAAATAAATCACAATCAAGTCAACACGAAATGTAAAAATGAATAAATTAAAATTAAATACTATAATATTAAAAAAATTATATATTTATTTTAGGTTAACTGACTTATATTTTTTAAATACTATAAAATGTCTTTATTACTTACCTACCTATAGCCTATATACTATATTAGACATTACATAATTGTTAATTAAAAATAAATATATTAATTGTTAGTAAAATGATGAACTTTGGAGAAAATAAATAATAATGGTTTAAAAAAACCTGAGAACCAAATGTCCTATTATCAAAGTATACCGGAGATCAAACGACAACCATCCTATGGCTAATAATTACCTGGACGAAACATCCTATATTAATAATTACCGTGAACGAAACGTCCGTGGACTGGTTTTTTTTTGACGTGGACAAAATGTCCGTTTACCATTTACTTAAATAAGCGATCATATTATTATGCTCACAAATATTGTAAGATTCAAAAAGAAAAGTTCAACAGTGTTTCGTAATAAAAAAAAAAATAAAGCAATGTGATTCGACTTCTTACTATGATTAATATTTACTTATAAAATTCTATAATAATATTTACATTAGTAATATTGCGATCCTATTATTAATTTTGCCTTATGAGTTATGAGCATAAATAAATTAGAAGCTGATATAAAAGTAGGTACATGTATTATATAGACATACAGTTATTTCTTAAATAATAACATTATCATAATAAGTAAATTGGCATTTTAATTGACTACCTACAGCTATCCTGTTACTTTCTTAATTTTAAATTTTTAAATTTTTAATAGAAAATAATATTATTGATTCGCCCACAGTATTTATAATGTATTAATTCGGCTCTGTACTAAGAATTTGTGAAAAAAATACTAAATGAATTAAAAACCAGTTTACGGCAAACAATCACAACCATGCCGACGACCGATCCTTATGTCGCCGCATAATACTTGTTTACCTAAAAAGTGATTCTAAAAGACCTTTTTTACTATATACTAATGGTTTTTTTTTTACTTTATAACACAATGAGTTAATTTATTCTTTATAATAAAATTTAAAACATATTATCTACTTCTTCATATACAATAATAAGTAATCGACTTAAATTTTAAACTCTATATCATATTTTAGGTTAGCCTCGGGTACGGTTTTAATATACGTTTTTAAATTAAAAATCAAAGGGAAAATGTTTTATTTCAAAAAATTCATATGTATGATTAAATGAAAAATAACCAAATGTTAATTTTTTTAAATCTCATGACTTACATATTATATTTAAAAGTGCATGTTTATAAATAAAAAATTATTAATTACACTAATTATGAGAAAAATCTGCAACTTCTATCATTTTTCGGTAATCAGTATTCATTATTAAATACATATAATATAATTTATTTATTGCAAAATATATGTTTACAATATTTATAGATTTGTGCTAATGTTCAGGTAATCCTTGACAAATAAATTATTAATTTCTATTAATTTTTTTTTTTTTTTTTAATATTAGCAATAACATAACAATTATATTAAGCTATTTATTTGTCTCCTTATGTAAACATAAAGTATATAACATACTAATACAGACAAAAATATATGTTTTTATATAAAAAACAACCCTCACTGACCTCACTACTACTTTCAAAAATTCAACGTTATATTCTAAGAACGTCTTGTTGCGAGCCAACACCACACTAGTCTACGAAAATATATTGTTATAGCAGTCGAATTCTTGGAATGTATGACAAACATAATATGCTCGGTGCTAGAGGAGTGGTGTGGAGTATGGTCGGTTAAACCCCATGTGGTATCTTTCAATAATTGAGTGGCACACAAATAACAAGGACAAAACAATCCGATGTTGGTCATTTTTTTTTTTTTTTTTTTGTTAATAGATAGTATTGACACAGTATGTTAGACGATATATCATCTATGGCGACAAGTCTATGTATCCCAATGGTTGTCCCATTCCGTATTTTGGACGGACGTACACCAACACAGGGAGGGAGATGGAGGACACATCGGACTTGTTGAAAGATAACATTTACCAAAGTGAGTAAACGGCATTAGAATTGAAAGATTAAGATTAAGATTGTCGAGAAGGTTAAAAAGGCATTTTGTACGGTCGTATAACCCGCAGTTAGTTTGTACAATTTTATTTTAGGTAGTAACACTATTGAATATGGTGGACAGCTGTTAGTACCTACTCCAGGTAGAAAGAAATGTACCCTATATATTTTATGTAATTTATTATTACACATAAAAAACAAACAGGTATAGGCATTAGTGGAAAAAATCCTATAATTTTATCTTAGATTTCTAACAAAAATATATTAATAGTTATTAATAAAATAACATAATCAATACATATAAAATATATAAATAATAAGAAAAAAATATACTATAATACTATAAATACTTAAAATTAATGATTTTTAAAAATATTAAGTTATTGTGAATAAACTATAAATTATATATTAACTTACAATTATAAATTTATTTAGTTATAGTTTTATTTCCTTACCATATACAGACTTTTTGAAGTTTTGAAACATCCACTCTAAATTTTAAGCCTACGGTTTTGGATCAAAAAGGCTATATTTGAATATTTTGTAATGAAATTTATGATTTTCGTTATTTAAGCTATACATTTTACTGTCCTTTTTTTCTATCTAGCAAAAAGTTTAATACGCCATTAAGAATCACTTGGAATATTTGAATTATTTACTCTTAAATGATACATTAAATATTTTTGGATTTATTTCGTAATTTGGTTCATTATGTATGTTCTACTGTAAAATATCAAACTTTTACTAATTGCGATTGCAATATTGTGCTCGCTATCCTGGATATTAACATTTTGAACAGTTATTAAATCCTATCTCATTTTTTAAAATGTATTTCCAAGTTCATTTTTATCGTATAGTGTTTGTGATCAATAATTACCCATTTATTGTGACCATACAAAATGTTCATGATCAATTATTACCTTTTTATATTCGTTGTACAAATCAAACAATAGACAGTACAAAGTGTCTGTTTACAGGTCCGAAAGACCAGAGTCCTATGGTCTTTTAAAGTTTAAGCACTTTTTACAAAATATTTTTGCAATACACATTTTTAAAATAAACTAAAATATGTTCATACCTTGAATAAATACTAAGTGATAAATAATATATAAATATTTAATAACAATATGTTTATGTTTGTAAATAAGTGAAAATAGAGGTTTAGAACAATGTAGTTTGATTTAATATACGCCACACAGAATTAATATATAATTATTAATCTTTATGAAAAAATTAATGATATTAAAATTTAAAATAATTAACTGATATATATAGTTTTTAACATATAAATGTAGATTAAAAATATTTTATGCTTGTGTCTAATGCTTAAAATATAATTTGTTACTAGAGTGATATTTTGGTGAATATACCATAATTATTCAAATAGTTTATAATTTTGAATAATATATTTTTAATATTATACCTAATATTAAACTATTATATGTCTAGTCTTAATAGTTTTATAATTATTATTATTATTAAACAAAAAAAGTTTCAAAAAACCTAAAAAATAGTAATTAACAATGTTTTAAAAATAATTTTTAACCCAGAGAGGCACATTAAATTTTAACATTCCTGGTATGAATATCTTTAATCTGGGATTGCACTTAGGAATGACACGCATTACATTTAAACGCATTTTCATGTTTAGATTTTAGATATTATCTATATTGAATTTATTAATAACATTCCCAGCTAATATAATAATATTTCGATTAAAAATTACTTACAGATTACATAATATTATATTGTATGATAAAGGAGTATAACGAACAATGAAATATGATAAGTACTATTATAGTCGGAAGAAAAAAAATTGGCTATTGTAAAATAAGATACCCAAAGATTTGTTTGATGAACTGGAGTTCTCAACCTGTGTAACGTGAAGCATTAGTATAAAATATTTGTTCCATATGACTTGTACGCAGGGCCGGCGAGAATATTTGTGGGCCCCGGGGCTGATCAATTCCGGGCCCCTTTACTTATAGTTATTTCATATTTGACTAAGAATACTAAGATAAACATAACACTTTAATACAGTAATCTAACCGGTTAGACGATTACACAGATCGAACTCGCATTGAATGCGCGTATGTTTTGTTATCTTTGTGCGTACTGTTTCGTACTGTGTTGCGTATGTGATAAATGATAATATAGTAGCTACATGTAGCTGTTTAATTTTGAGCGATCGGACGCGAATGTTTACGACTTAACTTGTAATTCTGAATTATATAACATATAATTTGTATAAAAATAATTTTTCTACTCAAAAAATTAGTAAAATTGACCTCCCGGGTCTATAGGGCCTGTACGACTGTGCCTAAATATGCCCCAGAAAACGGGCCCTCCTGGAGGCTCTGGCCCCACCTGCCCCACCCTCTCACCGGCCCTGCTTGTACGTGTACATGCATTAGAATGTATTTTGTATTAAATAACAGAATGGTTATATTTTTATGAAAGTTATTTATTCCTATTGCATAGTGGTTATTATAAAATTTAAAAACATTCAAAAATCAAAATACGTGCACATTTTTTTTATTATTTTGTGAATCTATTGTAGAATTACACCACCGGGAGCGTTCGTACCAGCAGCTAATGTTCATTCTCCCGACTACTTGTACTAATGTTAATAAAATAGAAGTGATCATTTATCATCAGGCATGAATAAAGCCATAATAATTATCTATATATTTAAAATTTTAATTTATTATAACTTCTAGATTGTGAATAAAAAGTAATTAAAAACATAATATTATAGTAATTTTTGGTAACCAAATTTAAAATATATTTTGAAATTCCTAACTTATCCCAAATACTGTAAAAATCCATATTTTTCTATACATTTCTTGTCAAATAAAGTGTTTTGAAAGGTTTTGGAGTACCCGCTATCTAAATTTGAAACTAGGAAATTTCTTGAGAGTTTAAAACAAAAGGTTAGATAACAATGATAATATAATAATATGTGATTAATTATTTTTGAACTTAAAAATTATATTACTCTAATAATTGTTGAACTATATAATAAAATTATTGATATCACATGACAAAATATTCAAAAAACGAGTTTGGTATCAATGTGTTATATAATATAATACTGTATACCTAGAGAGTGCAGCTGTACTTTACATACTAAGCATGTTACATCCTCTTAAATACTACACACAAATATATAATATATATTAGAAATGAGTGGAGTGATTCGAGAAAAATAAGGGGTTAAATTAGCGTAACGATAAACAATGTATTAAAAAACTAAAATAACATAAAAACAAAATTGTGTTAACAGTTAATTTATTGCGACTAAAAATTGTTAAATTAAATATGAAGCCAACAAACTACACGTTTACAATGATCGTATTTCAATACTGATGTGCAGATATTTAATAATATATATTTTTAAATTTTACTTTAAATAATGGTGAACTAAGAAACTAATTATTCAACGTCCACACTGATTATTTATATACATACTAAATATAATATGTATCGTACATAGTCACATAGATGCAATATAAATGAGTAAGACTTAAACTTCAGGTTGAATTTGAAATCAATCTAGTGCCTCCAAAAAATGTGCTCTCTGAAACCGTATACCAAAATATTAATGAAATAACAGATCATGCAGAGATCGATAAGTATATAAAAAACTGTTGTTAAGTACCACTGAGTATAATTGTATGTTGTTGTGAAATAATATAACATAAATAATTATATTATAAAAGCTGATGCGTAGAACTCCTTTCCATACGACTGTTCTAAGAAATTTGCTAATTAAACCATTTTGATTGGACAACCAGCTCGTATGGGAGGACACATACAAGCAGTAGGCAATTTTAGAGTAGATCATTAAAATTACAGAACCTTCAGAGTTTTTTTATGTAAATTAATTGAAATTAAATAAATAAAAATATATTTTAAGCCAAACTAAAAAAAAAACTTTGAAAATGTTGTAATCTTAATGCACTACTCTAAAACTATGAATTCTAATTTTAGTATCATCCACAAAAATAAATTAAGTACAAATGAGTATGTCAAATATCAAATTAATATTTCAATATTTATATTTTATAATATATAATGATAGTGAAAATAGTGAAAATATACATATTTTATTATATATTATATAATATATAATGTGTTAACTACTGTTAAAATATCATCATCATATCTTATATAAGATAATAATAGTTAACTAAATACTGAGTACCTAAGTATTTAAATTTTTACCTATGCTGGTTCTAATTTTATTCACCTCACTTTACTAGGATATAAAGTATGTCAAGTGATCATGTTCTAATTTTCTACATTTAACGTATACTTGAATAAAGATTAACAGATATACCAGGAATGCAAGTTGGCCTAACCTGCGAAAACTTGATTAGTTGAATTTATTCTAATTAATGTACTCGTAATATGAAAATAAATACCAAGAAAAGTTTACACGCATTTAAAAAATATCAACCATAGTTATTTTGTAGACAAATATTGTGTTACAAATATTTAAATGTAATAAACCACTTTCATAATACTAGAAAAATAATATTGATTAAAATGTGTTCTAAACTTTAGTCAATATATTTATTTTAATTTTTATGTAGATTTTAATCCAGTTGTAATTTTGTTTTATTAATTATTAATTATTATCATAATCTACAAGTATTAATATAAAACGATGAAAAATAATCAATTAATCTTTATGTATACATTTTTTTTATTGGATGTAAATATTGTCAGATCAAATTTCCAAAATTGTTGCAATAGATTTTAAACTAAACAGCACATAATACATTTTTAAGGCAGGTAAATTATGGTATATAATGATTAATGACTAATGAGGCAGTATTCATTTTCACTAAATTAAATATTGACCAATTTTTCTTTAAAACAATATAAATTATATTATTAAAATTTGTAATATAGTAAATTCATTAAAGATAAATTATTAAAATAATATTTGTTTAGTTTCGTTTTGAAAATAGTTATTAAGCAATAATGCTAAATCTGTACGGATACCGAAATTATGAATGACTGAATAAAACAATAAATAAAACAACAGTTTTTTAAAGTAAATAAAAATTAAATTAAATATGTATGTAATTTTACAATTAGTTAATCTTTTATTTATTATTGTTTTTGTATTATATTGATCTTATATTCTTATATACATATATTAAGAATGTATATCTAATATAATTATAGAACTTTATTTCGTATTATATAGAAATATAATGATAGAAATGTATCCAGATAACTCACGAATTTAACACCGGTACAAAGTTATATTATCGATCATTGCAATAGAAATGTTGTTATTAAAATGTAATATATCATAATGTTCTTTAATTTATTTTTATAGTATTTTAAATAAATGTACTATATTATAAGTTGTAATAGTATATAGTAATTGTTTTAATGAAAACGAATATTAGTCAACAAAAGAAAACTATACTCCTAATGGAAACGCGTTATGCTTAAGCAATGATACATGTGATCCAAAAACAAAACGGTACACACATTTTGTACAAAAAAATAAAACAAAAAAAACAAAAATGACTCGAAAATGACTTACAGTGTGAATCTATTGTGTTCCATTTATTCCTGTTGGTTTTGCAGTTCTTCTAGATATTTTTGTCTTCTTCTCCGCGCTTCTTTGTAAAGTATCTGCGCCAACTTGAGTCTAGCCCTCTGCTTGACGGGTTGATCTACGGCGGTCGCAGGACCTCCTTCTTCAACAACAGCACCGCTGACCGGGAGTTCAGCCGTTGTGGTTCTATGATGTAACCCGGAACTATGCAAAGCAGTGGTGACCTGAGGTTGAATTGGTTCACGGATTTCCGGTACTGCTTCCGACTGATCCGACGACTCCGACTCGGATGATTGACGCCGGACCACTTTGGGCTTTTTCCACTTACGCAGCGTCGCCGCTGTATCCCGCGGCTCTTCACTCCTTGACGGCCGACGGAGGTGGTGATAGAGATGCTGCTGGTGATGATGATGATGGTGGTGGTGGTGTTGTAAAAGCGGTGGCTGATGGTGGTGATGATTGCGTTGAGGCTTGATGTGTTGCGGTTGCGTTTGCTGTTGTTGCTGCTGATTTTCTCGACTAAGGTGGTTTTGGTTTTCAGACTGCTGATCCTCTGCTTCTATGTGCACGAGTTTCTCACGCACTCTGTCCAACACCTCATTGTCTGTGTTATAGTTGAAAATAATTATTTCATTGATCTTTAAAATAAACTACAAGAATTTTAAAGCAATAATACAAATACTACTCGTATACGTATTTAGTAGGTGCAGTGTACCTATTATAGTGCATCTGATGCACTAATCGAGATAATATTATTAAATGTACGTTTATTTATAATTTAACAACACCACCCTTTATTTAAAAATAATAAAATTATTATGAATAATTTCATTGTGAAAAGTCAATCTTCATTCTTCAATAAAAATGTCCTGCAGAAAAGAATGTATATAAATGCACTCTGTCGAAGCAATCGTATGCAATTTATGTGAGAATAAATTGAAAATTAAGGAAACACGTCATCTAAGCTAGTAGCTATAGGAATAGAAAAAATTGTGTGAGTAAAATAATTTTCATTTTTATATTTACTTAAAATAATTCATTATTTTATTATATTATAGGATAATAAGACCAAAACACCAATATTTAAAGTTAGAGACCGTGTTGTCATCCCGGTTCCAAAAGTGGATAGAAATTTAATTTTACAAACTCAGCTAATATTATTGTCGTAGTGATCGACCAAAAAAATTACATTAACCTTTAAGAACTGAACATGGCATAATAAAGAGTTGATATCAAATTTTATTTATATTAAGTAAGTTAACAAGATTACAGAAATGTCATTAAGAGAAATTGTGTTTTCTTTAATAGGAGATCAAGGTTTATGAACAACTCAATTCGATTACACGAATATTATCGAATAATATTGATCATAATTGATACAATGTATTTGATAAAAATGTCTCAACTGTCTGGATTCGTGGCCAAGATCAACAGTGAACGTTTATACTACAACCATACATTTATTTTTGTATTTAAATAATTGTCTCGATTAAGTGGTTGTCCTTATTTAACTGGTGTATTTATTAAGCGGAATCGACTGTATATACTATAAAGAATAACTACAGTATTTTAAAAATACCATACAGTACTTTAATTATTACAATTTAAGTTTAATTTTTGTACAAAAAAAAAATCAGCTTGATAATTTATGGAAAACATATTGTATTTAATACGAATAACGAAAAACGCTAATGATTATATATTTAATATTTCAATTAGGAACTATCGTTATGATTTAATCGATGAATAAAACAATATATAGCTTTGAAAAAAAAATTTAATTAATATACAGTATAATATATAATATGTATATATATATATATATAAATATATAATTTAACCATGTGACATAACAATAAAATCAAGCTAAGTTTTAATTATTATTTATTAATTATTCATTATTGAGTACTTATAATCATGTTATTAATTATCACAATACAGAAATGCAAAATAATTCTAAATTATTTAAAAGATTTAATCATAGTTGTAACTATTAATATAATATCAAAGATAAAAATATAATAAAGTAGAATTATTATTATTTAGTTGGTGAATGGAAAATAGATACCATAAATACGAGTCGTTGTGGTTGTCTGATTGTGTTATAATGAGTATTGAGAATATATTTCATACGTACAATATTTTTTAGTTTTTGAACCCATTCTTAATAGTTACTGATAAAGAAAATTACATTTTCAGAAAACCACCGATAAACTTGCGATCGATAAACTATTATTATTCGGTTGGTCATGTCCATTCGAACACAAAAGTTTGCCATTAACTACTATAACGCATTTCTCCGACACACCGTCTCCATTAAATAGTTATCTCAGTACGTGTATAGCGTGGTTCACTAAATCTCGTCACGCGAATGCGTATTTATTCACTCTTTTGAATTATTAAATGCGTCAGTTTGGAATAATGGTTTCATTTACGTCCTTGGCAAACGGGCGACGGAGGAGCCGTCAATTATCACTTTATGTTTATCACTGGTCTATATTTATACTACTCTGCGTATATAGTATATGTATATTGTTGTTACGTGTGACGTGTGACGTGTTTATATATATTATGAGTGCATAGGTTTTTACATTATACGCCTGTAACTACGATTATATACCAATAAACCATTATATTATATGGTACTATACAGTCTACATAGAAAGTAATACATTGATTTTTTTTTTTTTTTGTGAACTACTTTTAGAATCAAGAAAGTTTTCTGAAATCGTAAACATTTAATGTTCGAGTTAAATAAAGTAAGACATATGCAAAAGATTAAATAAAATTAACGAAAACCTCACTAACAGAAAAATTGATTTTTTGTCCGCGCATCAGATAAATTCTGTCCATAGGTGATAATATATATCTTATTATGGTGAGATCTGAGGTCTATATTTAATCTCAATGTCAATTTTGAAAGACGAAAACGTCACTTTACAGGACGTATTTTTAATTTTTATTACCCAACGCCAACGGTATATCATGTATCATGTATGTATTAATGTATTATAGTGTATAGTGTATTCTACACGTACACATTACCACCATTTAACCGGAACCGCTGCCTTTGCTTATGACTTGAAATTGTGATAAATGTTTACAATCGGTATCGTTGTAATATGATCACAACCCACGTCATTGTGACGACCGGAACGGTCAAATTTATATTTGACCCATTTTATTATTATATATAAATCATATTCATTGTAACGAAAGTGCACAATATCAATGACCATAACCCTCATATATCCATACAAGTAGTACATTAATGTGTAATTATAATAATTTCAATAATAATAGATATAATATATTGTTCAAAATTCGTTAAGCTTGATCTATACCAGAATATATAGATGTATAATAGGTGTAGGTACACTACTACACTATAATAAGTTACGAGTATAATCATACTTTGATTTTTATTTATATTTTTTATACACGAGCAATTAATGCAGTTTAATACCCATGCTCATTACATCTAAAAATCTTTAAAAATGTATCACTTTTTCTTAAATTGAAAGTTTTACCTAACAAGCAAAAATAATTACTTTTTTTTTTAAAACTCGTGGTATTCCTAATAAAATTATTTTTGTAATATTCGTTTTTAATTAGTTATTGTGTAATTAGTTTAAGTAAAATAAAATAATAAGATCAGAATAAAAATGTTAAAACGAGCATAAGTAAACGCAGTTATGTCTAGATAAATAACTACCTCTAAAATGACACTGATATAGAAAAAAAATGTTATGAGATATATATTTAGACAATCTGATTAATTAAAATGGGCCACTTGATACAGCTTTTCTGTATCAAATTAGCGTCCCAATCTATCCCCTGGATATAAGTATTATTTATTTTTATTTTCTGTAGTCTAACCTGTGAGCTTTTTCTCGGCGATTTCAAACACGGAGCTCGGAACGTCTGTTTGCAGTTTACTGTTAGGCATTATATGTCTCCACTTTGCCAACGTTGTATCCATGCACGCGTAATCATCTTCGTTATCGTCATCAACGCCACTACTGTTTTTCTTCCTATTTACCAGCTGAAACATTTTTCGTCGTTCTTCGGTCCGCTCGCGTCTTAGTTGCGTCTGTTAATATCATAAAAACAATAGTTATGATTATTATTATTATCATAGATAATATGATAACCAGACACGAATCCAGAGGAGTTCAAAGACCTCCTCCAGAGAAAAAAAATTAAAAATTTAAAGTTTTGTATATCAATCATGTAAAAAAATAAAAATAAAAATTGATTTAAAACTATTTAGACCCCCCCCCCCTCCAAAATAAAATAAAATTTTGCGTGCCTGATGGTATATTATGCAATTGCACATATTCACTTTTCTTGAAGCATTAAGATTCCAAGCGTTCCTGCAACTTTCTCGACGTATAAATATTAATTCTATAGTTGTACCTGCAGTAAGGTTTTAACTAGGGCTAACGGGAACTTGAGACATCAATAATTATTCATGTTTGAAGAGTAGGTATGTTAATATATTATAACTCGGATAGATTGGAACGATTTTTTTTTTTAATATAATATAATAAATACATTACCTATGTTTTTGATTACTATTAAATGTAATTTATGTGTTTTATGTTATTTGTATAGCAAGGTTGTATCTATAAATGATGGTATTATTTAAAATATTGAGATAAAATTATTCTGGTTATATAAATTTGTTTGATAAATTAGATAAAAAAAGTTTTATTTAATTGTTTTTATTATTACCATTAGTATTTATAGAGCTTTACTAACTGTGTTGTTATCTAAATATATTTATAAACAAAATGCATTTGGAACATTCGTTAAAATTGATGACTTAAATTTAAAGTAAATCTCCGTAATCTCTTATACTAGGTAATATGTATATAAGTATATTATAAGATATCTAGATTTCTGTATCAAGAATATAGATAATTACAATGAGTCGTAAAATATATATGCAAAAACAGTTTATCAAACGTTATACCGGTAATGACTAATGACTGGAAAGTGGGGCATTACCATTTTCTACAAAAATCAACCTTTCTTCCAATATAATAGTAATATATACTTTCATTTTCTATCATAAAAAAGTTCAGTTTTTAAATTTTGTTAACTTTTTACAACAATAAAATAATTCTTATAAAAATTGATATATACATCAAAAACTAACAAAATGTTTCAATTTTTAAAACAAAGGATTGAGAATTTAATAAAAGATTTATAATAATCAGTTCATACTGTAAGCAAAAAATTTAAAAATATATAAGCACAGTTTTTTTTTTTTTTTTATAGACATTTTGATTTCAAATTAAGACTACATTTAACTTTTAAACGTAGACTAACAATTTTAGTTATTTTGTTGTAATTTAAAAATATTACGCAAGGGTGCTTAAAATTGTTGTCCTGTATTATTATTTTTAATATACATATACAATGATATTTTCGAATGCAAACTTTAATTTACCCTACTGTATTACTATTAGTAAAATAAATTATTTTAATATCAATTTAAAATATATTTAGTGATATAGACTGATAGACCATATTCGCTCAGAGTTGTTATTTGTTTGCATTTATTTATCTTTAAATTCAAATTTAAAACATAAATTACAGTGACTTACTAGTCAATGACGCAGTACACATAACAATTATTATTTTATTGTACAGCAGATTAATTACTTACCTATTTTTTCCCTTTTTAATTTTTTTTCTATATATTTTATAATAGTATAATATAATATATTCATTAAATATAAGTAGGTTACATTTTTAAATTTTATAAAATTGTTTTTAATCTATTTGCTTTCTATATAATATAATATTTACATTACACAATTTATCTGGTTTTTCGGTAACTCGGAGCAGTTTTGTTTTTAATTTAAATTTATTCTTTGCAAAAAAAATAATTTAAATGTTGTCATCATGAAAATAGTTGTGTTTATACATATGTATTAATTTACTTCCGACTCATAATTTTTGCACTATTGTTATTTGTTATGTTTAATTCTCTGTAGTCAAAAATTACGAATATTAGTATAATTAATTATTAAATTATGTCTCATGCTAGTTAACTTACGAAAACTTTCAACTCAATGCTTAATATTTCAGCCAAGTCTAAAACTTAGAGTGGAATCGAAGTCAAGATACCGTTTACCTCAAAAAATCAAACCGAGTCACAAGACCTGAAAACCGTGGTAAAATATACCGTGTACGGCCGTACGTTTACGAGGATACTCGTTGAACAATAAATTTTATGGTCAGAAGACTTAAATGACATTATCTGTAACGAATAATCGTAAACGCCGTGAATTATAGAATTAAACAAAAAAAAATTGTTAGGCGTAATTTTATTGCGTATAATACAAAAGTTTCTGTGTTGTGTGGTATGAAGTTTATTTTGTAACACGCATGTAATCGACAACAATAATATGGAAATGAAATAATTTTAATTTGCTATGGAAAATTGTGTGTAGTATGAGTTATATATATTATAATTGTCATAAATTAATTTTATGCATATTTTATAAAATCTAAAATGATTTATTTACAAATTATATTGATCATCAAAAATACATTAATTATTAATATCAATTTATTTATTATTTATAATTTAAATGGTTTTTATTTTATTGGATAGAACCTTAATATATTGAATCATTAACCTTTTTTGACTAAGGAATAAAAAATATTTTTCATTGGAACTTTTAAGTCTAACGGGATAAAGAACATAAAAAAAAAAGTCAATAAAATTTAAAACTTCTGTATTTATAATTATACCTAACTGTTAATTTGTTAATTTTAAAATGTAACACAAGTGAGATAAAGAAGTATGCCAGTTGTCTATTTCTAATGACCGATATATAAGTAATATATAAATTAATTTTGAATTCAATAACAAATCATTGTTTACTAACAACATGTTTGAGTGAAGACTGTATGTCAGTCTCGAATTTTATAATAATAAATTTATATTACAATAAGTAATTTACTTTTCTATTAGTATTTAGTCAGTAGTCAATATGGTATTACGATTAATTCATAAATTGCTTAATTTTTGACCAAAAATAAACAGAATTTATTATGTTTTTATTATAATACTATGTATCAATAGTTGTGAATCGCTGTTTTAATATTTTTCGGTAATAAATTATATGTTTATTTATATATATATATGACTTAAGACAAATAAATGAATAAAATCAATAAGTAATACCATGTATAATATAATTATGTAAACGTGATAATAAATATGCATTAATGTAAGTTCATATTTTAATTTCAGCCCTTTGTTAGTAAAATTATCATTTTTGATTATTTTTTTACGAATATAATTTATGTCATGTCAGTAAACATGCGAATTAAGTTTGGATATTCGTACAACAATTCTTCCTTTATAAAATTACAGAAAATGAAAAATTCTTGGAAATAGCCTTCAACAGGTCTCGCCAGCTCGTTTCGATAATCAAAATTAACATTTTTTTGTTTACAAATATAAAACATACCATTTTTGTGAACATGTATAGTAATATCAATTTAAATTCAAACGTTTATCATCTTACATTATAGAACTTAAATATTCGATAAATAAAAAAATATTCATAACATTAAACAAATACGTTTTGATTAATTTATGTTTTTTTTTATTTTTTATTCTTATTTATACCTACCTAAATAGTTAATATCGATTTAAATTCTCGTAAATTAAAATCTTAGTACTTAAGATGCAGTTTTCCTTGATAAAATGATATAGATACCTAACAAATGTATTCTCTAAATTATATTATATTTTGCAATGTGCCGTTTTTAAATTCTAAAAGCTGAACTTTGTTGTGGTGGAAACTAGAAACTTATTACATTACTAAGTTAGAAATAAACAAAAATTCGATTTTAGTAGAAAATTGGAACACCTGGAATACGAACGAGTATAAATACAATATATGTTTGTACTTATGTACACTATAAAGTATATTATCGTTAAATGGTTTTAAATTTAACGTTTGGGCATTCAGCTAACACATTAAAATTAGAATAAAGCGAAAATGTACATTTCGGATGTTTTAACGTCAATAAATTAGTTATACATATATACCTAATGATGTACATCTCGGAATAATATAATACAAACGTTCAAATTTATATTGTAATAAACATTCATTTTTATTAAGTTTGTTATGTTTATTCATTCAAAATTTTCCCATTTTAATCATTTTTGTCCTATATATTATTATCGTAATGTGATTTGTGAGCAGTGAGGTGTGAGGATAAAATCGATTTATTTCTTCATCGTGTATCCTTTATTATTCAAGATTGCTTTAATGCACGTAAATAGTTGTGCATATGCAATAATTGAACAAATTTAACAATACATTTTGATCGTCAGTATAAATTATTGTTATCATTAATAACCTTGTGTCGTACAATGACTCAATAAACTTTCCAAAAAACAAGCTTGTTATTATATAATGTCTAATTAAGTCTAAGCAATTAGCTTAGAATTAATTTGTGTTTCAAAATACAATTAAAAACATTATTTCGAATTTTAAAACGCATACTAAGACAATTCTTAAACGAATATCCAAAACTATTAAGCTTCAAAACTTAATTTTTTGTTCAAATGTAATAGTAGCATATAATAGCATAACAAATATGTATTGAACACTTTTAAGTCAAAGTGCAGATTCCCCTGATTCTTTCCTATAAATGTAAATTTTTAAATCAATTTTACTTAAATTATTTAATAAAATACAGCCATCCAAAACGATCCTTTCCCATGTTAGCACTGGTCCTTGTGTTTAATACAAATATTACAGAGTAGAAACCATTTTTTAAATATTAATTTTACTTTTATTCAAATTCTATTTTGAATTTTTTATAAAGTCAAACATTTAAGACTATTTGTTAATATATTTTTATGATATTAATGACCTATTAATTAAATAATTGTCTTATTAAGATATCTATTTCTATGCAACTAAAATCAATGTAATCAATATTTTAGATACACCCCTAAACAAAGAATCTGTAAACAAAAAGCAAATACAAGTACCTAGATGAAAATATTATAGATTTTTACTTTATGCATGTTTTCAGGAAACCGACTACGCATTTTATCGGACTTAAAGTTACGAAGCTAACAAATATAAAACGTGTTCACTCCCGAGGCTCATTTTACTGATAAACTATAATCTCACTGCACATTACACTTTACCCACTCAAAAACGGTGTTTGTCGAGAATCGTTGAGAATTTGATTCTGTGGCAAATGCAAAAAACAGTTGGTAGTTACAGATTCCCATAAAAACTAGCCAATGAAAAATCTAATTTTTACCTGCTTGCGAATTAGGTAAAATAATATGGATGGTGGTCATAGTATAAAGTCGACTACCTCGAAGTCGACCGTGTTTCAGTTCGGAAATTACGATTCATATCGTATGTTATATTGTGGTATACTCGTGAACGTAATATTCTTCGTTGTCGGACAATTTTAATGAAATTAAAACAGTAGCTGTCAATCGTTTTGTTTGCGTCCGCTATTTTTACTAATTTTCAAAGATTCTAATGATTTAATCGATTTAACTTTAATTTCGTGAGTATATAATATCTAGCGTAAAAGACTTGAAAGCAAAAAAAACTCTAAAAAAAAAAATTAGTAAAACACAGTCGTCAACAGTCTTTTTTTAGCGCCCATCTTATCATTCGATTCTCGATCAACGATTCGCAATATCATCTACGAGTGAGTATTATTAATGGTGATGACTGATGAGCTCTCAGGTAGTGTTATGAAATGCTAGCGGAACGAGTTCAGTAAGTATTAATGTATAATTATTGGCGTTTAATATTTATAATAAAAATAGTATTATAATATTATATTAATAATTGTGACCCACTTAATTTACAGTTTTACCATACACTTTTCCCATTCCCAGAAGATTACAATCCAAGGACGACGCGTATAGATATAAGAAACACATAATAATGTTAGGTATCTACCTATATTATTCACTGATCTTTGTAGCACTATTGTAAGGATATGCTATCATTCATACACTTCTACAGTCTTATCATAGTTATATTAACGGTATTTAGAATTTATTGCATATAAATATAACATGGGTGTAAATATAATGTATAATATGATGAAGTAATTATCCTCTTAGAGCGAGTTCCAAAATAAAATAATATTTATTATTTCTTGTATTAAGATAAAATAAGCATAAATTAATCAATTAAATTTTAAATAGAATCTTTCTTCTTCTTTTTTTTTTCAATAAACACCTGGTAGGCTCAAATACACATATTTGTGCAATATATTTAATAGAATGTTGTATTAGCTTAAAAGTAAGATGACATTAAAAATATTAGTAGCTTCAAAGTTTTGAAAAAAAATTACTTCCTCAAGAAAGTCTCCTCTAAAAATAATGATAAACCATTTCTAGATCTGTAATTGACTTATGTTATCGAAAATGTTTGAAGCAGAACATTTTTCTCGTACTTAATTGAAAAATAGTATGAAAAAACAATATAATTTTATGATCTGGCACAATACTGAACATTCTTATATTAATTTTAAGATTAATAATTTTACTTAATTCACGACCACCGTACAGGAAGCAGGTCTAGCACATTCACTTACTTTCAAGTCGTTATTGGCTTCTCGGAGCGATGACGTGAGCGATGCCAAGTAGTAAATGATGAGAATGAGGAGCAACAACAGTGGTATAACGATACCGGGTGACGCTATGTAATCGAGTACCCGATGCACCATCGGGTTAGGTATCGCCTTCTTGATCGAGTTGGTAAAGATGTGATAGATCTTTTTGTACTGCGAGAACGGTCCACAGTGCCACGACGGTTCAATCCACACGATGGCGTAACCGACCGGCAGCACGCACAAAAATAGCATTGTGAGTAGCAGTCCCAGGTAGAAGTTGTTGCTTCGGCTGGCCCGAAACACGACGTCGTGTGGTACGTTACACGTGAGCACCGCCCACGATCGCACGTACATCATAATCATCAACTTGACCACGTTTATAATGGGCAGCCCTGGAGAGAAGAACATACCCATCCACACCATACCCTGGTTGTTGACCAGGTGCAATATATTCTCGGCGATCTTGAAATCGCCATACTGTGGGAACCGCTTCTCTAAGTTCCAGCACCAGCACCGGTTCATGTACCGCACGAATACAGCACGTGCAAAGTCCACGAATATCGTTGAGAGGATTGTCGACACCTAACAAAAATAATAGTAAAAAACTGTTTTAAAACCCCTGACATTTTTTGTTTTAAGTCACTCTACACGACTTGAACCGGTTTAAACACAAATTAAAACAATTAAAAACCGACATGTGATATAATACAAAATTAAATGTTCAATATTAAAACCGATACCTAAATACATCATACACAATATATTTATTCACAGAACATTAACCAATAGACACTAAATTAAAACATTCATTTTGCTACTGATGTTTGTAATCCAAACCGAAGAGATTTAAAGTTTATAAGCAAAGGTATCAATTCGAGCTGAATAAATATAATTACATAGTTATTTTAAAATTCACATAATGGCATTGTAAGCAAAAATCGGATATGGTTCAATTATTATTATTATTATTATTATTATTATTACTTTCTTTTGACCCAAATGTTCAGATACATTTTCCCAAATTGCCCAACCCGTGGTGAAATAAAAATACATGCATTATTTCTACACCGACATCGTGGATTTTAGATTATATTTTGGCACTCAAAAATATACTTATTAAATATAATTATTCAAGGACATTAGAAATCTATTTATTTTTTTTAATTATACAAAATATATTTGATTATAGTCATGATTTAACTCCAATAAAACCTAAGTTAAATATAAAGAAAATATAAAATTATCTGATTTTCAATAATCTTTCTACATTATTGTAATAATGTGTGTACTGCGTACGTAGAAAATTTAAACTCTTTACATGAAATACTTTTGAGAAATAAAGATAATTTATCACATCGGATATCGCAATGGATAATTTTTTTTATGAACACAATTAAAATTATGATACATTCTTGTCACATTTATCACATAATAATTAATATTTGTATAAATTTGCATACATTCATAATTTTTGTTATGTTTCATTCTTTATACATATTATTATATATTGATATAATGATGAACATGCTTTTGTGTTTTACTTTTTAAACAAGCACTATTTAACACGTTTATGAACACTCGTACTGCATGTAAAATATTGTTCTCATTGAACATATTAAGCTTTATAAACAAAGTAGGTACAAAAGAAAAAATCAAAAACACATCGTGAGCGTAAGATTATTCGTACATTATATTTACGCAACTAGCCATTTCGTAGTGGTTTTAATTTTCTAAGATGACACAAAAGTAATATAAAATTATGATAGTACACAAAAAAAATATATATATATATATTATTTATCATATTATACACAAGTGAAATATCTACGAAAACTATAACATTATTGAATTTAAGAAAAAGTATAAAAAATGTATCCATGTATTTTGAATATGTCGAAATTAATAGTATACTTAAACCAACTAACGATCAACAAGAAAGCAATTAAAGTAAATGAATGTTGAAACCTTGGCAAGCGTTTATTTAATTTGTGGTGGATGAATTCAATTAAGTACTCTATTTACGCAAATGTCCATAATTTTAGTTCTATTTTTTCTAAAATAATAAATATCAACATTTTTTAGGGTAAGTGCTGTAAAATTTAACTTTGTGTATAGTATACACAAGATATACTATTAACTATTGGATAGACCATGGAATTTACATTTTGCCATCTCTTCGTGAACAATTGTTGATGAAAATAGATTTCTTTCAATAAAACATTGTTGTTTATATTGAATAAATTACTAAGAAGGTTTTCAATTGCAATTTTTTATTTTTTTATAAGATTTCGTGTGACAATTGGTTTTGTGACGTAACAATTTATGCATGTGGTTTTTACTACACTTATGCAATTATTCATGTTTATTAAAATTTAAATACTCTGCTTTCAACCTATATTTAAATTTAAAAAAGACGGTTATCTTTGCTATCGACCCAAAGCATAAAAATGTTAAATATTTATACTGAATTTGTGCTCAAGTAAACTCAATAAAAGTTGTATTATTAAAAAATAACTGCTACAGAGAGAAATACACATTGAACATTTAGGATCAAAAATCTATTTGGTTCAAAATCTGATGCGTTTTATTCTTTGGTCACACTTTTCGTGATAGTAAAAAGGTTTATCATGTAAAACCTTTTGAAAGATAAATAAAATAGCTTTAATGTTTATTAATAGCTCAGAAATTATTTTTCAAATTTTCCATAAGGTTTTGAAAAAATTAAGTCTGTAATGAAGCAAATATTTTAATCTTTAACACCATCTCGGTAGCTTTTCTAACCCCTGAATCGTATAATGAATTTTAATTTAAATTAAGTTTATAATTTATTTAATAAAACCACATGGAGATAAAGATATTTTTAACGTTAAACTGGTGATCATATATTTTTAAATATTAAAATAAAATACGATTATCATTATAATCATAAATGCAAACCGTATCCATTTATACAATTCAAACTGAACAACATAATATTGTAACACGAAATAGAGATATTGATCAATGGTCAAAAGCTTAGTAAACATGCACTTAACTTAAATAGTAGAATATTTAAGTTAAGTTTAGTTGTTAATTTCAAAGTCTTAAAACTATTTCTTTGATCTAAATAATTTAATTTTGTCTATGTTATTGTGAATTTATTTTATTGTTACTTTAAAAAGACGAATTAGGCAGTTACCTACATGAATTCTATTGAATATTGAGTTTAACGCAATCACAAAGTCCCAGCGGATTATAGTAATAATATGATATTTAATATATTCAATTTAAGTGCGATAATCTGTTTTTTTTATTTTATAACTGTATATGTTTATCTTTTTGACGATAAATTAACACAGTTAATATAACCATAAAATACGTGGTATTTTTGTATAAAAAAATTTAAATATTCATTATTATATTGTTGGTATGTAAAAAGTTTTAAAAATGATACATATTAAATATTTAAATTACGCACATAAAGAACAATATAACACATACAATTATAATCAGTTTATTTAATATCTATGAAATGTATTTACATTATTTATAAAATGATATATCTCTCAGTAGTTGAATGTAGTATTATTATTTTTTGTTATCTCGGTATGTATTTCACGCGTTTCAAAATAAACCAGTGGAATGCACAATATTTTGTTTAAAAACTATAAATCCTGCGAATACATGTCCAAACGTTAAGGTTTCGTCATTTCACTATCTCATGTCGTTTCGTTCTACCACTTCTACCCAGGTCACCACGTGTAATATGAGCGGTGCGTGCAGCTTATCTGAAACTTTTTTCTAACCGACCCCGTAAATTTACTCGTGATTTTAAGTTTAAAACATCTATTAATTCTTTTACCATGTGGTATCTCTTCATTCCTAGCGTAATTTTAAAAATCGCATATCCGTATTATTTATCTAATTAATTTTAATCAGTAGGTACCTCTTCATATTATTTTTTGTAATTTCACATATTACGTTATGACTAAGTTATTTTGGGATTGTTTGTATAACATATTTAGTATTTACAATTTTTAGTTGCACACTCAATTTATACTTAAAATAGCATCGTAACATTCATACTTGAAGCTTGGAATTAAAATAATCAAAGTACACATGGTTTTATGTTTCTTATTTTATAGAAGTATGAAGGTTTAAAAATAAAACTATTCTATACATTGAGGATCTGTTTTATACTTCAAATTAGAATTATTTCAATTTTATAAAATTAAATGTTTAATAGCATAAAAAATTAATTTAACTTAGAAAAAAAATTCTGAGAGCTTGTGAATAGCACTTATTCAAACTATTATTTTAATGTGTAATATCAGGTGATATTTTTATGTATAAATATTACTTTTAGAGTACAATACATTTAATGAGGTACTTTTATATTTTGAGAACTATACTTATAGTATTATGTTTTATCAAATATCAGTTCTAAATACAACTACACGATTTTACGTAAATAGTTATTGAATAATTCTTATTAACTTTATAGATATCCAATTTTACGAAATAGTGATAAATAAATAAGCTACATGCTAAGTTTTCCATACCAAACGTTATTGTAACTTCAACTCTAACAATTATTCAGACAAGTTTTAGTACAATTAATTTTATGAAGATTATATTGTTAATGGCTTCTTTGACGACAGTTAATGTTATTAAAATACATTATTATAAATCCAAATTTTTGAACTACAGCTGTTTCGTTATTTTATTACCTATGTTTTATAAGCAAACATTACATTTTTTAAATAATGGGTTAAGGTTATATAAATTTATAAAACCTTCTGTTTTTATCTTTAAATTTTATCATATAATTGTATTACATTTTTTTAGTTCATCAAAATAAAAAACAACAAATACATATAAAAAACGATTTGTTTTTCAATGTAACATCAATAGACAATTATTGAGTACTGAAGGTTTTACTACCGTGGAGTATATTGTTAAAAATAAATTGTTATTGTTTTTCGTGGAGTAACACAGCATGTTACATGAAATAAACTAAAAAACAATGAAATATCTAAGTACATATAATATAATAAGTAATAACTCGTAAATAGTCATATGTGTTTACTCAGCATAAATGCATTGACAAACATTAATCTTTATTCACATTCCAAAATCAAATAAACGTGACTTCTGTAAGTCTTTAAACGATGATAGATGCACCTCACCCAGCAAAATTGTTTAATATAAATCGAAATTCGTAATGTATATATTATAATTGTTATCATAGATTGTATTTCATAAGCTATATGCGGTAGCCGTTCAAAATATCCCCTCAAAAAAATATCTCAAATAAAAAATAATTGTTTTATGAAAAAAAAATAATACTGGAATGATGATTTATTACATTTTAAACGAACAAGATAGATATATTTTAGCGCAAGTATAAAATATTAATAACACTTTAATACTTCTATATTTAAATTAAGTAATTTTGATAAATAATAATTTGAAATTTATTATCAACAATTTTGATGTTATTGCTTTGCCAGGTATTTTTTCATCAAGATCGGACAACTAACATGAGTATAGACCTATAATAGCGAGATTTTAAACATATGAATTTATTATTAAACGTCAAAAAATTAGGATTAAAAACACAAACCCTTGACTTGAAAAACGTTAACATTTAAGAAAGAAAAAACTGTGTATAAATAAAATATTAATGAAATTGTGCAACCAACTGTACCTTAAACAAGAAAATAACTAAAAAATATACGTAAAACACAAGATGCTCATGACAAGACAGGCGAAACAAATAAAAATAAATTTGAAATGCAAAAACTTGAATCTAATTTCCGTGAAAGATGTTACTCGTAAAAAATTTATTTCTCATAGACTTTAATTAACAAAGCAATCTTGCAGAATCCGGGGTGATTATGTAGCTATTTGTGTTATGTATTTTTTTCTTTTATCACGGTATAATAATATAAATAACGTTCGATCATCATAAGATAAAGATAAGTGTAAGCTAAAAATGTGTGGATTAGAAAAAAAAATTTTATTTTATTTAATTAAATGTACCTACTACCTCTCACTAGTCTATAAATATTTAAAAAATTTCAACTAAAATATGATGTAAATATTTTATAATATTTTTGGTGTAATATTATTGTAATATATTATTTAAATTGTTATCAAAATTAAGCCTGAATTTATAAATAACGAATACTTATTTTATTTCTTTTAAAGTTTTAAAGTAATTTAAAATTTAATGTTTTTAGCATTGTTAAATAAATAATTACATTTCATATTTATTGATTTTTCAAACTTATTTCAATCATGATTATACGTATAATTTGTATATAGGTAGAAAATAAATTCATTTATTATTACTAAGTCCTAATACATATTCGTCATCAATGACATTTAAAAACAGATTATGTTTAAGTTTCTAATAATCTAATTTCATACATATTTCGTCAACTAATTCAAGAAACTACCAACAAGAGGTATACTAGAATTATTTCCCAAGGTATTAACAAACATAAATTTCTGATATCATTTTATTTAATATGCTTACCAAATCCATGACTGTAAGTTTAACTAGCTCTTGTCCAAACATTGTCTCCCAACACAACTTCCGCAATCGTCGCCTGATTTGAAGATTCAAACAAGTGGTACGAAGAGATAAGTCTTCTCTGGGCGCATCGTCATGTTCCGTCGTTGTCGTGTACGCTTTGCCTATATAAAAACCACTGTGCATTTATTTCATAAATTTTTAATTACAATTAAATTATTAAACGCTTTTAACTCATTTTTGATAAAATTATAATTAAATGCCCAAAGTAAATCTCTCTAATATTATCTAACAAATCCCTAAAAGCGAAAAAATAATGCATATTATGATAATATTTAATAAGTAACGTTTTACTGATGTTGGTAAAAATCTTAAATTTAAATTAGTAGTGTATATTATGGTTAAAATATACTATCATAGGTATTACTACAAATACAATTAATAAATAATAAAATAGGATAAAAAAATAAAAATAATTTTAAATTAAATTTGGTATAAAAGGCTCTACATTTTCATACTACCTCTTGACATCTAAATTCATAACTATCATAAAAATATTATGTATCAAAAACAACTAAGACAATTTGAAGATAAAATGTATCTGTCAAGAGTTAGTATAAATATAAATAGAAATGTACTTTAAATAGTTCAATTTTATACGTAAGCATCACAAAGTTTAACATTTAAACAATTATTAATTTATTTTTAATTAACTATTTATTTTTTTTTTTTTTTAGTAGTAAAACTCATACTAATTATTTAATATATTTAACTAGTAACTATTTTATATTATGTGGATACAAATAATCAAACTCATATAATTTATTTAAAATTGTTATAAAATGCATATTGCGTACTATACGTGTACATCAACGCGTAACTATATGTTAGATATTTGATTAAATTAATGTTCTCAGCAGAAATGTAAGTCTCTAGGGAATTGCGGGGCCCAAATTGATATCGACCACATTTTCACATACATTGAGCTATGTAGTATTAAACAGTACACATATACGAGTATACGCTTTGGTATTTACTCGATTCCTTGCTAAATCCTTGAAAACCATTTGGCACCTCGGTTACATTTGTAACTGGTGATGGAGACGAACAAACTACTTGAAAACAATGAGTCCCATTGAAAATTACTTCCGACATCCGTTTTACGATTCTTCTCCTTTCAGACAACGCAATTATCTTGTCCGTCCTCCACGACTGCAGATCATCAGACGCAATCGTACTATATGGCTCATCGTCTTTATCTATAGTGATTATCGATTGATCAATCGTCGTGTTCTTCATCAATACTTCTGCATCCAGACTTGTTGTTGATTCGGGAACGACACTCGACGTCAACTCAACGGACTCATCCGGTGTCGTTTCACCGATTACACTCTGTGTCGAAATCGATATCGATTGAAAAGCCGTTGAATAAAAGTCTAACGAAGCATTCGTCGGATTCATAATTGTTGACCCACCATCAACCGGATCCATGGTTGAATTCTCCGTCATCGGTTCATCTGTAACTAAATCTACAGTCGAATTCTCTACCATATCATCATAACTGTGCGTATAAGTGACATCGAACTGAGAGGTGGTGGCGGTATTTTCAGACGAAGATGTGTCGTATACGACTTCAGCAGTTATTTGTAAATCATTAATGGTGTTGAAAGTCGCTTCAGCCGTACTTTCAGTCCACCCGGCGTCATCATTTCGATTTGCACCGAAAACATCTGTAATAGGACCTAAGTTCGTACCGGGAGTTAAATCTACTACCGTCGAAAAATCGGTCTCAGTCGTGCCGAATTCCAGTGGCGCAATCGGTGAAGGAACGCTTTCGTCCAATTTCGGTGGATTCGCGTCGGTTGGAACGTACCGGACAGCTGACCAGGAGAACGGACATTCTACTTGCTGTCGGAAGCAATTCGGTTGTGTATCGATAGTACGGGTGACTGGCAATTGAGATTTTGTCGTGTTCGACATAGTAGAATTCATGAATGCTAATGCTACCAATACCGATGTAGTCGAAGTCGTTTTCAACAAAGATGTCGTGGTCGCCATGGTGGCCGCAGTGGCTATGGTGGTCGCGGTAGCCGTAGTGGCCATGGTGGCTGTGGTAGCCTTGGTAGCCGCAGTGGCTGTAATATTAGATACATTATCTTTCAACTCCAACAGCTCCTTGGTCTGCAACACGTAAACATCGGTAAAAATACAGTCGAAATAAAGATTAGTCGTCTTAAAATGTAAACAAGAATCAGTACAAATAGAATAATACGTATAATATTATATAAATATTATAGTAAATAAATATTGAGGTACATAATATACAATTTATCTCAATCGCTTCGTATCATAATATGCATCAAAAGTAGCTGCTAGTACATCTTTGAAAAATTAATATGATTAAATTATATACGTTTTATTTTTTTTTTTTTAATAATTGTATAGGAATGATCCGTATTAACAACAAATTAAAAAATCAAAAAAATATTTGTACAATACAATTTTCAGTATAGCCTTTTTATCTTATTAAAAAAAAAAAAAAAATATTTAACTCGATCGAAAATTGTCCAATCAAGAACAGATTAAGTTATTGATTTTTATAAGAATAGCTTTTATGAATAAACTAAATATTTTTCTAAAATCTAAACGAATCTCAATTGTAATGTTTATGTAGATCTTTACATTATATTCTGATAAAATAGATTCAAACTAAGTTAATTTTGTTGAAAGATTCTATTAACTGATGATTTGGTCACGGCTTAGGTTTTTAGTTTCTACTAACATAACTATTATTATCACCAAAATCAAAATCTTAACCTACACTACCTTGGTTAATTTTTATTAATTTCATTTTTTTTTTTTATCACCACTTTTCTTTGTGATTTGTTTCATTAAGTTTGACTTTTATAATAAGTATATTATATATATATATATTTATATATAATATGTATACCTATATTTATACATATAATTAAATAAGTAATTAAGTATATTATCTTCTTAGAAAAATGATATAATAGGTAGATACTTCCAGTGGTACTTGTCTTTTGATATATATGTAGTGAAATATGTATGTTGATTTAAAATTAATAAAATGAAAATTTTCCGATATTTTAGAGTGAAATTTATAATTTTTAAACCTAACCAAGAAAATAAAAGAAATTATAACAGCAATTAGTAGCCTCAAAATTGAGTAATAAACACCGAAAACGGATAATCTATAAATTTTTATTTTTATTTTTATTATACTACAAATATAAGTTTATTATTGTGTTTTAGTGTGCTCTTTTAGCAGATGACCAAATTGTATTTAATATTTACTGACTTTACACTAAATATGTTTTATTTGTAATTCCACCTAAATTTTATTACTTTTATAGATACGTATAATATTATAATAAATAACTTTTGTCCTAACAAATTTTTCAAGTAATTAGCTTCTTTGTATATTTAAAAATAATTAATCTTCTTTAAAATACATGTAGATATATAAATATTAATTATAGGTCGATCGCTTCATATGTAAATGTAAAATAAATAGTTTACAAAAAGAAATATTTTTTAATATTTTAATATTTTAGTTTAAAAAAAAAGTTCTTACTTCTTAGTATTATAAATTATAAATAGTAGTTCTTATTAATACCTGATTTTTATATTGTATTATTTATTTAATTAACATCATTCAATCATAATTTTTATCAGATTTTTTTCATGTTTTTATGGTTCAAGAATAAATATAACAAAACTTTATTATAAAATAAATTTAAAATATTAGAATTACTGTATTATTGTATACGAAAAGCGACTGTGAATGAAGACAGTTTGTTAGAGTGTCAGCCTTATCGCACTAAGTATATTTTATGACATATTTAAGCCATTTATTTTACTTTTAGCATTACGGTAGATTGATATAATTTTTACCAGAAAAATTGCATTTACTATACTAATCATTAGTATTTAATAATATGTATTTATACTTTATTATGTCAACTTATATAACTTGATATTTAACCATATAATATTTCTATAAATACCATAAAAGAATAAGAATAGGTTAATAATATAAATAGATAATATCTTTAAAAAAAATCATAAATTCCATTAATTATACTATAATATACATAAATTTTAAGTTTCCACGAATTGAAAATTATAAATATCATTATTTATCATTAAAATAAATAATTTTGTCCAAATTTGAACTTTAAATATCTATAAAAACAATTCTCTTGGTAAATTCTTTATACGAGTATATGTTATAGTTTCAGTATAAAATACTAATCAGGAATCTTGTACTAACATTTTTAAAACTTAGATACAAAACGAAAAAGTTTTATAATTTTCTTACTGCAAAATACTTGTAGTTTGAACAGTTTCGTGGTTTTGAAAAAATTTATAAAAATTTAAACTTCTAATGCAAACAATAAAAAAGATTATGACTATGTATTTCTAATATTTTTAAACAGATATAAGAACAAATTATTTGGAATCTTGTATTACATTTTTAAGAATGTTGATCTACTAAACATTTTTTTTATCGATGGCTATAGAAAAAAACTAAAAAAATATTGGAAAATTGTCATGCCAATTAATAGTTCAAGAGTTGAAATATTTTTATAATTTTACTATGAATAAAAAATTATAATAGTAACATCAGTGAAAATTTCAAATATCTACAGCTATTCGTTTTCGAGTAGGTAACATAAAAAATAAAATTGATTTTGTTGAAAATTGGATTTGAGCAAAAATTCCTGTTTTTTCTAATTTTTTGTTCAATTTTTCGAATATTATAAAAATAAATACTAGAAATTTTTATGTGTGACCTTTTTTAAGAACAAATTAGATTCAATTTTATATCCAAGACCACCACCGTTTTTAACAATTGAGCGTTTTATCGATAACTTATCGTGTACTTGTCCACCGAAAAAAAAAATGTTTCATAGTAAAATCTAAAAAGTAGAAAATTATTGTTCAAATAATTTACTATTTTGAATAATACGTGTTTAATATTACACCTAATATTAAACAATAATTTTTTTAGTCATAATAGTTTTGTATTATTATCGTTATTATTATTACACAATTGAAAAAGTTTCATAAAACCAAAAAAAAAAAAAAAATTAGTAATTAACAATATTTTTAAGTGAGAATAGTGGTTGAAGTTGAAAGGGGTACATTAAATGTCTGTTGTTCCAAAGCCAAGTGTATCTTTAACCAAGGATGACACTCATAAATAACACGCACTCACATACTTAGAAATTATCTATATTGGATTTTTTAATAACAATCTCTAATATAATAATTAATAACATTTCGATTTGGCTTTATATGTTTTTAAAAAATCGTTGCTTAATAATTAAAAATAAATATTCTAATAAAATAAGTAACGTAAACATTATTTGCAGATTATATAATATTATATTGTATAGCAGAGGAGTACAATGAATAAAATATGATAAGCAATATTATAAAAATATCGAAAAATAGAAGTGATTATCATCAATACAACCATAATCATTATTTATACATTTAAAATTTGAATTTATTATAACTTCCTATTTGTAAACAAAAATTATAAATGTATATTGAGATTATGATAAACAATGTTTCTTTTAATTATAAAAACTAACAAAATTATTTTTGCAATATTACGTCAGAATAACAAATTTGAAAATTTTGTGCGAAACTTCATCAAGCTATTGTAGATATTATTTTATAACCAAATAAATCAAAAATTAGAGATTCTTAACTTATAATTTAAAACGTGTAAAAAGCTCTTTTTGGCTAGCAGCCAGGTTAGAACTAATACACATCAAAATGATTTTTTTTACTTTAAGTTTTCACAGCATAATATTTTAGACGTTTTGTAACCAAATTTAAAATAGATTTTGAGATCCCTAACTTATCTCAGATACCATAAAAATCCATTTTATGAAGTTTTCTTGTCAAATAATTCATTTTAAAAGGTAAAGGTTAGGTTATAAAATGTGACATTATGACACCATCCGTTATCAAAAATTGAAACTATGAAATTCATGAGTTAAAAAAAAAGGTAAGTAAATGGGTATTACTCTGATTTGCATTAAGAGTTGGTAGGTCACTATTTTTTTTTGTGTTAAATTTGAATTCAATGATATATTATTATTGATGAAAAACGATTCTGAGCGGAGGCGATCTGTCAGTCTATATTGTTAAGTGATAGTTTTTTTAATAGCTATTAAAATCATTTATTTTACTTTTAGTATTATAATAGGTTAATATAATTATTACCAATAATAATGTATTTAATAAACCTATCATACGTTTTTTAATAATATGTATTTATTCTATATTATATCAATTTATATAATTCGAAATGTAATAACATAATAGCGTTTTAAATATCGTAAAAGAGTAAAAATAGGTTCATAGTATGAACTATAAACAGAAAATATCATAAAACAAATCAAAAATTTCATCGCTATAGTAAAATTCATAATAATATAATATACATTAATTTTAAGTTTCCATGAGTTTTAAATTATAATAAAATAATAATTAATATCATTATTTATTATTAAAATAAATAATCTAGTCTAAATTTGAACTTAAAATGTCTTCGTTTAATTTAACTTTAAACGCTTATAAAAAAAAAAAAAATTATAATAGTCTTTATTTTTTAATTGAAAAATAATAAACCATGAAAACTTTGAAAAACTCTAAAAAACTTTAATGATTGATTTCTACTCAATGAATACTTTTTAGTTGACATTTATAGAAAAAAACTTTATAAAATTTTTAAAAATTTGGTGCTTGGATTTTTTAAGTTATACATCTTTAAATTATAAATTGAATTAAATTTGCTATTTAAAACCTTCAACCACCCTTAAAGTGACAAATTTTAATTTATTGTGTGCACAAATATAAAAAAAAAAAAAACTTTTATCATTGTAAAATCAATACATTTATTGCTGCGCTCAAAATCTAAAATATGTATCTACTTTTTATTGGATAACAAGAAATGTTTAGTGTATAAAAAAAAATACATCAATTTTATAACATTTAAGTTTAAAATGATCATGTTATTAAAATTGGAACTGCATGTAGTGAACCTTAAGCATAGGTTTAATGAAATCTATATTGTGATATTTAAGTTGTAATTAAATCTCATGGAAAATACGTTATAGTAAAAGTCACCCTTTAATGACGAATGTTTCTTTGAAAATACTAAAAAAATTCACTAAACAAAAAAATGTTTTCTTTCATAAATAGGTCAACTCTAGTAAAAATGTACGTTGTGCGTCAAATATAGAGTTCGCCACAAATATATAGGCCAAAAATAAACATATATTGCGGTGCAAAAATCCGATAGCCGACGGATCGAGTATGTAGGATATGTCAAAAATATTTGAATGCACTGTTTGCAGCAAACACGTTTACAAATACACACATTTTCTACCTTATAAATTTTCACCAAAATGAAGCACAATGTAAAATTTTTCTAGTGCAGGCCTGGTTTTTTATTTTATTTTTTAGAAACTTATAGACAATTTCACAATAATAAAAATAAAATAATAATTTAAATATATTAACTCTGTACGATTAACATAATTAAACGTATGCAAATGGTATTTAATAGTGACTGTATCATACGTAATATACGTAGATTACGTCACTAAGAATAATTAACACATTTAAAGAGATTAATATGTTATACTTACCATGTCGTTGATTTTCACAAATAACGCAAACGTCAGTGTGTAAAGATTTAACAAGTTCAGCGCCATAATCCTAAAACACACAATAAACGAGACATCAGTTCATAAGAACATTCATTTTAAATCGAACGAATATTTTCCGTTCAAAATGAGTAGCTATACAGTACAGATATAATTATATGCGTGAGTCTGATTTAGTTGATTTATTAAAGTTTACTGCGAGAAAATTAAAACTAACAAATCATATTAATATAAACCTAACAATTTGTGTCAGGCTTAATGAAATAATTTAATTAAGTTATAAGTTATAAAAATCCGGAACATAATATTCGTATTATTGTAACAAGAAAATGTACATCGATATCAATTTGAGGTTTATTCGGATGAAACAAGCATTTTACTATCATTGTATAATATATAATACTATTCACCATCATCGGTTAAGAAGTGCCCAAAAATATTTATTTTTACCGTAGGTTTAACATTATTATTAATGTAAAATTAAATTAAAATTTACGATATACACCATTTGTGTTAATACAGTATTTTAGACTTCAGTGTAATATAATAATACAATTTAGTTAAAAGTGTTCATCTTGTCATAAATTATTATTTAAGCATTTATGTATTTTAAATAAGTCACTTAAGTAATAAATTTTAATTTCCTGAAAGCAGATTATTGCAAATTGATTACTAATTGATAGGCAGATATAGTAAGAATTCAACATTTTTCATTTAGGATGTAAGGTCGTTTCTTTTTTTCTTTGTTATGACTTATGATCAATATAATTAAATTTGATAAATAATTGCAAAAAATATTTTTTTTACTTAAGTTAAAATAAAAAAAAAAAAATTTCTCAAATATGAATATTTACATTTAAATAAACAATAAAAAAAATCCCAATTTCATAATACATTAGTTTGTATTTAAGTCAATACGGATTTCTACGAAAAATCACCTTTCTATAAAAAAAAATACTCAATACCAATACTATGGTTTCGGTCTACCACGTGTAATCGATTTCTTATGACTTAAAATTTTAAATTTATACTCCATTTAAAATTCCTTTGAAAATAAAAAAAAAAAATTGGTACTGTTTATATTTGATTATAGCTAAAGCATTTGATACTATGGATCACCAAATATTCTACAATATGTCAACAAATTCGGTATTAATGGAACAAATTACAATTTATTAAGTTCATATAAAATAGAAAAATAGAAAAAACTACGTTCAAATTAACAATGAAATAAGTGAAGAATCTTCATTCTCTATCGTTTACAATATTAATATACATATCAACTAAATAAACGATTTGAACAAAATCGGTAAGCTAGTTACAGTATTTTTTGTTGAAGGACAAAAAATTTCCAAAATTATTTATCTTGAGTTGAGGTATTTGCTAATTTACATTATACCGACTTGAAAAATATCCAAAAATGGTTATCCGAAAATAATTTTAAACTATTACATTTGATCAAATTATATAAAAATAGCCCATTTTAATCAACCATATAAAATAAATAAAAGTATACATAAGAATAATTGTTCAAATAAAAATATTTAACATGCACGCAAACACGGACATAATACTAGACAAATATCTAACATCAAAGTACCTGCAACCATACATAAAAAATTAACACAATCCACATAGTTGTATTTAATGGTCCAAAAAATTACTACCAACTACCATTCAAAATTAAACATAGTAATTCATTCAATATTTTTAAAATTAAATTACATTTTGGACGAAATATTGTAGCATAACAATTTTACAGCATTAGTGAATTACTATAAAAAATGATGATCTAAGTAATTATTAATAATTATATAGTATATTGCTTTGTATTACATTATTTAATATTTACTTAGAGTTTTCATTTTTATTCCATTTTTCCAATGAATACTGATTACATTCATTTACTAAAAGTAAATAAATTGAATATTAAAAACCTATTGATTATTATATAATATAAATTTAAAATTTAATATACTAATAATATTCTAACTGATGACATCAGTTTTATATGCGTTGTTGCTAGCACTAATACATTAATATCATAGATGTGGTGGGTTTCCCATATATATTATTATTATTATTAATTTATAAAACATATGTAGTATAAAATTTAAAAAAATACTTTTATTTGTTTTCAAATACTTTGTGGGTATTCGCAAAATACATTTTTAAAGTATTTTTAATACTTTTTCAAAAGTATTTTTACAAGACTGATAATATTATACTTTTTGTATAATGAGTTTTCCCGCGAACAAAAGTGCTTGACAAATCACTTCATTTCAATAGAAATGTAAGTCCTTAAAAATGCGACACGTTTATCCACAAACTTAAATTCAACGTCTAAGTATAAATAGAGTTGTATAATGTATATTTACCAAAATGTATAATACTAGGTTACTCGTCACGGCTTCGCCCGTGATTGGTTGTTTATTTTGGCTTCAGACGATGATATATATTGATATATAGAATTTTTTATTCAAATTATATTTTAATCATATGATCGGCAAGTAAATATAAAAAATGGTTAAAAAAAACGTAATGAAGTGTTTCTAGCGTATTAAGTATTTAATATAATCTTTTGAGAAAAAAATTAGAAAAATGTTAAATAGTGTCGTCAGAAAATTGAAACATTTAAATACAATACACCCTCCCTACCAGACAAAAAAAGGTTAAAAATCGGGTGATGTGGTGACGTTTAGGAAGATATTTGAAACAAATCTGTGAAAAAAAAATGGTGACAACACCAAAATGAGAATATAAAAAAACCTGTTTTTGTGAACCTCGCAGAGAGGCCCCAAAACTTTGCTTTCTTTTTAATTTTTCAAAAACTTTATTATTCACTTTTGAGTTAATTAAACCTTACCATAGAACAATGTGAATAAAAGTATGGTATAAATAGATAATACCTTTAAATTCATTTAGATATTTTTAAAATTTCGTATTCCGTATAATTTATAACAACACTTATAACATAAGTGTTTTAATGGTAACCATGGTTACAAAACAATAATTTTATCACATTCGAGACGGATCACGCGCATAACGCGTGATGTCAATATTACTGTTATGGACGACGGATTTCGGCGGACGTTAGTTATAGTGGACGGAGCGTTTTTAACTTATTTCAAATATTTATTACTTCGTCGATACTTAACCAATTTTGAAAAACAAAAAAACCTATTTACTAAGCAGTTATTATTAAATATTTTTAAATACTCAACAAATAATAGTAAATTATTCTATTCATATAATTATTTTATTAAAATGTACTGTTTCTAACAAAAAAAAAAAAGTTGACCAGCATAATAAAAGTGCTAAAATAACTAAAAAAAAATTAATATTTTACAAATAAAAATGAAATATAATAATTACAACCAATACTTTAATACTTATCATACAAAAGTATGATATGTTTCAAAACATTGATCAACACAATGGAAATAAGAAATATAAATAATAATTCGTTATTATATGGTTATTCTTTAGTATAAATGATGAATTTCAGAATTAAAATCGTTATTTGCGTTATTTGCATTTATGCGTTATTAAAAACGCAATTCATTGAGTTTAAAATCTTTTTGATAAAAATATGTCAATATTTATTATACACACCGTGTATCGTTATTATTTTATAAACATTAATTTTAGCGTTCGGTTTCATTCATACTCGTTTATTCATATATTGATATATTATGTTTATGTTTAAACTAATTCAATGTTATATGTGTATTTAAAAATATACTTAGTAGATATATACTTAAAAATATATAATTAGATAAAATTCACGAGAAATATCCAATATATTTGAAACAAAATTATAAGTCAATAGAAATTATTTTTGTAGACAAAATGCAATTGTTGTCATCAGTTAAAAATAAATTAGAAACAATGCTCCACGTGGAGCCAACTATTTATACATTTTAATTTTCGATGTTGATAATTTTAACACTATCGATTCTATCGATTGATGAAAATACGAAAAGTGTAGAATAAAAATTGAATTTAATATCGATGTCTAAAAATCATCACGCGCTTAACGCGTGATCCGTCTTCAATGAATAAAATACTGTAACGCGCTCAGCGCGTTATTCGTCCTCAACGTATTTTTCTATTATTGTGTTTCGTCTCGAATGTGTTAATAATAAAATTACGTAAAAATTCCCATTTTTCTTGATTTATTTTATTTTTACTGGCTGACCGGCAAACGTTGTTCTGTCATATAAATTATTTCTGTGATGAACTTGATCTTAGATTTGTAATATTGAATTAAATTGTTGACCATTTGGAACCATTTGATGTCATTTGGAAACATAAATTGAATGTTCGAATTGACTTCAGGAAAAGTTTAGAATCTAGATCCATGCCGATAAGTAAATCTATATATAGTAGACGCCGCTTATAAGACTCACTTTGGGACTAGCACAAAGTGAGTCTTATAACCGAATGAATCTTATAGGCGAAGTGGAAAAAAAAAATTAATTACGTATTTATAAATTTTGTTTTACTATATATTTTGCTTTGATTTTAATACATTAACACATATTACATACTTTATTATTGAATAAATTTAATAATCCCGATAAAAAAAACTAAAATTTTAATCGTTATAATTATTGTTGCAATAAATGTGAACTTTTATCTGCAATAAAAATTATTATACGTCATATATAATAAGGTACCAACAGAAACTAGAAATAATCAACACGAATATTATTTCATTTTTCAAAACCAATTTATTTCTAAATTATAACCAAAAAAGTTTATTTTCTACTATTTATTTTACGAAATTTGAGTCTTATAACCGAAGTGTTGAGTCTTAAAACTGATTTTTTTTTAATGTATTTGGATACGTCCGGTCCGTTCCAGACGATGTTGAGTCTAATAAGCGACTGAACCTTATATCCGTGAGTCTTATCAGCGGCGTCTACTGTAGTAGTATAGATAGATTGCAAGATTTGGAAATAACAGTATCTTAACACTTGGTCAATGAACAAGGACAGAGTTTGATTTGGCAACCAGTAGTCAAAGTTTACAAAACATTTTACGGGGTTACACTGGTTATAGCACACGTGTCAAGTCAGTGTCGCGTCCAACCAGTTTCCTCTGGTTTCTAAACAGCTATTCGCTTCAAAGTTTCACCTGTCTGACTTGGGGTCCAGGCCGGTTAGGGATCGGCTAGGGTCTAGGCCTTACCATCTTGTTATTTTACAAAAGTTTAATATCCATAAGCTAGTAGGTTAGAGCTAATGATATTTAATTTAAACACCGACGTGATTGTCAAGCCCATTCCAGTGGTCTTGGCCAACACGTGAATTCTACTGCCCATGAAAGGTACGGGCGTTAAATAATCTGCCAACCGTCAAATGTCACGAATCAGACCAGTCGATGATAAAAAGGTCGTCTGGCAATCATCTGTGCTATCCACGGTCATAATGATGACGTTCGTTGTCGTACGTTGTGTGTCCTTCTTGTATGCCTCTATTCAATGCGATTTTTTATATAATATTACATTATACATAAAATATACAATAAATGTATTTAATTATATTAATATTCTAATTATGCATGAAAATCTATTGTAATTGTTATTTTAATAATTCTAAGTGTTATATCTACTTATTAAATTTATAATTTAAAATTTAAACTCATGGACCTTCACATGAATATGTCCAGTGAGGCCCATTATTGTTTTGAAGAAAAAATAAAATACCAAATCATACTAATTATACCAATAATAATAATATAAATATTTATAATTTCTATGTACTAATTTAAATTAAAGTATTAAAATAGGTAGTTCTATATTTTTATTAGAATTTATTGAATAGTTTGTTATATTCTATCAAACGATTTAAGTGGTTATAAGAGCGTTCTACAGAGATGATACATTTATAAATAAACATTTTAAACCACAGAATAAAATATTTAATACATTTTAATTTGAAAAAATTATCAACCAGCATATTTTTTTTAAAAAAAAGGTACGATTTAACTTTAAAATAAATCACCTTATGTAAAATTTTTTAAAAATATCATGTGATTAGTGCGGATAACAAGAAGATTTAACACTTGTTAACTAGGTTAGTTGTTGAAATGGCTTTAGTACGATTATCAAAATGTACATTTCTAATAGGTGTACACTTCAGTACACAATGTACATATTACATAGGTACATATGTCTATACAATAAACTATATAGATACTGTTATTATGCTTGAAATTAGAAGATCGTGCATATGGTCTGTTTTAGTATTAAAAATATACAATAATCTTTTAATTTTTATGCTTTATTTGATTAAATATAATTACCTAATCCAGATTTTCTTTTAATATTTAAAATATTATCACATTTAATCTTAATTAAAAACTTTTTAAATAATATTAAATATTTAATTATTTTTAATATTTAATATTTTTTTAAAGAACCTGCAGGTACGCAAATTTGGTAAGTTACACATGTGTTTGATTGAGACGACACTTACAGATACGACTTCCTTTTAATCATTGAAATATGGAATATTTCAATAATACTTCAATTATTATTTGTAATATACAATGCAATTTTAAGAAGATTTAGTTTAATTTTAAGATATTTACATTTCACACCACGTACGTTAGTATTCGTTTATAAGTTATTAACAATAATATTAAATGCGGTATTTTTGAGTTTTTGTCAAAAATGTATTCAATCTACTGATTAATAAAAAAAATAAATGATTTATAGAATAATAATATAAACTTTTTTATAAAATATCCTTAAAATTAAAGATTGACACACTGTATTTTCACTTAGAAATATTTTTCGTATGTACATATTTATCGTTGAATTTAAATTTTATACATTTAAATTATAATAGAGGCTTACTTTATGATGGGTTCAATTAAAATCTAACATTAAACGTGGAAACATCCACGACTTTATTTATGATGTATGTAAAACATTTTATTATGTGTTTATTTAGTTAACTTTACGTCCTTATGTAAACATTACTATGTTTGAGCATCTATGTTTTTATTTTTCAATTTCCTAAATTGTAATATTTGTATTTAATTTTGAGTGTAGTTATTCTAAAATATTTTATTGTTTTTTTTTTTATTTATTTTTAATCAACCTAACTTATGTTATAATCTCGCTCTTATCTAATCTCCAAAATACAATTCTTTCCAAAAATACTTCACCTCCTTAATTATATCTGGCCATTTTATATACATTTAATTATTTAATTGGTTTATATCAGTACTCTTATCTACAATTGTATCTGTTTCTCTTTTATTGTTTTACTATTTTCAACTAATATTTGTATACTTTGTAACTGTCGAACCTAATAGTATAACTAAGGTTACAATAAAAAAAAAAAAAAAAAAAAAAAAATAACTTATGTAGATTATAATTTAATATATTTTTTTAAATTTAAGAGTATATTTTTCCATAAACTATGAAAACATAACAACAATGACTAATGCATAATAAATTATTATTAATAATTATATATCATGGTAATAATATTTAGTGACGCAATCAAATTTGAAATTTTTTTATTATAATTTTATGATTTTTTTTTTAAGTCTTTCGAAAGTATATTACAACATAATTTACAATATCAAATTACTGTTATACTATAGTTAAAAAGGTCACTAATATAAAGGTTCAAAAAAAAAGCATAAGTCTCTAATCATCCGTATACAACATGTAACAAATACTAGTATATGTGAAAGCAGTGACGATGACGCATGTAATATTTCCTTAACGTTATAGTAGGTATTTTTTATTTGTTTATGTACTTTCGTTGCGAAAATATTGAATTATGTTAGGGTACTTTGGAGCAATTTACTTTCAATTTATTTTTCAATATTGAATCACGCCACTTTTTCGTTAACGCAAGAAGTCATGTATAAATGGAACCACAATACATAATTTAATAGAAAATTATTTGAAAAAAATTCTATCGCTGTCTTTAAAGAATTTTTTTCGTTTTGGTTAATTTAAATCTTGTTTAACAGTAGACTTTAACGTCCGTTATTTTATTCTTTTTCATTAATAATGAATCTAGTATTAAAATAGTTTTAAAAAAACCAACCCAAACCCTGGCTTATATAAACAAAATATAATATTCTGTTTTCTTTTTAATAAAATTAATTTATTTCCAGATTATAAAAATATAAACTGCAAACTTAAATATTTCAAAAGATCAATATAAATTATAAAATAACTCAATTATTAACCATTTGTTTAAAAATACAAATTCAAAGCTTTGCATTCATTTTGTAACTAACAAATTCATCAATGCAATTAATAGAATATATAATTATATATAATAGTATATAATAATTTAAATAATTTAAAATTATGTTTGTTAAAAAGTGTTTCAATTAAAAATAAAATGTTGGAACCATTTTACTACAGTAACATCAATACTGTGCTTAAAATAAATAGAAAATTTAATGAGATTTTCTAACCTACTACAAAAAATAAAAGTAACTTTATTTTCAAATAATAATGAATGAATCTAAATATTTAAGGTTTAATTTAAACTTCCAGATACTTCTAAAAAAAGACGAATGCGGTATGCTTAAATTAAGTAAATATAAGCAGGTATATTATTATTCTATCTTTAAAAAAAAAAACTAGTTTTTTTTATGAAATGTAAATTTTTCATGTGCAAAGGTATATAAAAGATATTTGGATTTTATATACCTACCTAGCTAATTGTACACGAAGAGTTGTCCTGGGGTGATAACTCTCCAACACGCCCAACACTTCAAACGCAATCGGAAAGAACGTGCCAATAAGCGTCATGACAAATGTGATTTCATATTTTCTCCAAAAATCGGATTCAATATTTTGGTCTGTAGACCTTTCTACTACGAAAATGACAGCATAAACCGAACTTCCCAACATCCATATCATATTCAAATTTGCAAATATTCTCAGACCCATCACTTTCCAACTACGAAACAAGTGAATACAACAAAATATATTTCTATTGCACTGAGTAACGAAAAGTATCAGTACAATTATTAACAATTAGGACAATAGCTTAAACCATACTAAAAATTAAATATAATTCCTTCTTCTCATAAAATATAATTTTAATTTAATTCAATGATTGATTACGCATGTGTAAAAAATCAGATTTCTGATAGATATTTTATTACTTTTGTTTGTCTTTCATTCTTTCAGCTTCTTCAAGCAACGCTTCTTTAAAACCGAGTATAATGGACGATATACGATTATGAGCAGTTTCTTCGTTTCCGATCATGTAATCCCACCCGGTGAATAGTTTCCACGTAAAAATGCACTCGTCGTCTTTTTCAGATAGTTTGCTCAGACGAGAGTTTGCGGCCATTCTATATAACAATTAATACAACGAACATATAAGAACACATTAAAACAGCTATTATGGTAGTTCGAATTTCGGGTAGTATGTTTAGATATATATATATGTATTTATACTTTCTGAGCGTAGCCACGAAACTGTAAATGTAAACAACGAGCCCTGTGATAAAGTAGGCTGTGGGTAGCTGGTATCCGGTATCCGAACTTTGTCGATTTGAATAGTAGCCGTAAAATATGGGTGAATGCTGTAGAACTCCTTCAAAATTCAACAAAGTCATTAATTCCTTAGAAGTATCTTGCTCTTCGGGCAACAGTGTCTTTCGTTCTCCGGTATCCACCTTATTGGTCATCAAAATCTGTAAAATCCATAACAAATTATTATTAACTGGTATACTTTTTAATTTCAGGTGCGGATATTTGGATTTAGAAGTTCATAATATGATTTTTTTAAATTGTTGCGAGTACTTCGGGTATGACGACAAAAGCTGCTAACAACACAGATATGACAAAGTTCACCCAGAACAACCAGCGCAGGAAAGTGAAGTATGAAGCGACTACCGTGCCGAATTGAGATTCAATTTCTTTGATCGTTAGTTCCCATGGTATTATTTGACTTATGAAATTGGCCATCTCCCGTTTACTGTGCTGCCATTGCTATATTTTTACAGCGAACCGTTATCATATTATATTAACACCGAAGCATTAACAATATTTTCGTTATGTTATCGTATTACTTTAACTAAGACTATGTGAAACCGCGCCATGATATCTCTCGTACTTTTACTCATTGCCAAACGTTCTTGTAGCTGACCCTCGTGTTTCTTAACATACTCTTTGGCTTGCTGAACCAATTTCATCTTCCTCCGTATGGACCACGGTTGTTGACGGACACTGCCTAATACCTCTTTGTGTAAACGAATGTTTTCAAGTATCTGCTCTTGAGAGATACCAGCATCTTCGATGTTAATCGCCGTACTGTAAAGATAAGATGGTTATATTTTAATCATTATTTAATTGTTATACAATGCATAATGTTTCCAACCAAAAATTTAATAATATACATTGCACTATTTATATTATGAAATACTGTGAATAAACATATCATTTTTAAAATATACAAATAATTTGTATCTAAAATATACCTATACTATCTGACTCGGCCACGAGTTGCTGTTATAATCCGTTGAATTAATGCTATACTAAACTATTTACAAAATCCTTATTGATAAAATGAAAATTTAATTTTATAAACGAGATAGATAACATTAATTTTTAACTATTTTTAATAATTGTTTTTATTATTTTAAATTATAAACATTTATAGTGTTATCCATGTTATTTTTTGTAATTTTATCATTATCAGTCGTTGTCGCAAAATCAAGGTTATTAATTAATACCTTTGAGTTATTTTTACGCATATAATTAGAGATAAAATTATAATTATAAGTTATAATACAACATTAGACGCACTATCTCAGAATCAAACGGATTATTTCTGTCTCTTATATATCCAAATAGCATTAATCGAGAGATGAGTTATTCTATATTTTAAATTGGACCAAATCATACACGTGAGCAAAATGGATTATATACTTTTGAAGCGCATTTTACGTGAACCCGTTAAATCTAACATATTTCGTATACACATAATATAAGATTTACTTTTAAAAAACTAAAAGATTTTTCTCTTTGAAATATTTATAGACATTAAACCGTATATAATTTATAATTTACACAAGTACGAAATAAAATTAACTTATTTAACACAATATTTATAAATAATTAAATTATACTAACATTTTCAGATCGTATATTATAATGTCTACAGACTTAAAATGTAATATACAGTTTTAGAAAGCATAAAAATGACATCAAATTGTATTACTTATAACTGATTCTGACATCATAAGAAAAGTTAAAATACGAGAGGGAATAGAGTATTCCTGAGGGCCTGATGAACCACAACGTAACGACAATTGAATCTGAAAGATAATGTTGAAAGTAATTATGCGAACCATACTTGTTAAAAATACTTTCTTCTACATGTATAAAATTAGAAAAAATATCTAATTTCTAAATATCTTCTTCTTCTTTTTTTTTTAAACATTAATAATAGTTTACTTTTTTATTTTATAACTTATTGAAGATTAGTGAACTTTTAATAATTTAACTAAAATTACTACTGATAATATTACTAAAGTACTAAAATAAAAATTATGTAATTTGTAATAATAAATGTAAAACTTCTTTGTCAAAAATAAAATTTGATTAATGGAATGCAAAAGTATTCAATCAAAACAAGAATAGTGTTTCAAATTTAAACTACTTTTAAAATTAAAAATATTTTATTTTTAAATAAAAATTATAACTATTTCGTTCATTTAATAAAAAAATGTTAATGTTATGATACTATCTTTAAAAAAAAAAAAAAACTAAAACTAATCGTTACAGTACTTTAATTAGAATTTAGGATTTAATATAATATAATGTTATTATATTTTTTATATTTTAATCAAACAAAAATAAACTGACTAAAACGTAACATATAAATTTTTTGCTTCTTCTGGCATTTTTTATTACTCTTCAAGAGTTTTCACCATTATCAAAATCTGCCTCCATTCTTCCCTGTTACAAATTATCGTTTTCCACTTTCTTACTCTTATTTTCTCGAGATCCTCTTCTGCTGTATCCAACCAATTTTTTCAAGAGTCACCTGCGAGGTATCTTCTTTGTAGAATACCATTCCAGTACCGCTTTAACTGTCTCTTCCTCATTTCTGTGCTTTATATGACTAAACCATTGAATTTGCTGACAACCACTTATTATACTAACCGGTGACAATCTCAATAATTCCCGTTTAAATTTTATTCTCCACAAAACTGCTCTATTACCATAAGTAAGATCGCAAATCTTTTTCATATTTTATTACCAAAAAATATATCAATTAATTATGTACATTCTTACAATGGCAAAGATTTATTAAATATGTTTTAAATAATTATATGTAATTTGTAAGGTAAGACAAAATAATCTTGGTAATTTTTCAAAATTATTAATATTCCCTGTTATTCATATTCCCACAATACAAATTTTTATAAATTTAACTACTGCTATGCATAAATATATCTAAACATTAATAAAAATAATTAAAATATATGTGTCAAGATTCTAGATAAAAATATGTTTAATTGTGAATTGTACCTAGAAATTATACATTTTATAAATCAGAAATATTTAGCTGATTTAATAATTGGTTTTGATTTTAAATAAAAAATATTTAAATCAGTTAAAAATAATTTAAAACACTACATTTTGAAATTAACATAATAAAATAATTATATAGAGTAATAGTATATACAGTTTTAAATGTAAAACGTGTTATCATTTAAACAGTATTTCGACTGACCAAGTATAATGAATAAAGAAAAACTACGTGTATTTTAATAGTGACCAAATTAGGACACGAAGACCGTTTTGTAAACCCAAACCCGATATATAGAGTATACTCTTTGATTTTCAAGAATTTTGATTGAAACATAACTAAGATAAATATTTTAACACATTTTATATTTTCGTTTAGTGAAATTGATAAATAAGTAAATCGTCCAACTACAGTGAAAAATTTCTCCTCTAATTTTCTTGCAACATCAGTAATATATAAAACGCCAAGCTATGAAATCTCATTTTAATTTTCTGTCAATTTTATTGAACACAAAATACAAACAAAAGTTTTCATCTTATTTTTACGCGTTAATAGATATATCTTAATTTTTTATGTTTTAGAAACAAATATTAAATCGTTTAAACAGTCTTGACTAAGGAAATTAAACATTTTATCAAATAACGACCTGATTTCAGATAATATACTTAATATGTATTACAATTACCCAGTACGAATTAATATATTTTCTTTTTAGATTGTATTTCCTTCAACTCTTATTTCTCAACATCATAAAAGCCAAATAATCATAGACCATGTATTTTACATTTTTTAATTCTATTTATAAATTAATTAAAACTTATGAAAACTGTTTAAACTACATTTAACTTTTTTTTATATATTTTTTTAAAAAGCTACACCCTAAAAAGTAAGATTACGAGTATATAGTTAATATAATAAATAATTAAATAGTAAAGCTTAAAGTAGGAACATAGTTCGTACATTGAGTTTTAAAATTAAATATTATTAATAAAAAAAAAACTCAAAATCCTAAATGTCATTATTTGAGCGTAAAAGAATAATAAATCATACTATTCGAATAATTGTTATTACTAAGGAGATATAATTTAACAAAAAGGAAACTTATTCAAAGAAACTTCTTTGAGAATTTTAATTTAAAAATTGAACCTTGTTTATTAGGGGTTCGTAAATAATTATTGTACTAAATCTTAAAATAGTTCTTACTAAGAAACTCTATAACACGTTTAACCAAACTAAGTAGCTTATTCAATTTTTTACAACGCATAAATGCATTTCATTACGCATAATTATTTGTTGTAAATTATTTCAATATAAGCATCTTAAGAATACATTATTAGTTAGACCTTTTTAAAAACTCCACTCGAAGAATCTATTTAATTTCTGTTGGAGTACTATAATAGCTTTGTCTGTATAAATAACGAAAAATTCCATATTCACACAATTTAAACACCCTGCTGAGTCATTATCATTAATGAATATTAAAAAATAATGATACAATAATAAAAAAAAAAGCTCTCTTGAGGAACCCCGGAAGAAACTTAATAAAGTCTCTCAGGTTTACTAATTTTATTGAGTCAGTTCTACCATTTACACATTATGAGAATAACTAAAACAATACATTTAATGATTCAAATTATGAATTTACAATTTTTTCTTTCAAATTTGATTTGATGAATTATAATTTATAATCTTATAATCTTTTAGTATACTTTTTTAGTTTATATTAATGCTTTGAAACTCACTCTCCAGAACTGGTTGTAAATGCTGACGATCTCCTTCGATCTGATATTAAACTAGCGTCATCGGCTAGCATTGAAGACACGGGAGAAGATGATCTTCTTTGCTTAAGGTGTTTGCCTTTCCTAACGCTAAGCCGCTTATGGAGTATCGCATTTACACTAGCTGAATAATCCTCATCGTTTTCTAAAAAAGCCAATTAATAAAAATATACGTTATTATTATTATTATTATTTATACAAAGTTTATGTCTAATACATTCAATGAAATAAAATTTTTACAATACCTATTAAATAGCTGATTAATTAATAATACTGTAAAGTCCATGTCAATATTGTTTATCAATTGTACATCAATTATGGGTGGAATATATACTCAATTATACTACTTTTGTCAGAAGTGGTGTGTACTATTTTTGTTGTCTGATGATCAGATAAGGTATACTATAATTTCTGGGTACTATTGTCGTTTAAGTAAATGAAATACCCAAGCAAATTCGTCCATGTATAATTTTAAATTAAGTATGTTTTAAAATTATGTATAATACATATTTTTAATAAAAAAAAAAAATATATTACACTTTACTTAATTATTGCACGTTGCATGATATAATATTATGTTTCAATGTATTATAATTATTAATTATTTCATTAACTATACAATATATAGGTTAAAGGCAGCCAATAACCTATTTGTAGAATATTCTGAATCTTTACTACTATGTTAGTCTAAATAATAAAATTGTCTTACTACTAATATGCCGGTGAATATATCACTATATTATGTTCATATCTTATATTTATTTAATTTTTACATTTTTTATTTAATCATAGCGTTATAGTTAAAATATTATGTATTTTTAAAAATATAAAAAAATAATTGTAGACAAAGATAAATATTTGAATAAAGGGTTTTGTTAATTAATTTTTTTTTTTAAGTATACTGTCTACGTATTATTTTAGAGTTAATATGGGTCACTCCAAACGGGTAAAATTTCTCAATGGATTATCGCCCAATAATTTGCATTGCCCGTAACATTTAAATAAATTATTTTGAACAAATACTTATGTCACGTACCATCTGAATGTGCCCGGCTGGCTGAAAACCGAACCTTTTCTACCGAATGTCCTCTGCTAATACTCATGTCGTCGTCAAAAAACAATTCTACTGTCGACGAATCACGTGGACCCTGTGACGTTATCCCCTGTAATTTTCATTCATTACAGTCATAATATATGTATATATGTAGTCATGCATGGTTTATATTACTTCAAAGCAAATAAAATCTCAAAATGTTTAAACTATTTTATATGTTTACTGTCACACAGCATGTGTGTGTGTGTGTGGATAACTTGTACAATATACATATTATTATAAAAATTATTATTATTAAATGTACAATGCTTATAAGTTATGTAATAATATACAAAACAGCGTGCGTGGAACGTCGTTCGACCGGTGGGGAAGGAGATGCCACGCGAGTCCGTTTTAGGCAAAATTGCGTGCAACGTCTCGCCGACATAGTATAATAATTGACGGTTGTTGTGCTACCATTAAGCAGATTAAACATCCCCTCCCCGTGACACCATCCCAAAAAAACCCTATCACCCTCGACCTGGAGAACCCTTACCGTCCATCATCCCCCTCACTACGACTCCAGCCAGAGTTAATTAAACGTTACGCGGTGCAACAGTAAAATTATTATTATTACGCAACCACCGCCACCAACATCTGGAATTTGTGTCGTTTTTAGATTTTACGAACGCAATCAGCGGCGTCCATCCTGATGAAATTCCGCGAGCGTAGTAAGGACAGGACTTAGTAATTTATCATTTTGCACGTACTCGTATATAAAAACGACAATCGACTCCGTGACATTCGAACAACACCGCGGATGTGAATGCTGTGTCGGTGTGACATTGCGGATTTCCGGAATATATACACGTGTTATATGCGCGTAAAATATTATGTGTACACACTGCTGATCAGCTGAATGAATTAACACCGATTGGAGGACGTGCCTGTATGACTAGGTTATATGACTATTATTAAAAAATAATATCCAATTGTTAATGTATCGAAAAGAAATCCATCGAAAACGTCGGTGGATGTTCGTATAATGTATTATATTGTTGAGTCGTCTTGTTAGTATTTACTATACCTATATTTTTATTGGTAAAATCTTATGGTGATACAAAATTCTTTATTTTTAAAATGAGGAGCATTTTTGTGTATTGTTAAGGAGAAGATGTTCTCAAAAATGTCAGATATAGAACGATATAGAAATTCAAAAAAGTATTAAAGTTTCTGTCGTTTCTGTCGTTTCTGAATTATTATCATTAGATACGAAAATAAAAGGTTTGGATAGAGGCTATAAAAAAAACTTTGAGCAGTTTATAATTTGTAAAAATTACCTAAATATAATTAATTAATAAGTAAAATATTAAAAATCTAACTACTTTTTTGTATTTTATACCAAATACACAAAAGTCCTTGCAAGTATAACGTATTCTGATAACTAACAATTACACACCCGTAATATTATATTATGATATTTTAATCAAATATATTATAAAGAACAAGTAAAGATATTATTAATTTATGAACAGATTACAAAATATTAATTACAATTATAAGAGAATAAATATAGTATATAAAACTTAAAATACAATATCAAAGTAATTTTAAGTTCGTATTATTTTCGACTTTGATGGTTTAAAATTAAAAAAAAAACAACTATTGGATAAAAATTTAATGTAAGAATTGTGAAAATTAATATTTTAATTCAAACTAAATTTAATGCAATAAAATATTGTTAAATGATAATAAGCAATAACAGTAAATATAAACCTAATGTTATTTAATTAATTATATTTAAAATTAGTACATATATAATATTCTAGAATAACAAATTGTAAATATTAAAAAAAAACACAGAAATTTTGACCAGTTCTTTAAGACTCAGCTACTTTTAATGTTAAGAAAAACTTAACTTAAAAATATATGATATGAATTTTTCAAGTATTACTGCAGTTATGATCTATTTTATGGGACCTATAGGGTATGATATATCATTACATTAAAATTATTGTTCAAATATGATGGTAATACCAACCAATATACATGTTCAGTTACTATTATTAATAATATGGGGTCCATACAGAACGTCTTCTCCTCTCGTTAATACTAATCCTCAGTGATATATTACTATCGGAACACCGCACCAACTGATTTTAACAATAACAAATATACAATTATAAAGTTTAATACAAAGCCTATAGATCTATTTAAAAACTTTATTCCCAATTATTTTGAGCATAATACTCAATTTGAATAGGTTTCCTTATATCATAACACCGTGCAAAAGCATAGCTAAATGTGCAAGTACTTACGTTTTATGACATGTTCTTTTTTTCTTATTTGAATTCCATAAAACTTTGTTAGCAGATAGATCTAGACATTATAGGGATAAGTCTAACGTCGACTACAATCACAGTAGAAATAAAAAAGTAGTCATACTCGTATAGTACTATGGTCATGCCACACCCACGATAATAACAACAAAGGGCTATATTATAGGAATAGTGACAACAACGACATACATTAATTTGTACAGCCGACTTCTCACGCGATCCTTTACAAATCGAGTGATAGGGTGAAAGCAACAGTTTTGCCTTTTTTTTCAATAGCCCATAATCAATATTGTGACTAGATTATACTACGAAACTACTAATTTTTCTTATAAACGTAATTAAAAAATTAAAAACAATAAAAAAACATTATTTAACCTAGTATAAGAACCATGAATGATACAAAAAAATAGGAAACTTTCTCCGCTGTATAAAACGTTTTGAGTGTACCTCATCTTTGAGTAGGCCATTTATAAGCGTGCACGCGAGGTAGGATAATAGATTGTTTAAGAACTTTGTTTTCAGGTATACACGATTATAACTTATAGGTAAATAAAAAAATATATAAATAATTTATTACGTACAAGTGTTACACGGTAAAAGTAAGTTACTGAATTATCAATTAATATATGTTCTTGGAAAATTTTACCAGTTATAAATAGTTTTGGATATCCTAACTGTGAAAATGTAACTTATAACTCATACTTCTTAAGTAATAACCTAATAATGTTAAAGATATTTTTTTTTTAATAATAATATACTGCATTTATAATTTATAATAGTATGTGATTATTTTACTTATTTAATGGTAAGTAAATAATGTTTAAAAAAATGTTACTCTCTCGTCGACCTTCCCATCAACCACCACGAATAGTTATTGAAACAAAATTTAAATTAAAACATATAAATACTTATTACAAATATTACCTATATGACTACGCTTCCAATGTTGTAAACGCACGGTTAAGAATAATAATTCACTGTAATGTGTAACGAATAAATTCAATTTAAATTGAATTTTAAATCCTTGTATATTAAAATTATCAGATCAACGTCTATTTTTAAAAATAGTTTATACTGCGTTACATTCACATTATAATTATAATTTTCTTAATTTGGTAGGTTGAACAGATCTGTATCAAAAATACATAGTATAAAGTATAATATGAATAGGTTTTTTACATAAATAGCTTATTATTTTAAATATTTTAAAGTATCAAAAATTGAATTACAAAAAAAATAAAAAACAAATAAATACCTACATTTTATTAAAACATTATGTAAATATTTACGTTTTACTATCATTTTACTTAAAACTTTATCGGTAGTTTTTAAAATTACTGGGAATTTCTTAGTTTTAATTCTCTTAAATTATCAATTAAATAATATTTTTTGCCAAACATATCTATGAATATTTTAGATTAAATCTCCAAAACTAAATGTACCGTACATAAAAAAAAAAAAAAAATAGAAATACGTCACTGAAAAATCAATACATAAATCTATGTTCTGCACATAATCTATACTGTTCTAAAAAATAAGCTACCCAAATACTTTAAACTTCAACTGATATTTAAATTGATGTATATAATAAACAAGTATGAGCTTGGTATAGTACAAATAAAATACTTAATTATAGTTCAAATTGTTAAAAAACAAAATCATTATTTATTTCAGCTATTTCGTAACAAATATTACTATAACATATAATTAATGTAATACTTATCATTATACATCAATTTTTTGATTAACAATACATATCATGATGGGAATGTACGTAATATCAAACGTTTTAGGAAATAACACGACGGCTGTGGGTAAGTTGCAACCCGATGTGTCGTTTCCGGTGTTAGAGACCAGTGAATTGCGTCCCGATAATATTTTAGGTGTAGGTTAGCTGCAGCCCCACAATATTTTAGCTGCATGTGAGTTGCGGCCAAAATAATTATCATTATCTATGAGAATATACATAACGATAAACGAATAACGGTAAATAAAATGTTCGATACGAAATGAAATGTTCGATACGTATGGGAAGTTATCCATGCGACCTTTACTTAACGTTGTTGCCGCAGACTCGGCTTCGTACTTTTTTCACACCAAGTTCATACAGTCGCGTTAAAATCATCATATTTCTGATCGGTTTCTTATGTGTGCGATCGTACTCGTGCAAAAGTCGTAGGAGCCTCGTGACTAAACTAATATTTACGTGTTTTTATTACACTTCTAAGTTCTAAATTGATTTTGTTGTGAATATATAATATAGTATATATGTAATGTATACATTAATGTATGGCCGCAACTCGTACTTTATTTAGGGATTGAGCCACAACTCACTAACAGTGAACACGACAGTACATGCATGGCACGTGGTCACGTGAAACTATAACTTCCAATTAAGAGGTCCCATATATAATACTATAATAATAATTTTAAAACATAATAATATATGCAATTGTAGGTCATGAACTCATGAGTATGTCATATGAGCAAATTAATGTTCATAGTGTGAGACAGAACATGTTATGTATGGAATAGTACAAATTATACTATATAGTGCATATAACTTAGAAATCATCTAGATATATATTAAAATCGAAATCAATCAAAAATTAAAAAAATAAAAAAATAATATCAATATTTAATTAATATATTTTATTTTTTGGGTTAATAATTTATGACATAAGTTAAAAATGACACTACTTAAACCATATACCTTTAGAGTAAGAGGTATATTGTAATATAAAAATGAAAGTAGATTGTTTTGTAAAAAATTACAATGGATTTTAATCTAGTAAGTTATTTATTAATCTCATTATTATATATATATATATATAGATATAGATGTTTCTGGTTTATACATTATTATTATAATTAATATTTAAATTTAAAAACTGAGATCCATTTAACTATTAAAATTGAAATTATCAAACAGATTATAATATTGCATAGCTAATAAAATATTGTTGAAAAATTAAATTAAATTGAGTAATAAATAATAGGTATTTGACATCTAGGATATATTATAGGCTTAAAGGATATACAACTAAACCTAATATTAATAATAATGATGATTTTGAGAAGTGGTAATAATTTTGTTTAAATATAGCATAGAAACTAAAAACATGTTAATGTGTTATGTATAAAAATCCATAATTTATATTAATTATGTATTATTCGATTGCAAATTCAAATTTAGAATCAACGAATCATCCAAATAAAATATCATTTTTCACCGTATATTAACGATAGAGCAATAATATAATAGCATATAACTAATATTTCAACAAGATTATTTCAACTCACATCGTTATAAATATAACGGATACACAATCACATAGCAGTTATAATATTGTCAGAATTAAAATAAAAAATCAATAGTAAGTAATAACAAAAAAACCGTTTACTAATTCAACCAACAGTTCTATAAAGTATTAACGTACCTATTGAAAAGTCCAATTTGCTCTTTGGTCTAAATCAGTATGATTAAGATTAATAGTTTTTTATTCTTGCTATGTCACAAACAAAACTTTACACAATGACCTAAACATACATATATTTTCAGAATTGGCATTATTCTGGTATAAACAGATTATTATCACAATCTATTCATACTTTATTTCATTATACAATATAAACTCGACATTCTTATCCTTGAGAAAAAAATGAATTAAATTAATGTTTTTGAGTACCATAATAGTAGTAATTTTGTATTGATCTTTTTAGTGTATTGAAAGTTATTTATCGAGTGAAAAAATTGTATATGCTTTGCCTAGCGTTTTCTCCCAAGAAAAGTGTAACGAAATGGTGACATTTCCTCCTATCTTAACGATACTAGTTCAAATAATTTCGTTTATTATACCATAGTTTTACTACACGTTAACATGATATTCTCATTGAAATACTAATATGCATAAAATATATAAAGTGTTAGAACCCATTAGTTTTCAAAATCTTGAGAACATAATATTACATCTATAATCTACATTCATGTTATGTTAACTTTCATGGTTATTAAGTATAGATATTGTCATTGCATTACAGTAGAACCCCTCCCATTCGCCCTCGGCTGGTCCGCCGCTCCGGTTGATCCAACTATAGTATAATCGATATGAATACTATGTAATTTAATTATTTAATATAATTAGTACTCCGACCTCTCTCGTATCGTTTCTATCGGTGTACGTATTTTGGAATATTGCAGTTAAGTCTAGAATGTCATTTGCTAAACAAAAATTTATAACTGACTTTTTTTCTAAGTAATGTAAAATATAATAAATTTCTGATATAATCTTGTATGTAATATGTAAATAAAAAAATGTTCTGTATATTCTGATAATTCGACCTTTTTCGCGTTCAGACCACACTCCCAGTCCCAAAGGTGACGGATTAGAGAGGTTCTACTGTAATATTATATTTTTGCAATGTCAAAAAAAAATATATCGAAGTCTTAAATATAATGTTTAAAAGAACATTGTTCATGTTAAACTTAGTAATCAACTGAATTAAAAAAAAATATTTGGTGATTATTCATTTATACTTAAATATATTGTAAAAAATCATATATATATATAATAAATCTTATCAAAATTAATTAGATATATTTAACGTTACAATATCATGTAAAATAAAAACAGAGGTATATTTAATTTATTAAAGTTTTTTTCAACATGTGTTTAAGTTATTATTTTTTTTTTTTTTTAAATAACAACCCTTATATTTTAAACGCAATACCTATTTTTCTATTTTGAAGTACAACTTGCCCGTGTCCTGGCCGATTAATTTTTTTAATTTTACTCGCAAGAACTAAGCTTTACCTTAAAGATAAAATTTCCTTTTTTTTTTTTTTTAATTTAATAATTAAAACAAACATTATTAACAAATAAACTTTAAATATCTATTAGTATTCATAAGTACAGTATATATAAAGTGTGTATTGCTTTAACAATGAACAAAACATGTAGTTATAACTAAAATCTAAATTTTTAATCGATGTTTTCTAGACATGATATAATTTTCAATACATTTGGCTTTCTTTATCTATTTATTTAAATTTTAAATATTTATTCGATATTATTGAAAATATGATAATATAATCCTCATGGTTAATCATAAAGTTAGAATTAAACTAATTTTAAATATCGAATATACTGAAAAGATGTTTTTAATTTTTATACTCAATATTTTTTTGATCAAAACTTAACAAATATGAATATTTAAACGATTATTTCTTTAACGATTTTAGAATGGTTTTGATTTCTGTAATCACGAATGCACGGAACTCTTCAATATTATATATATTTTTATATTTTATAAACAATGAATCTTTCAAAATATTTAAACTAACTAAGCTATTTATTTCATGAACCTATAAATATTATTCAATAGTACATCACTATCAATATTAACACATATAATAATAACAATAATAATACATAATATTTGAAATATTTTTGACAAAAATCAGTTCAATATTTCGTATTACTTATAGAAAAATTAATTACTCATATTAATACTAATACATTTTTAAATTTTTTCTGCGGTAAAATCTGACACAGAATCAGCTCTGAATAATTTTTACTTTCCAGGATGATTTTTATTAATTACGAGGTACATTTGAAATCTACAATAGAATGAGTTCTTCGAGTTTTTAATTAAATTTTACATAACAGAATTATCGATCACAGTTTTAAGCTTTATATGCAAATTTTTTTACCCTACCCTGATTTGTTCTTTTTTTTTAATCAAACTTATATCATCAATATTTTTTACGTTGACGATTTTGTTTTTTTTTTTTTTACTATACACGTTATGCTTACAGCTCATAACCTTTTATAAGTAAAAATTATTGATTTTTCCCGCATATAAATAATTAGATAAACTAGTTATGTTTAACAAATGACACTTGTGCTAAAAATGATTAAATATAAATGAATTAAGGACAACCTTATATTGAATTTTATTGATCACAATTATAATGAATAATAATCCAAATAACCAATCACCAAAAAGATATACTCTAAATAATAATATTATTTGGTAAATATATTAAATAATAAAAAATAAAATAAAACAAAAACAGAACATAAGATAAAAAAAAATATAATAATAAAAATCCATACGGGTAATAATAATATTAGATTTTTAATTATTGCAAATAGAATTTTACCCCACATTTTGTTTTCGTAATTTTTAACATAAAATTTATTGTTTACATCAATGGATGTTAAATTAATAATTCAGTGTAATATTAAATACATCTTTCCTATCAAGACAATATCAAATTGTATTGTAATTTATAATATATTTACCTAATTTACCACTTGTAGCCACTAATTGAATTCGGTATTATTGATGAATGAAACGCACTCAGTTATTTCTATGATAAACTGCACTACTGCATTATAGAAAATATTTGAAATATAAGCTTCAATTTTATTAGAGTGTGTAATTTGAGACGCGATATTTGAGGACTTATTTTTGTAATATTATAACCACATAACATAATGACATATCATGTAGCTTTCAAACTATATACTGGAATCATGACTTTTATATTATATGTATAATATGTATTAGACAAACTCTAAATATTCAAATGATAATTATCAAATTATCATCGCAAAATAATTCAATGCTCATTTTTTATTAATAAAAAAAAATTAATTAAAATGCAAAATATTTTTGGCATTTTCAATCTTTCTGTAATTCTGTATGATCATATTATATTCATACAAACTTAAAAAGTTTGTATTCAAGCAATCGTAATACAATATTCAGATAATTTTAAACTTTCATAAAATATTCTACGGTTTGTATGGGTAACCAAATATGCATGTACGTATTCATTCAGAATTGTTTTCTTTAAAACATTATCCAGTTTATAATATAATCCAAAAATCCCAATTATCGTTCTTTTTATAAGTGGGTGTGTATTATATTGGCATGGTAATATAAACAACATTTTATTACAATATGTGCTATGACGTCACAACGATTCCAAACTTTTTTGACTCGCGGCACCTTTTTTATGTTAAGGTTTTCTAAAGGCGTTCTTCCCCAAGTCATACTATGACCAATCATAAGAAATAGAAAAAATAAAAAAATCCAGAAAAAAAATATTTATGGAAATTACCCTAATACAAAAACGAATTTCACCATAAATCTTAAATCTCTTAATCGAGTATCAACATAACCATAATTTTTATCATCACCGCCATCGCCAAGTTTCCAATTTTATTTATAGACCATAGTTATAAAATTCTATGGCGACGCGGTGCTGTACTACGAGGTGAATTGTATATTTCTTCTTCTATTTATTTATTATTTTAATGATTTTTGAAAGTATTTGTAGCATGAGGTTAAATAACCTACAAAATTTAGTGTAACTCCATCGATATACTATAGGTGCAAATATTAATTGACGCGATCACGTCAAATAATCAACACAAAAATTAAAAATAAATATTATAATTTAAAATATGAGTATATATATTTATTTAAAACTTAACATTTATAAGTAAAGTTCTGTATTAAAAATGATTTATTTAACGCAAAACAATTACCTATTATTAAATAATAAATATTTAAGTAAGTATACTGTTATTCAAATTATAAGTATATGATTAAAAAAATCTCACCATAATAAAGATATATTTCTAGGGAATTTTTTATAAATTTGAATATAATAATGTTCATGAATTATATATCTTATTATAATTTTATTTCTACCTTACACTTAAATTAAAATACAAATACTTTTAAAACATAATAATTTATCAAAACAACACTTCATTGAATATAAAACATAAACAATTACGTCATAAACGATATATTAGTGTAATTGTTTCTACTTTTTAAATATAATAAAATGTATACGTATCATGTATAGTATTGCGATATCTAGTATTTGAACCCAGAATCAAACTTTTACGATGATAAAATCAAAATATCTGATAAAATAACAGAAAGTCGTCACAATTGGTCAACGTGAATAAAACAAATTTCATATAGAACTTAGATGTATAACATTATAAAATTATCGTTGCTTGTTTATTAATTGAAATAATAAACCAATAAAATCAGTAAAATACAAAAGTATAATTATTATATTATAAAACCATAACTAAATCCAATTTATCTTTTGAAACTGTACCATCCTGGTATTCGTAAAAACAAGTATGATGTTAGATAGCGTTGCTGTAACTATATTTCGATTGTATTATATTTCAAGAACAATGAAACTCAAATAAATAAGAAAAAATTGTATTTACACATTGATCATTGAAGAAAAGTAATAATATATAATATTATAGGTATAATAAAGCTATAATCTTCTCCATAAACACAATATTATTGTCTATCAATAAAGATGGTACATACAAGTTTTCGTTACCATGCCAATATAAAATAATTAAAAAGAATAAAAACAAATACATTTAATCAAAAAGTTAAAAAAAAAAAAACCATTACAACTCATGAAATTAACATTCAAAATAAAAAATATTCTCATAAACTCTAAGCCTTTACCCAATTGTTTAGAAAATTACCAGTTAACTATTAAACAGTATATAATAAATTTATAATCATCTATTAATAAAATTAAAAAATACAAAAATTTTAAAAATAAAAAACAAAAAAAAATTACAATTACACGGGGTGATTAATTTAACGTAAGGCACTCGTTATTTAATGGTTTTTAAATATTTCTTTCTTAACTTTTTGTATAACATACATTTTATCTTAATATTCCAAAGCAGATTATAATTAAAAATATTTTTATACATAAATTCAAATTTTGAATTAATAATTGTCAATAAGCTATAAAGTTAAAAAATATTTATAGTATGTACCTATGAGCATGGTAGAGATTTAATATTTTGCAAGGTACCTTATCTATACCATTCAACTCCACTCATTAAAATTTAAAATACTTCAAAAAAAAAATATTTAAAAAAACTGTACAATGAATGATTTACAATTCATAATCTACTCGACAAAACGCTATTTTTGTATATCTATCGAATTATTGCAATTATATATTTTTAAAAAATAAAAATGTATACTTCCATTAAAAAAATAAGGTTAATAAAAAAATGAAGAGTATATTTTTCTTAGAAAAATGTTGTTTTTACTTAAAATTATGTAAAAAAAAATATTTTTAAAAAAAACATTCATGTTTTTTTGAAATATTGAATGTCATATGTTTAATAAATTATACAATAAAGACATAAATTTATATCATACATATCCCATTTCACTACTTCATAAATAAAAAAAATGGTTAATAATATATATAAGCATAGATATTTTGTAAACTTACATAGTTAAGTACAATCAATGGTTTCTTTTTAATTAAACTCTGACTGAATATAATATATTAAATACATTATTTATGTTAATATTATAAATAATTTTATGTTGCTTAAACTATTGTTATAATATTTACAAAAATTATTTAGTTTTCTCATTGATTTAACATATTATTGTAATATTTATAGAGATGTTAAAATATAGTATTTCATTTATTTATTTTTTTTTTTTTTTTTTTTTATAATACCAGTATTATACCGTATAGATCTTTTTAATACTTTAAATTATCAAAAATTGAATACAGATTATAAAACTATTGTTAATTATGGAATATGAGTTATTTTAAAATTAATTAATTGAAAAATGGCTAAAAGGTCAGAAAATATTTTAAAAAAATACATAAAACAAGAATTATTTTAAACCAAATTAATATTTATTCATATTACTAATTATGATGTATCATACATTCATATATCAGTGACTAGAAATGATTTAAATTTAAAATATTTTAATTACAATTCATATTCCATAGTTAATTATATTCTTAAAATATTACATAAATTAGGACTTAGTTACCTCGTTATCTGTCTATTAACATGTAATTATATCTACTAACTTTTTGGTTCCACACGTTTTACTTCTTGTAAGTATTAATTACTTATATTTAATATCAGAAATTTAGTAAAAAAATTATTTTATCTTTAATTTAAATAAACTTACCTGTATTTTATGTTAGATTTTTAAATTGAAATAAATCGAAAACCATAATTAATACTTATATACTATCTCATTGTACCTATATTAACAATATTATAATATTAGGTACAATTTATTTAAGTCATTTCTAAATTCTAACACAAAAATGCTAAATAAACATGTTACTATTATAAACGATAATAATAAATAATAAAAATATTATTCATAATAATAACGTGTCAATTTTTTTTTACATCGTTTGTATAAAATAATTTTATACCATGTGTTTATTACCTGGTACAGTTTTATACCACTGTATAATACAAACTCACATCTCTAGGTATTCTATATACATAGAAAGCTTATAAATACCAAAATATATATAGTAGCGCCATCTAACTTTAAAAATAGTATAAAGATAGAATGTTTAAATATTATAAAAAAAACTTAAAGTGCTACATAAAGAATAAAGATAATAAAACAATTTATTAAATAATGACAACAGTTTGATTTTAAATATCTATCATTACTTTAAAATCAATATATCATAACCTGATAAATACTACTTTTTAATGATCAAATTTATAAAATATGTTTAGTTAAGTATTCAAATATTTTGTTGTTCTAAATTCAATTTATATTTAAAATAAAATATCTAACAAAATCTAGGAAATTAGGCATATTAAATTATATTATTATAATTACGAATAGAAGTTTAGGTACTTTTATAATACATTTATAAGCATAGTAAAATAATATAAATGTGGTGTTCCCATAGAGTATACCCATGAACGCAGTATACTCTCAAGATTTTTTATAAAAATAAAATCGTGGGTAACTACGTATACACTCAAATCTTAATGAATTTGTGAAAAAATAGTTATTGTTTTTTTAGTGAGCGATTTATGTTTTTATTGAAAAGCGACTTTCAATACATATAATTTGCAGATTTATAAGTAAATTATATATCACATACATCATTATAATGTATTTGTTTTTATAATTAATTAAAACTTGTTAACCTGTCTATTATTGTTACACAACATGTTTTATTAATTTAAATTTCGTAAAATGATGATATCTGTGTATCGATTTTAAAGGAAATTTTGTTTAAATATATGAAGAAATTATTAGATACTATTAATAATATTATTTTAATTTAATGGCATGTAACTCAATATAAAATAAAATACGATCATAATTTTAAAGGAATATTATTGATAGCATTATTTTTCTTCGTACATTTTAATGATTTCTTTTAAAATCGATACACAGCTGTCATAATTCTAGTCGAACAGATATCAAATTATACGATTTAAATTTAATTTAATGAAATAATAGTGTTAATTTCATTCTGATAAATTAATATTATAAGCTTAAAATGATACTTGATTTTTTTAAATTTATTTTTATTTTTATCAAACAAATTTATGACTGAAACATTTAAATCACCAAAATCTCTGACATAACGGATAAGTAAAACGATTCCATAATAACGTTCTTGTTAGTGAATACCCGTTAAATGGAAATTTTATTGTACAACAACCGGTGTGCATAATATAATATATACTGTAAAAGTCAGTATTGTCATTCTGACGGTGTATATTAATATGGGGTAATTCGAATGGACCAGATGGAGCTTTTGATCCATTTTCCAAATAGTATTAGTTTTTACATGTCAAATCCATCAGACCCATCATAAATTCTAGAATACGTTAGTAAATCGAAAAATAAATAATCTTACGTATATACATATTACATATATTATATATACTATAAAATTCACTTAACTACTTAACCTATAAAATTTATCTGTTTTTACTGTATCAAACAGCCTATGTTTTATGAATATAAATTTTAAGTATACTATTCTGTATTAAAAACAAAAAAAAAACTCTTAATTTGAGTAAAAATCTGTAATAGATATCTATTATACCTAATATTTGTCAGCTTGTATCACTAAGTACATTTTATTATGATAACATTTTTAGTATTTCTTTTAACTATTTATTTATTTATTTACTATTATTTTTACGGTAGGTTGATTTAATTTTTCCAAACGATTGCGTTTATTATATTATTGATATTTAATTATTAAAATAATATATATTATACCATATGATATTTATTTGTTAATAAATAGATAGATAACACCCTTTTAGTAAATTTAATGAAAAATAACACATAATAATACTAATTACAAATTAAAAATTAAATATTTGATATAAATAAACAAGGAATAGAATCAAAAAGGAAAAACTTAGTAAAATAACTAAAAAAAAAATTAAATAAACTTGGTACCTTTTTATTTAAGTGAGCTACATTTTAAATTTCAAGTTTCTGATGATCGATATCGAAGTCTAGAGTCTGGAAGATTTGTTTGATGAGCAAAAAAAAAAGATCAACAGTAGTTGATAGTTGAATTATAACTGAAAATAATAAACATTCCCACTATCGCAACTGACCGATAATGGTAAATTCAATATATGTATAGAATACAATATAGCAATTATCTGGTTATTTATAACACGATAGATCGATAATGATAAAATTAATTTTAATTCGCAATCGACCTATATTCCTGGAAAAATCGACAGGTTAGCAACCACTGGGTTAGACCAATAATAATATTATGTAACTAATTTAAATGATATTTACTGGGTTTTACTTCTAAATTAATTTAACCATGTAAGATGAAATCGATGTGATTTCTATGATGTTTATTTACTTTGTTTAAAATTCAGTTCACGATAATATTATAATATCCTTATATTCTGTCAGATTTCGAAAAGAGGCATCTAAGAGTTATTTAAGTCATATATCTCACGGGTACACGACACTTCAACTTTACAATTAGATTAAAGACGTCAATCAAATCATTAAAAACTTTGTATAAAATGATAAATTATTTATTTTATTTCTGTTTTTTAAGGGTGTTAAGAGAGTAACTTAAATATTATTGTCTGTATTCATTTTCTTGTAGCTCACAAAAATTTATAAAATTGATTTTGTACTTCTTAAATCTTAAGAATATATTTACATTAAACACTTAGTTTTATATTATATTATAGCGCATTTTAGGTATGAACTTATTGACAAAGTATACAAGATATTGTAACTAACTTTTGACTTTTCCACCTTACCAAAAAAAAAAAAAAACAAACAATGAGAATAGGTTTGTGATATTAATAGGTAATAAACTAATATCATAAAAAGAGTATACTTATTTTGAAAATTTTGTTACGTATAGTAAAATTAATTATGTAAGTAAAAGTTTTAAGTCAAGAATATTGAGGGTTTTCATGACCTATATAACATACGTAAAAAAATTTTCTAAAAATTTGAATTTTCCAAACAAATAAATCAATTTTTATTATAATCGTATCCTGGCGATACATGTAGCTAAAAAGTTTCCATAATATATGATTTCATTATACGGTGTAACTATGTAAGGATTTTTATGTGAATTGCGTAACTAAACTTGAATATAGTAATAACGGGGCAAAGTGTTACGGTAACAATTATTTGTACTACACAATAATTGGTAACACCATAATAATTACGTAGAATTATCGGTTTCAACCATGTGCGTATATCATTGATAAGCCGGTTTAATAACAATCGTATTTTTATAAATAATTTTAAAAAACTAAAATGTGTTTAAAAAAAATGTTTTATCGATTAAGTTTTTTTCTACAATTATTCTTAAAAGTAAGTTTTTTTAATTTCATTTTACAGTATATCTTGTGCAGAATGATATTTTCCTAGAATTATCTTTATTCTTTTTGTACAAATTAATTATAGTATTATAACTTATAACCAAAATCGTTAAATACCTAAGGCCAATTGGGGCTAACTGTTACAATGTTAAATATTAATATAACTATAAAACTCCATTATAATCTAAATCAATTTGTATTTGTGTATATTAAACTATTAATTTATCTATGTTTTTTTTAAATTGTTTTGTACAAATGTGATTTAGTAAAATCAAGGTTAAATGTAATTTTATTATACTAGCAACTAAATTTTGCATATGTCTACTTTTAATATAAAAAGTACCTATTAATTATTATTATACATTTTGATTAAATATTCATCTTCAATATGAACTTTTTAGTTATAATTACCCACAACCTACTGATTGGACAAATGTAGTAAAGTCTATTATTATATAAAATTATTTATTGGCTTACTTGTATCATTTGACCTCAGGTATTGTAACACATTGCCCCGTCCTGAGGTAATGTGATATAATTTTTTTTTTTCAAATACTTTTTTAACTTCCAAATATTTATTTTTTTTATTAGTTATCATAATCATATCAATCATTACATGTGTATCTAATGAAAATTAAAAATTAGGAATTTATTTACTACACCAGTTTTGTGTAAAATAAAAAAAAACCAAAAGTGTATCATACAGCCCAATGGTGCCCAACCCGCGGCCAGAAGGCCACATGTGGCCCGCCAAGGTATTTTGTGTGACCCGATACAAATTTTTAAATAAAATAAAATGTTCTAAAAAAAGTAAAATAATATTAATTTATTTTATAATAGTAATGATAATAATAAAATTAAAACAATGTTTAATGTGAAGTTTAAACTTGAGTTTACTTTAGTAATAATGAAAAATCTGGTTCGAATTATGTATAACAAAATTATATTACTAGCTAAGATTGGGATTATTCGTACTTTTGTATTTGGTGGCCCGCTCGAAGTTTACCAAGTAGCACGCCGAATAAAATATTAGGCATTACTGATATAGCCCCTGCTCCCTCACCCGACCGAATTCGAGTCAACCAAAAACATTAATGAATTATTTGTAATACTCCAATTCTACAATTAAGGGGGATGGGATTGATCACTAATGCCGTGTATTTTTACGTACTGTTATTTCCAATTGTACGTATATATAGCCGTATAAATATGAGTAGTTTATGCGGTTTATCCAATAGTAGGTTTTACTAGAATTTCTTATCTAACAATTATTATTTTTAATAATATCACACACAAGCACAATGTATGTCAATTAAGTATTAGCATCTCGTTATTGACGAGTGAAAACGATACGACGACTACTGTATTATCACGAACGTGTATGATCGACTGCAGACAGTGCAGAACTGCGCACACAACAGTCGCTCTGCAGTGGACAATAAACGTCTCGAAAAATACGTTTGACTTTCCAGTCGCTGTAAACGGTTTTCAAAAAAAAAAAAAAAAAAAACGTACAACGACGGATCGACGAACGCTTTGTCGGACGACGTTTTTTTTTTTTGATTGCTGTCGCCTAGCAACTCTTTTTATTCTCCAAAATTCAATTCTCGTGACACATCAGACGCCGTCGCCCGGAGAGGTACGTGACAACATCGTTTTCGGGTACGCCGACGTACCGTACACTATTGCAACCGTCTGTCGCGTCTCTTCGCGACGTGCATCGCTCGCCAACCCCTGTGCGATCCGCGCCAGTCGCGCACGCGAACCACGCTATGCGACGGTTTTCGGCGGCGTTCGCGTTCGCCGTGCTCATCGCCGTCGTCGTCGTGGCCGTCGGCGGGACGCGCGCGACTCCCGTTTCACCGGCCGGCCGTCGCGACGTGTCCAATGACTGCGGCAACGGCGGCGCCGCCGACGTGATGGCCGCCGTGAACCAGTTCGAATCGCTCGTGCGGTTGGCGACCGCGTCGACGAAACGACCGTTCGCCGGAGCGTCGCCGGAGCGAAATGCCGCGATCGACCAAGACGTGGGACGTCGACACCCCGACGTGGCGGCCGTGACGTCTCAGCAACCGACGTGTGTGAAAAATAGCAGATCGTCCGGCGGCATCGGAGAAATGATGCGCCGAGCCATCGGAAAGTTCAAACACGACACCGGTCACCGGACGTCGATCGTACCCACATCGGTCAACGGCGGCGTCGTCACTGCTGCAGGTCGAGCAAACTGCCGTCTCTTATTAACGCGATGATCGATATCTGTGCGTGTGTGTGGGTGTATTTTTTTTCCTGTCGATTAAATTACTTCGCTCATACGTGCATACGTTTAATATAAGTGAATATATATAATGTCCACTACTCCTTTTAAGCCTAAGCCCGTGTTGGGGTAGAGATAGCCATAAAATAATGTCAATCGAATTGCACAATATGAGAAATATACCGACAACAACGAAAAAAAAAACAACTTTTCTACAAAACGCATAACAGATAAATTTAATTGACACAAAGTATTAAATACGTAATACGCAATTTTTTCTATGGTTTTGAGACCAACCTCATATTATACTTATTTTAATTTATTATCATTTTAAATAAAATTACTTTTTAAAATGATAAAATATTACTATTTAACAACATTATAGAACGCAGACTCTTACCGATTTGATCGTATTTCTGAAGATAGGCCACTTTTAAGCCATTTTTTCTCCATTTATTACATCATAACAAATTTTTTCTTTAATAATAATTTATTATGCGTGTAATGTCGGTAAGTACTGCGATTTCGTTTAAATACAGCTAGATTGATTGGCTGGAGATATTACTACGGAGCACGATGGTTCGTTAAGCTTTTATAAATGAATAAAAAACGTGCCATTTACCATATTATTGTTATTACTGCGTATTTAGCATTATTTTTTTTTATAATATTAAAAAAAAAAAAGCTATGCAAATGGGAACGAACCGTTTTGCTGTACATTAAGTATCGAGTAGGTCACTATTATGAGTGTGGCAAATTTCAATTCAATGATACATATGTATCGTTTAACATACGAGTATAATATACGAAAATTGATTCTGAGCGGGGACGGTCTATTAGCCTACAATATTACTAAGTAGTATATTACTTAATGAATTTTTTTTTTATCATAGCTATTAAAGCCATTTACTTTACTCTAATAGAATTATAGAATTATGATAGATCGATATAATTTTTTCTTGTATAATGTACCGTGCAGTATTTAATAATTATAATAATATACATTTCAAGCATATTAAAAAACTGTATATAACTCGAAATTTAATTTAATCTTTCTGTAAATACCATAAAACAGTAAAAATAGATTCAAAATATAAATATATATCTTACAATGAATCAAAAATGTTATTGTGTATAGTAAAATTCATCCTATAATAATATAATATGTGTAAAAGTTTTAAATTTCCACGAGTAATGTTTTTAAATTTAAAAAAATAACTAATACTAATATTTATTCTTTAAATAAATAATTTCGGTAACATTCTAAATATTATAAAAATATACTGTGATTATAGATTTTCGATATTTTTTAATTGGGATATTAACCATCTATAGGAACTTTGCATTAAATTGATCGATTCATAAATTGTTTAATGACGTTTATATCAAAAAAAAAAAATTAAAAATTAAAATTATTGTCTATTAACTTCTCAAAAAAAGTTTAAATATTTTGAAAATTATACCATACATAATGATAAAATAATAATATAAATATTTGGTGAAAATGATAAATTTTTATGGTTATTTGTTTTTAAATCATAACATAATAAAGAAATAAATGAAGTTAAAATCTGGTTAAACTTTTTTTTAATTTTTGTTTGTTTTTCCCGATTATTAAAAAAAAAAAACAGAGCATTTTTTATTTGGTCCTTTTACTAAAAACTAAATCCAATTACTATCCAAAATCACCCTCAATGTTGAAAATTGAAGTATTTTATCCTGTATTCTTACAAAAAAAAAAAAAGCATCATTGTAAAATCAATACATTCATCGCTTCGCTTAGAATCTATTGAATCTAATATTCGTTTACTCCTCTTGTTTTTTCTAAGTTTACAAACTGAAATTGGCATATTGAATATTTGAAACTCAACTTTTATTGAAAAACTTTTTCTAATTGGCTTTTATAGCATTAAATGCTATTATAGCCATGAATACTAGTCGTTTAAATAAACAATGATAATTTATTTCCAGTTAATTCAAGCCTTTTAATTGAAAACGAATTCCATAAAGCCTTTTTTCTAATTAAAATCACTCTAAAAATTGTTTAAATAATGAATATTAATAAAATTAATTAATTGCTAAACATTAACGATTTTTTCCAAAATTAAACTTAACCTTAACTCAATAAAAAAAACTAATAATAATTGGATTAAAAATAAACAAATTATCATAAATAGTAGAATGTTAACTTTGTATAATAATAACTTTAAATTGTGTTTAATTATTACACCACACATATTATTTTAGCATTTAAATAGATTTAACTTTTATATATTTTTTACCTAAAGACATATTTCATTTAAAAAAAATATTTTGATTAATAGTTTAAAATTTCATATTTCGGGCGCTACTTTAATGACGTAATAATATCATAATAGGAATTAAGATATATAATATTGTATCCTCATGTATTGAATCAAAATAATCTCACGCCATCCAAAACTTAAAAATAAATTTTATGAAATTTAACTCACCGATATGTTGATCTGGACTTAAATACAGGACATATTATACTTTATTTATGTCATATAAAATATTATGTCGTACAAACTATCATAGACAAAAACCATTTACCACCCGTCTAAAATATATATATATAACAGAAAAATATTGTGCGATATTGATATTAACGTGCACAGTACAATATAAATTATAGTAACAACTGGTAAAAGTATAATTTTTTTTGTTTATCATTTCCGATGAAAATGACGTACCTGCGGGAATAGAACACCTCTGTCCACCGTCGTCCTGTAAGTCAACGGTTCGCCATCCGCTCTGACCGAATGGTCCCAGCTGACAGTCCGGCTGCGTCTACGCGTCTGTTTCTCCGATATTTGGTTGATATCCATTACGGTGTATAATAGTATTATGTTATGATGATGATTTCTATCATATGTATAACGACGTGCGGGACGTGTACGAGTTTCTCCACGAGTGTGCCTGTTACGCGATTTTGATTAAACCACCTTGTTATGATATTAAACAGCTTTATGTATAGATTATCGTCACCGTCGTGCAAACACATTAACCCCGCTGTTTAATACGGAGTACTTAAGTTAATTAAAATTATTAAAAAAAATATATAAAACCACGTAGAAATAATACGTCAACCGCTTGGGGTTGGCAAAAAACCGGAATATTTCATCCAGGGTGTTGGAACGGCCTCCGATGTTTAATTATGCTAAAACGTTTGTGTGTGTATATACTGTATATATAAGTGTATAAATGTGTATATTTGTGTATATTATATTATACAGTGTGATTCATCAAACATGCTTACCTCCTGCATTTTTCATTTTGATACAAAATTCATTTATTCAGATTCTTTTTTTTTCTTGGAATTTTTAAATATACTTTTTAAGACCATATTTTCAAATCCGTGAGATTTTAAATAGTACTTAAGGACTGTCTTTTGACACAATAATACAAATTTCAGTTTTTCATTTTTTCAAATGGAAACCCTCTTTTTTCACTGTAAATTATTTAATTGGTAATTTATTTTGAAAATCGTTGATGTAAGTACCTAATTCAAAATTCAAACGAGTTATTTCGAAGTAGAGACCGATCGAAAAGAAACACTACTGCCATAGTTATAGTATTTTCAATAATATACTGTATGAAAGTCTAAGTTATACTATCCCTATTATCCCGGTACAACAGAAATGGACAATCGGCGGCCTGCATACCTTTTTTAACTGACTCGTGCTACGCTTTCAAATTATCAAATTATCAATTAGGTATAAGTATAAATAATAAAATAGTGTAAGTACAAAAGTTTTAAATCATATTGACCTTTGCTTTCTATGCTATCCGAGCCTCTCCGTCAATGTGTAAGATAACTCGAAAACTATTTGTTCAAATTCTGATGAATCAAAATGTTCAAAAATATATGTCCGCTAAATAATTTACAGTAGAAAAAAATGGTCATCATTTGAAAAACAAAAGTTTATTTTCTCCACAGAATACTCCTTAGTAGTAGGTATTTGATAATACAAGTATATCTTAAAAGTAACAAATTTAGATTTTGAATAAATCCATTATCCAAGAGAAGAAAAAAAAGGTGTAAGAATGCTTGAATGAATCACGCTGTATAAATACACGAACGATTATGACTACTCCTGAGGAAAACATGATGCTTGCGTGTAAAACACTTTCGTTCACACCTTAATAATTCACACAGACTATAGCAATTCCGTATATATATATATATATATGCAATATGAGTACCTACTGATGTCGTTATTGCGATTTCATAACATTATCATGCTCATTACATTATTGGTTTGATGCGAAAAATTATATGGCTTTATCTGTACAACACATTTCCCCGTTGCGCCGTAATCATTCTTACTATATATTGTATCGTATAATAAATTAATAAATATATATATATCACTTTTTAAACGTCACTATTTTATTACGAATTTTATGAGTAAATGATTTTATGACACATTGTGGTCTTACAACTCTGTGTATTTACCACATTTATTATGTGTACTTTGCTTTTACAATATTAGTTGTACGATTCTATTATTCGTTTACACGGGCAAACGTTAAAACAATATTAACTTACGAAAAAATAATCCACGCCCTCAACTAACCTGAAATATCGATATTTGACAGAGTGTCGAGTGTCTGTTGTTGATAATAAACGTTTTGTAATTGTAGTCCATTTATGAAAGAACCTTTTTATTTAAAGAGTATAATGTCCTTACGGATTACGTCAGAGTTTGGTTTTAATAGGTTAAAACAAGAAATAATTATATCCAAGATTAAAATTTTAAACTGTTTATATACCTACCTACATGATTAATAGATAATGATCGTCCACGTGGATACAAAATATAAACTTAAATTTCTATTATTTTGATAAAATAATAAATATTAAAACTGTCTGCCATTTACATTTTATTACTATTTGAAATAATACAAAGTGTTCGATTTTTCATTTTTTCGATATGACTTTACAAAATTTCCTAAAAGTTACAACTAATTTATTGTATTGTAATTTATTTACAAAATAATCAAGTTACAGTTTAATATTTATTAAAATTTATAGCGTCAATTAATTTATATCATAAAAAAAAACAATAAAACAATAAAAATGTACACTATTACGGTAAAGCAATTTCTAATGCAGAATGGACTCAAAATATCTAAATTTTTTATATCTATTTTTGAGTCTATTTTATATAATTTTTTTGAAAATTTCAAATGCAAATATAATCAGTTTGAACAAAAAAAAATAAAAAATCTGGAACACAGTCATCTAGAACAACTTCTCAAGTTTATTTTGGTAAAAAAATCATGTTTCTATGTCTCTCGAGAGTTGAGGAAAATGGGAAGTATAAAAGTATGTTTTTACAGTCAAATTTTGTTATCAGAACGGCCTCTTAATACTCTTAATACAATAAGAATACTTAAATATTCTAAAATAATAAACATAAAATTCGGTAATATACCTAGGATAATAAAATACTTAAAAAACTAAAAAAAGTTCGTTGAGCGATCAATTATCTTGGCGACCAATAATTGTATTCGCGATCAATTCGCCCGCGATTAATTCACCGGATACCCGTACCAACACTATAAAAAGTATAGAATAATTATAATATTTAAAATCTTTAATAAATCTAATCAATTTTAAAAAGTATAAATAACATATTTATTTTAATAAACTATATATAATGTATACAGGTATAAACATATGCAATAATAAGAATAATAAGAATAATAGTAATAATTTATTCGAAATTTTAATAATTTATACTATTTTATAATGACCATGTGAACAAATGTGTGCCACAGTTAGGTAGAACGTGTCACTTGTCGTCCGATCTATTTAAGGTTAATTTCATCGTTTTGACTGTGATAACTTGATGCTTAAACGATCAAATTGACATTTTCTCTCTAACGAGGTATATGGGTCGTAAGGCTGTAGTTGTGGTGGTGGTGGTAATTGTTACAAAATTGTTGTCGACTTGGCGTTCCGATGCATGCGCATGATTTGTTGTGCACAATCCACCGCTATCAGTTTACCCATGTGTGAGTAAACTCCTCATCACGATAGTCTGAATCTGAGCCCCTCTTGCTGCCCTGGTCGTTTTCGTCGTTGTGAGCAAACACCGTTTGTAGTCGAATGTCAGGTGATTCCTGATCACGTGGCCTCTAATCTCTTTGGCGCGGATGGTGACGGCGCGTCGACAACCACTTCGCAACGACCACCACCACTTTAACAGCCTTATGACCCATATACCCGTAAGTACTACAAATTTGTACATGGTACTACCATCGGTTTCGTCCTTAATCTTTTCGGGATTCTATATAACGCGCCAACGTGTAACATCCATGATCCTCGTTGGTAGATTAGATGTATCCGTACAACTTATCAAATTTGAACTGTCCTGCAGGCTGTAAGTCACGGTAAAAGTCATCCATAGACACGTGATACAGCAACGAATATGTTTAAATAATTTTGTACAGTTTTATATATTAATTATATTTTATATATAATATATAAAATAATAATGTGTGAGGACACATACCTAGATGTATCGATATACAACAGTTTTATTCGAGTTCCGTCATAGTATAACATGACGTTATAATAATAAATTAAAATCATACATCAGTGTCTTGCTTCGTTTGAGAACTGCAAGCCGTATGTAAATGGGCTTGCAGAAATCGATCACTTTATTGTGCAACGACACCGCCGCAAGATTAAACAGTAAATTGTTTGGAGTTAAAATACATTAGTCGTTTAGAAAATTGGACGTTTGGAAAATTAGTCGTTTTCAAATATTATGTAAAAATAATATTTTATCGTAATTTTTCTTAAAATATGATGTGTACAGAATTATCTTTGCAAGCTCCTTTAAATTTCCCATTGTTCTTTTAGCTTCGATTTTTATAATATCGGGCAAATGAACATGTAACATTTTATATTAAATTAATTAAAATTGAATATTCATCTGAATGTATTCTGATTTTTTTATATATATATTTTTTTAATTTTCAACACATTTTCCTATAGCTTTTCCATTATTTTTACTTTCAAAACGTTATAAATAGCCATCATGCACGAGCATATTTTTTCCTCTTTCACATTTTATAAAATCTAAAGGTATATTATTTATTTTTTTTGTATTTTTTTATTAAGTGTACGATTAGCACTAGACTACATCATCAATTACAGTCATCTGAAATGTGTGCACACAGTTCAGACATAGACTATAGAGGGAACAATTTATTAGGATCCCAGACAAATTACATCCAACAATATTTATTATCGTAATGCTCGTATAATATAATCGTATTTGTGTAATAATGTTGGTTGTACATTTTTACATGCTGTTATTCAACTTTTAATTGTAAAATGTGTACCTATAGATACTTATATATAAATATATAATGTATTATAATAATTAATAATGATTATTTTCCATTTATACGTGTACCTATACATAATGTTATTAAAACTGTATTCACGTCTCGCAAGGAAAACATATCACGACCAATTTTCCAAATGACCTATTGCAGACGACCAATCTTACTACAACCAATTACTGTATTCGCCGAGAGTCTGACAACCAAAGCGATCCATACACGAATGTCATGTTCGAGATCCACATCGCTTACATAGTTACTCGGTCAACGTGCTATAATAGAACTTATCTACGAATTCGGAGCCGCGAAATATGATCAGAATCCGCGTATGTCAAACCGTTAGAGCAACTCTACCAGCACACCGTCCGCGGCAACTACTCTAATATTAGGAAAAGAAGTTCCAGGAAAAAGAGTATCAAATAAATTAATATAAACTATTATAAGCATAATTTCTCATATTATATTATGTATATCTACGTAAAATAATATGTATAAAAATTAATGTTACTATTATTCTTATATACCTACTTTTATAAAAAAAAATTGTTAAAACTTATTTTAAATTATTCAAATGATTAAAAATAATAAAAATTATAAATAAAATATAAAAATTAATTTTGCTATAATATTGTTTTAAACTAAGTACTATTAAAAAATTAAAATTAATTAAATGATATTTTTCTAATATAATGTCCTACATTTATAATAGAATCTCGTGCGATGTAATTTCTTTTTAATTTAATCATTCCCATGTTTTCAATCAACGTTGCATTTTTCAATAAATTTTTGAATTTTTTATGATTTTCATGATTTTTGAAAAAATTATACTATTTAGTGTAATAAACTAAATAGACTTCAATATTATCACACGTACATACTACGCAAACTACACATATACCAAGGCATAAACTACAAGTCTACAAATTATATAACTATATGAATAAGATAAGACAGATAAGCTCGATAATAATCACGAACAATAATCGTAAATAATAATACTAACCTACCTCCTCCCATACTTTGCACGATACGCTCCAAACCTATGTTAATATTTGCAACTTATTTATCACTATTAATTGTAACATGCTTTTTGAAATTTGCATTTTCAACACAAAAAGGTTCATAGTTGTTAAAGTATGGAGTTGCGAATTTCAAAAAGCATGTTGCAAATAGTCGCAAATTAGTTGCAAAATATTGGCATAGATTTAAAGTGTATTGGGCAAAATCGGAAGGCTAACGGTAGTGCGATTAAGCAATGAATCGATCTCAATAAAGCTGAGCGTATTCACCGATTGCATACCAGTCTTTTTCCACCTAATATTTTTACCGCTGTACTCTGTAAATGCACGCGTTGTTGTGGTTATGGAAGTGGCGAGCTCGTGTTATCGTGAAAAGATGTTTGATTAGATCCGCCCGAGATAGCTGTGATAACCGGCGTATCGTTGACAAGTCGGGTCACGGAGACGTGATATGGGCCAGTGCCCAGTTGCATGCACGCTCTGATTTGTGATAGCATTGGTCGCTGAAGACGATACAACTGGTCGAGAGTGAAATTCATTAGTATGTCGAGCGATTAAAGTGAATATTCTATGTACATATTGTGCAAATTCTTTGAATGTTTGGTTAGATTGTTATTTTGAGTGAAAACCTTCGTACATAAATCGTTACGAAATCGTTGATTCATCATGGATTTTTACATTCCTGTTCAGATCACGCTTCTGAATGTAAATTTTTCCGCAGGCAATGCAGGTAATGCAGCTGAACATTTTTACGAGATTTAACAAGCACAGAGTTTAAAAAATAAACGTTAGAAAAAATAACGGGAACGTTGAACACTCTTTGACAACTGTTTGATCCGTGAAACATTGACAGATTCAGTGGATAACCGATTTCTGAATATATCATATTTAATATAATCTCTAGCGCTGTTTAATGCTATGTTATACGACATGCGGACATATTCCTGCTAGTTGTGTGGGATAAAGAGGAATTTGAGATTATTCACACATTCCAATGATATAATTATATAGCCATATAATAGGTATATGTTATATAGTATTATATACTATATAAATAAATATATACATGTGGATCCCGTGTAAAAATGCCATGCGACGACTATTCATTAAGAATGTTCGGGTTATATATTTATTAATTTTTTCATTATTATTGAACTTTGTAAACGAATTGTTCAGTAAAAGGATCGCCAATAAAAATGAATCAATTGTAATTAACGTTTTAAATGAAACGTGTGAACCCGGCTTTATATGTACCAAACTAATACATTGAATATTGATATTGAATTTTGTATATTTGAATTTTGAACTACTGAAAACAATCTTTAACTTAACATTAAACTCGTATGGGTAATTGAGAACAAAAATTGACGTTGTACAGTAGTTAGTAATACATTTAAAAAACGAATACATAATACATATTGTTATATTGTAGATTTGTAGCGTGTTACTTTATATTTATAAAGTAATAAGGGGATTGCAAACGTACAGTTTCTAAGGAGTTTAATATAGGCGATAATATAAAGGCGTGCGTGCAAGCTTACAAGTGTGTGCGTAGTAAATGATTATTAGTTTAGTGACACCGTCTCACAGGTATGGAACGGTGAGGGCGGAGATTCTGAGAACACATTATTTTATTATGTGGGTTATTAGCAAGAATAACATACCCGTTGTTGTATACAATGTTGCTATATTTTTTTTTTTTTTAAATAAAAAATCTATCTATAATTCATAGATATTATATTATATTGTCAAACATTCATACTTAAAAATGTAATAAAAAATAAAGTCCATTTAAATTTTAACTATATTTAATTGAGGGTCAATTAATTCTGGTAACAAATAATTTAGGTAAAACTCCGACCACATAACTTCTATTTTGTTTTTCCAAAATTCATCGTCACGTTCTATTTTATCAACACATATCCTTATAATAGTAGAAATCCATAATATTATATAATATAATAATATACATTATAAATAATAATATATGAAAATAAAATATATATATTTATTTTACCTTTTGGTGTTCACACAATAAAGTAACAGAATTGTCTATTAGTTATCTGAAGTTGGCCTTGTACTTGGAAGTAGTATATATGTGTTTTTTTTTAAATTAAATTATTTAATTGTATTTCTATAAACTTTATTTTTTTTTCATTATATGCTTCCATAGGTGTGAAATCATTAATAGAAAAAGGACATTTGATTTCTGTAATTGAATCGTCTCCAACTAGTCCATCTGGGGAAGCTGCTAAGTATGATAGACCGAAGTCAACAAATAATCCTGCCAGTTTCACACTGCATGCATAAAGCTTCTTAAATTCTTGTCTGGCTATAAGTTCGAATTGTATTCCGTAACTAAATTCAAATTATTAAATTAATTTACGAAAAATATTTTCAAAATTAAAAAAAAAATAGTTTAAATTTACTTGGTTGCAGAAGTACCATGAAAATAATCCGATTGATATAAAATTGAAATTATACTGTTTTCTTTAGGAGTTGTTTTGCGCATTTTGCAGATTTTACCAAAATTTGAAGCAGCCAATCTTTTATTTCTTTCGTTTTTTCATTCTTCACAATTCGATTGTTCAACTGTTCGACTTTGTAATTTTTCAATCTCGTGTTTGCTTAATTTTAAACTGGCTAATAAATTCAATTTTTTTTCTTCGAACTCTTCACAGGATATGGGTAATGGATGACAATCTAGTTCTTCATTTACTGCTCCATAATCGACATCAGGTCCATAAATAATTATTTTTCTTGATTTTGGTCTTAAACAAATTAAAAAATAAATAATATTCAAAATAAAATTGTTAGGTAAATAAATACTATTATATAAACAGGTGTATTACTTAGTTTGAACTAACGCATTGTTTGCAATTCGACATTTTGATTTAGTTTTTTTAACGATATATTTCTTTTTTTATTTAACAGGACTAAAATTAGTTACTTTTTTATGAAATTTTCTAAAATACTGAGGTCCGTAATTATACGCTATAACTGCATTAAGACAACGAACATTATAAGAACCTGAATAATATTTAGAAGAAAATTATAATACAAAATAGTAATTTCAAACCGAAACTTATAATTATTATAGGTACATAACATGTAAGTATATTAAATAAAATATTTACCTTTAAACAAATAGTTGATGCATTTACCCCCGACATATTTTGCAACTATACTATTGTAGTCTTCGACATAATTGTTATTTACATGATGTATCAAACTGTTAGCATGATATGTCACTAAATTTACAGCTGATATCAAATTATTCCATACACCACAATTTTGTAATTAGGAAACTAAATTAATCTCGTTAGATTTACTACCCGTACAAAAATACCTAGATACAAATTAAAGTTGCAATATATGATACAAAATATCTATTAATTGTTATACCCGTCGCATTTGTCATGAAATTCAAATACATGAAAAGGTCCATTCAATATATCAGTCTTCAATTGTTTGACTTTTTCATCGTGTGGTATATTCATCTGTTTTCTATAAATTATCGCCTTTGAAACAGCAAAACTATGCAAAATACATATAAGGTACAATATAATATAGGTATATCATAAATATTATTGTCTATTTTACAAATTAGTAAAGCATATATATTTCGTGTTATAATGTTATAAATTATAATGTATATTCAAATATAAAATAGGTATCAAAATTATTTACTTACCGTAATCTCAATAAGTTTTCTTTTAGTTTCGTTCTGATAAAGCCGGGTACAATATTTCCAGATAAATTTTTCCTTTTAGTAAAAAAATCCCAAAGACGAGTCGAGTAATTTTGCAAAATGTGGTTCGTGCATTCAATTTTTTTTACTAAAAGATCAGTTCCGTATGGTTTTATCATTCTTAATTTTTTAATAACGCTGCAGTTATTGTCTCCTATCAAATGTCTATCAATTAAATTGTGCGTCTTTATACTCTGGCTGAATCCTTCTACAATTATGTCCGACTTCATAGCTGTAGAAGTCCCTGTCCAATTTTTATAGCATAAATGGAAAGTGGTTGGTTTATTCTGTGATTCTGCTTTTTGACATATTGAACAATATTTGTTTCGAATTCCAATGAATAAAACCTTTTTAGTTCTATAACCAATTATGCATACCTATTTAAAATAATTTGATAAATAATTAATTCATTATACATTTCTTTACATATAAAATAAAATAAAACTATGAAAAAAAAAAAAAAATTGAAAAAGTATAAAAACATTTTTTTATTTACTATCAAAGTTCAAATAAAATATTCCACTATTATTAATTACACTATTATTATGATGTAGATACTTACTACTCTATTTAAAGCATTATAGTTAGATTTATACGATCTTTTAGACCAAGCTCCATCGACTACAACGCTTATCATAGGAATCCCATCATTACTTATATCTCCGTTATCGTATGTAAGTTGTGCTTCTTCTTTGGCAACTTCTTCGGTGGCTTCCCAAGAAATACCTTTTATCTGATTTCCTACTTCTTCGTGAAGTTTTTGGTATGTAGGATTAGATATACAGGGCATATTTAATGTTGCAGCAAACAGTTCTAAACTTGAGAACCCCTAACCAGTATTTATAGTAGATGTCACTATAGCAAAATTTATTGGTAGAGGGTTATTTGAGCATTCAGATGATATAATTTCTTGTTTATTACATACTTTATATTTAAAAATAAATCTACTATAAAAAAGCCTGATCGACATTCTTTTATGAAATGTAAGTTCGAAAAATTACATCCAAATGGTTCATATTTTATGTTAGAAATTGTTTCAAAAATATATTTTATATCTACTATTCGTCTGTCATAAATGCCGTCCACTCTATAAATAATGGTAAAATATATCCCTCTTATTTTATTTTTATTATTTATTAATAATGAATAAATTAAAAATTGATAATTACTCAGAATCTAAAGATAATGTGTCATAAGCTATTATTGTAAACTGTTTATTATGTTTGTTGGAGAAAGACTCTCATTAACTACATTAGTATTTTCAATATTACTGTTTAAAATAGGTCTGCAATATAGAAATTAAATTAAGTTTTTGGAAGTAAAATATAATGATAACATTTTAAAATGTTAATTGTAGATCATAAAATATATTTACGAACAATTCAATAACTTTCTGATGCTGTATGTTATTGTTGTTTTGATGTATACCCAAAGATGACAAAGAATTAGTATTTTCCTATGAAATAAAATTACAATACTAGGATAATATATACCTAATAAATTCAAAACTATGTAAATATCGATTTTTGAAGTGAACACATTTTAAAATTATATATTTTGACTTACCGTGTTTTTATTCGATTTTTTGCTATTTTTGTATTAATAAAACATTTCCTTTATGTGTATGGTTTTTTATTCGAGATAATCTTGTTTTTTTCTTCTTCATTTTACAAATATTATTATCCATTTTTTTAAATAAAAAATACACTAGGTATTTAAAAATGTTGTTGGATAAGAAAAAAATAAACTGAACCAGATTAACAAAAGAGAGCAAAAATTATGCATAAAATAGCGTTGCAAAGCTCAATGAACAATTTTATTTTATGACTAAATGCATACGGCAGTAAATTGCTAGTTGTACACATAATATTATATTTTAGTATTTAAAATTATTATCAATAATATAATTTATATTATAAATTCAATATAATTATCGTGTATACACTAGACATCATAATATATAATATTATTCATACAAATGACTATTATAAACCGACGTTGTAGACAAATTATATATTATAGTATAGGGCAGTGGTTTTCAACCTTTTTAACAATGTAGCACACTTTTTCTTCTACAAAATTTTTGCGGCACACCAATTCATATAATACGTGAAGCATAATATATTTTTATATATAATACATATACATATATACAAAATTAATTCCATTAATAGATTTATCGCGGCACATTTCAAAGGCGCTCGTGGTACACCAGTGTGCTGCGACACATCGGTTGAAAATCACTGATATATGGGTTCATTATCCATAGAGATTCCTAGAACCAAGTTAGGAGGTGTAGTGGAAAAACGCTTTCGCACGCATAGCGCGCGTACAAGTCGTCTGAACGACGTCCCGCGTCTGACCAGAAAATGATGTATGCTAATTTGTATGTACTTTTTGTCAATCCTAGCGACAAACCTAAAAAAGCGATTAAACTTCTGAAAATTGATTTGAATTAGTTAATTTATATATACTTGAGATCGATCAGTCCACATTTTAAGTTTTTAAATCTCAATACGAAATAATCATCATTTAAAATTTTGTATATTTTTAAATATTTAAGCCAAATTTATAGGAGTTGGGGAACGAAATTTGAAAAAGTGGACTGATCGATCTCAAATAGACATAACACAAAATTCAAATCAGTTTTCAAAAGTATAATCGTATTTCTAGGTCCATCGGTATGATTGACAATAGATTGGTATATTTTCATTGAAATCACGGACATTTGCAATCCCCATAAGATTGAATTCCCTCACTGGATGTGTATTATGTTGCTTCGACAATGTCAACCTATGATTGTTGTGGTCTGGAGATATGTGAGCAGTTGCTCGGCATTGTCCCTCTAGTTTTTTTTTATAACCTGTCAAGTAGCTAAAAATTATGTATTTAATTTATAAAACTTTTTTAATAAGCTATTTTACGGTTAATACTAACATTTTATTCTCTGTTTCTTTGTTCTTGTAGTACATAAATCACAGATTATTTCTTATTATTTCTGTGCTTCTTTAAACACCTAGCACCGTGTATAATTCTGAAACAACTGGAAGCAGAGGATCTAGTATTAACAATTAAAAATTAAATATTATCTTAAAAGCATACTAAATAGCCATCTAGATTGTGAACCGATTTTAAAACATCTCTATCTGCAATATAAACTAATTAAGTGAAACACAATTATAGGTAATGATAATCAAAATTAATACATAAACTAATACCTACATCTAGACTTTCAAATTAAGTAGGATGTAAATTTACAGTTAAACATATCATTATGTTCGAAATTAGATTCATTTTGCATACCATAATTATAATCATGATTGATTACGTCTAAATAGTGGGCGAGACCGTTTTCGACCAAAAGCGTGCCCTTTCCTTTTCGGCCAATTCACTTTTCGACCAAATTTAAAAAAACACCGATTTCCTTTTTGACCAAAATCGTACTCTACCCTTTTCGGCCAAAACAAAATTGTATGTGAAAGTAGAGCAATTGTATAATTATATAATTTTGAAAATGATTAAAAGTATAAGTTGCATAAAATGTTGTGAAATAAAATGTGGACAATCATTTAAAATATAAGAATATATAATTCTTATATTTTAAATAATTTTCTACATTTTATTTTACAAAATTTTATGCATTTTAAACTTTTCATCATTTTCAAAATTATATAATTATTTAATTGCCTTAATTTTACAAAAAATATAAGCCAATTATTTTATTTTTTATATATATTGTATAAGATTTTGTTTTGGTCAAAAAGCGAATCGGCCTAAAAGAGGAGGGTACGTTTTTGGTCGAAAACGGCCATGCCCTGAATAGTTAAAAGATATAATTTTATAATTATAATTTATAATATTTTGCTATAAAACTATTTTGAAGACATATTGAACTCTTGGAAGCTAAGCTTCTATTTTTATGGTTTGGTATCCAATAATTAATAAATAATTGTCAACCATTTATCTAAATCAAATAGTAGATTGTAGTTAATAATAATTAACAAGGAGATTTTAGGAAAACCATCAAATAACTATTGGTAAAATTGTATTTGGTTATTGTTAAAACTGTTGAATATTATATTTTTATTTTATAGCGTAAAACTATTTAGAAAAGTGGTGGTTTAGTTGACAAACACATTATTTTTATGTTTTTAATCTTAGAACTGTAATGTAATAAAATAAATTATAAATACTTACCATGTTCCGGATTGATAACATAATAATTATGATCATGCAAAATATCAAAAATATCATAATCTAAACAAATATGTAAGTAATTTATTAGATTTAAAACAACAAATTATACTTTGAACTTGTATATGATAAAGGTAATACTGCCTATTTATATAATTTGTTAATTTTTGGTGTTTTTAAATTTCTTAGTACAATTTTAAAACTTGCTATTTAAGAAGATTTGAGAAGAAAATCACAACTTACCACAACTACATCTATCTTAATATATTAGATAATTATTTATTTATTTAGTATTCAAATAAAACTAAATCGGTAGATTTGTGTCAGTGATCAAAAAATAAATGTTATTTATTATGTGAAAAAAAAAATGTTCTTTTAATTCTTTTATTGAATCAAAAAATTAATAAGAAATACATTTTCTGTGGTGGTTAGTTCAATTTAAAAAATGGTTTTAAAAAGAATTTAAGTTAAAAATGTTAAACTATGTCCACTATAATATAATATTTTTTAGACAATAAAAAAATGATATTTTTATTAATAATTATTGTATTTGTACATATAGTTGTGATAATTTATAATTTACAACAATGTGTATAAAAATAAAAACAATAATTTGGGGAAATAGTATTCAAAAAGCATTAAGAATACTTAAATACTGTATTCGAGTACAGTAGAAATCACTATAACAAACATCACTTGGGACGAGATACTGCATACAACGAGCAAAACATCAAGTCCTAACACGAACCTATATGATTGTATGTTAAAATATACGTTTATAACGATAATATATTATAATATAATAGTAGACACTAGACAACTTTAGCGACAAGTATGATGAATGATGATACTACTGATAATAAGATACGATAATTAGTATTACAGCATACTAAACACAACCTGGTTGACAGCCACTGTTTCCCACGAGAACCACTAACATACTCCGTCTATGAGTATAAGGTCTATGCTAAAACTATACTGTAAGTTATATATATGTATAAAGGTGGTCTGTTCTGATAACGTGTGATGACGGACTGATAACGCGCGCATCCCGTATAGATAGAGGAGAGGTGGGAATATAAATACTTAGTGACTTAGTGACGTAGGGAGTCGAAGAGAACCGCAGTATAGGTGTGGGGATTCATGCTTAATTACTACTTTACTGTAGGGATCTGTAGAAGGCTAAATCGCTGGGGAGGGGATCAAGAACCAGCTATTTCGTACTTATACGAAATTGTATTATACATAATGCAATTTTAAATGTAGAAATGATAACAACAATCGCGCCACTGAATACTAATGTACGTGTGTGTGACTATGGACGATAAATAAAATTTTCATCGTCATAGTTTTATCAATACATGTTACTCGAACGACAGCCCGATGCCCACTCCGTAGTTGTCCACCGAGTGATTGAGGAACGAGCTCAGCGACACGGTCAGCCGATCCTCCCGCAGCCGCTTTTCCCATAAGCTGCTGACAATGCCTTTCGTGTCGATAGCGGCCCTGAACACGGACGTATCCGAAATGATGCGAAAGGCTAATCGAGAAATGACCTCTGAACAGGCCGGGTCCAGGTTGATTGTGGTGCCCGTTTGCAGCCAATCAGTGCAATGACGATAGTACGCCAGTTTGGTTGCCCCACTTGCCATATTTAACCTACCACTGACCAGGTAAGAGGGCCCTGCGTACTTGGCTACCAGTTTTGGCTGTAAATGAGATTTGTCTAAATCGCACGGAGTGTTCCTTTTGAACGCCAAAATCAAACCCAACGAAAGCTCATTTGTCACGGACTGTTGACATACACAGACGAGATAGGTAGGTAAGTGCAATACATGATAACCGTAAAAATATAAAAGAATACAATTTATTATTAGCTAGGAATTGGTCAGTTTCTATTTTTAACTTGCAATTCACTAAAGCTCATCCAAATATATTTTTGTTTTCACATGTATTTAATTTAAAAATATACACTGTTTCTTGTATCATAATAAAGGAAATGTGCATTGAACACAAATACAGTCAGTAAAAAAAAAAATTTTAAAACGAAAAAGAAATATATAACAAAATTTATTAACAGTTATGTAAATAAAAATATCCAGATATAGTTGGTATACTTCTAAATATTATTTATTTTATTATTATTTAAAAAAAGAAAGTAATAATATGTATGAAATAAGTAAAAAATAATAACTAATTATAATATAGTATAGGCATATAATTTCACAAAATATAATTATTAATACAAATTATACTGTACAATAGGTACATCTTTTACATATTTATATTATTTACGTTAAGTGTTTTAATTTTTATTCCATTTTTCCAATAAATGCTGATTACTATTATATTATACTAAAATTAAATAAATTTAATAGTAAAAACCAAATAATTATTATATAATATACTATAATAATATTCTGATTTATGACATTAAATTGTATGCATTGTTTCTTGCTCATGTTGGCACTAATAAATTAAAATCATGGATGTGGTGGATTTATCATATTATATATTATTATTAATGTATGAAATATAAATGATATAAAATTTAAAAAATAAATACTTTTACTTGTATTCAAATACTTTGTGGGTATTCATAAAATACATTTTTAAAGTATTTTTAATACTTTTTTATCCGAATAGTAGTAATAACTCAATATTTTTTCAAAAATATTTTTTACAAGCCTGATAATATTATAGAGTAACTTGAAGTTTAATGGCGCACTTTTTATTTAACAATAGTTATGTGGTAATATATACAAGTGTTTGTCATATTGTGATGTTATTATTCTATAATACATATACCGTAAATTACAATTTTCGAGTCAAAAGTTGATTTTACCAAAACAAATACCAAAAATTCTAAACAATTAGAAATTTTAATTAATGAGTCTTTTTAACTCGTGGATGGGGTAAAAGTGCCCACCTAGTGTGGTGCAAAGGCGCATGCTAAATTAATTCATAAAAATCTATTTTATTTATCTAAAATTGATTATGATTTTATTTGTTATTATCAAATTAAATAAATGTAGGTAGAACAAATAAAATTAAAACAACTTTTTAATTTAGGTATAGCATAATATCACTTCAAAAAAATAAAATTAATACAATAACAACTTTATATATATATATATAATATATATTATATATCAAGCAGAAAATAAACAACTGTCAACTAGTAAATATAATAAACATCTTGTAATGAAAAATATAATTAAACAATGTAGATATTCATTTTGAAGCTATAAAAATAAAATGTTTATAAAATTATACTTTTATTATTACCTATAGGTATCGGATAAGAAATACTGCAAACTTTTACCATATTCAATAAGCCATTTAACTCCAATATGATTTTTTGCATAAATAAAAATGTAGTAAATTAAGTTGTTATTATATCAATATTTTACAAGTATTGACGTATAGTCTCCTAATTTTACTATACGAAAATAAATAAAAGCAATACCTAACGTGTCGTTAATTAGTAGATATTTATTACTACTTCTATTCTATTAAAATTTAACATCAATACTCTAACCTCATATTGACGTCAAAACTTCACTAACTGTTGAAGAAAATGTTTTATCATGTTTATCTATGATAGTTAAATCATAATAACAAAATAGCTTAACCAGATGGCAAATATTAAATTATTTATACGTAATAGTTCATTTTGCCTCATGCGCCATTATACTCCAGGTTACTCTACTTGTCTATTGAGTTTTCCTTCCGTGAACTAAAGTACTAGACAAATCACATTCATTTAAATAGAAATGTTTAAAAAATGATAGGTTCCTGTCTTAAAGTTTTAAGTTCTCTTGCTTTTGCTAATAAAGCCAATCAAAATAAAAAAATTGTATTTTTATTTATTTTTATTATTCACTACTCGTGCAGACAAGTCATGTAACAAACTAAGTCTATATGCATTCAAGTCCTTAAAAATACGATATGTTTATCCACGGACTTAAATTTAATGTCGGAGTATAAATAGATTTGTACAGTAAACATTTACCAAAACATATAATATTACAATATGTTAACTTTACTTGTAAAATTTGAAAGGAACAGTCTTTCAATACTGGATCGATTGACAAGGACAGAGTACGGTCCGGAAACCAGTAGTCTAAATTGATTGCACATTTGATCGGACTACACCATCTGCACACCTGTCCGGCCAAGGACACGTCCAACCAGTTTTTATAAATTTCCATTCGACTGATCGCTTCAAAACTCCATTTACCCGACTTGGGGTTGAAGTCAGTCATGACGGACGCGTCCAGACCCTGCCATTCCGTTACTTTGTAAAAACTCGAAATCCACATGCCACTTGGCTTGGGGCCGCCGGTGTTTACTTTAAACATCGACGTGATTGGTAACCCCAGTCCAATCGTCTTAGCCAGCAGGTGAATCCTACATCCAATAAATGGGGTAGGCATTAAGCAGTTCACCGACCGGAATATGTCTCTTATCAATCCAGTCGGTGGTGAAAAAATGGACTGGCAATCGTCATTATTATCCATCATATTCGCTGTGGTATGTTATTATGAATGTCGCTGAACTACGGGAACACGTCACGAGATGCTGCGGTATGGTATTTAAGTACGTATTAATAAATAATAATAAGTTAAATAAAACTTATGTAACTGTGTCTTGAAAATTTTGATTGGTTTGTGCTGTAGGCTCTACTCTATTTCTGTTCCGACATCTATTGATGAACTGAAAGAAAATCTAACTGTAATTATTACAATTTTGTCTTATTAAACTAAAATATGTAACCATGACAATGTATATTGGCTAACAAGTTTGTTAATTTCACAAAACATACACACATAGAAAAATGTAGTCGTTAAAACCATAGATTAAATATATTTAATATACTTAATATTAAGAATATTAAGAATATTTTATCCTTTATAGATGCTATTAGAAAAATATTTACATTTCAAAATGTCCCAGAACAAGAAATAATCAACTCAATAAAATTACATTTGGCACAAGCAAAGGCCCGTTCTTGAAAAAAAAAAAAATAATTATAAAAAAAAGAGATTAAATTTAATCTCATTATTATAATAGTTATATTAATATTATATATCTTATGATATAATATTGTAATTATTTATTATCAATTATATTCAAATATTTTATAATATATTAGTATAATATTACCTATAATATACATATATTATTTTTCTCTTTCTATTAAATAAAACACTAATTTTAGGTACGTATTATTATACGTAGTTATTGTGTACATATTTTGTAAATTTTAGTATTTTACCTAATACTTATTGATAATATAATGTTATTTACCTATGTACTTCTTTATTATTAAAATTTAAATGTTAATTGATATTCAGAATCTTTTATATTTGATATTTTTTTTTATACCTATATAATTTACTTAGAACTCGATAGAACTCTCAAATTTAGAATTCCAATATTTTACATAGGAAAAATATCTAAGGTACTTTTAAAAATTAATTTTTTTCCCAAAACTTTAATAAATCGAATAAATTAAATTAAACATAGCTTGTTTGTCATTGAAGTATTTGTAAATTTCCATACTGCACTATGATAATATTAAAACACCTAATCTTAGTGCTTGGTAACTGCTTCATGCACTGATCAGTAAATATTAAATACGGCAACTACCAGTTGGCATTGAATTATTTAACATTAATAGCTAACATGACAAATTAATGAGCTTTAATAGTTTATTAAAAAACATTGAAACATTCATATTATGAACCTCCCTATTGGCTATTACATGTATAAACATATAATAAATTAGCTGGTAGGTATAATATATGTTGTACAGTAAGTTATAGTATACTGCATATATGATACCTTGTAAGTTGTAACCTATAATTAATATAAGCAATATTTATAAAATTTATCCTAGTAATAAATTTATAATATTTTAGAAAAATGTATTATACCAGCATCATTTAAAAGAAAAATGTTTTTTAAATATATTTAAAAAAAAATATTGTTAAAAACATTATTTTGCTGGCCAAAAAATGTTTTAAAAATGTTTTGTAAGACATTTAAAGACGTCTTGACAACGTAATAAAAACCATTTATAAATATTTTCGTTTCTTAAAAAACGTTTTGAAAATATATTAAAAATAATAATTTGCTGTATAGGCCAACGCTCCATCCTATATCTCTAATTAATTTTTTAAGCAAGTGAACGACACTAATGTCACCCGATAAAAGTGTTTTGTTAGCTAGTCGGCTGTATTTTTAAAGACTGGGGGACACAAAATTTATAAAAGAATTTTTATTCTATGTAAAAAAAAAAAAAATTAGGTATAATAAATATGTATAATAAAATGTTCATATTGTCGTCTATCGATATTAAATACGAAACGCATTTATTATTGTATAGAATATGAAAAAATAAGATACCTAAAGAGAAAAAAGCTTTAAGTAGTCGCTTACACATACATTTGAGGTTAAATATAGTGAAAATATTTCAGTATTAATGTTAATATATTGTTTTGCAAATATTGTAAAACGACAAACGATTTGGAAAGAAGATCCGGTGTAATACAGTACTTGAAAACAATAAAACATATGCGTTCTATTAAACGAAAAGAAGATCAAAACAATACCAAGTGCTAACAACTATTAACACATGAGCTCTCGCTTAAAAAACCAAAGTTTAACATGGATTTATGTAAAGCTTTATTCTCGGCTATTATACCACTTAATAAACTATCGAACTTAGTTTCCGAAATTTTTAAAAGTTTACTGTGGAAAAGATATTTCTACAGAGTACTTTGAAAATTCTATTTAGATCACTGTTACAACCGAATGATGGAAAAAATTAGACGACGAGTTTTTGACCAAAGAATCTGGGTGTTACTTGATGAAATTACCGATGCAGTTGGTGCAGAAGGTCGGTACCTATATAGCAAATGTAATAATGATTTTGGAAGAAAATGCTGGAAAGTTTTTTTACTGATTACTGAAGCACTAGAAAAGACCAATATCTCTACGCGTTAGTACATTTTTTGACAAATCTTTATGCATTTTATGGCCTAATGGGATAAGAGTGATAAGACACAACAACGTTTTATTATTTTTATCAAACACAGCGCATTATGTGATAAAAATTGAGAAATATTTAAATGCATTGTACCTACTCTAAAATGTTATACGTGATTTGTACTGCTCGTAGCCTTCGTAGAGTTCCGGAAAAAGTACGAGTTCAATTTGGTATTATTGATGAAATCGTAGCTAATATAAAAAAATTATTCAAAAAGCACCATCGCGTGTACAGATTTTCAAAAATTACGCACTAAATATAATTTTACCTCTAGAATCTATTATTAATCCGTTGGGTACTTGGATTCACGCAGTGCTTAACTATTGTAGATACTATGAACAAATTCATGGTATTGTGAACATGTTAAATCCTAGTGATGCTTTATGTATTAAACTTTCAAAAATAAATTTGGTGAAACAAATTTCCAAAATAATTTAAACTTTAAAATACTTTTTGAATCAATTTTGAATTTACATACTAAAAACATGCTATTATAGTATAATCTTTAAGTATCATGGACAACATTAAAACACAGTTAAAATCCGTTCAAGGTGTTGCAGGAAAAAAAGTATATAAAAAATATTGGAAAATGTCTTTCCAAAAAATATAGGTTTAAAAACATTAACACAAACCTCATCTATACTAAACGAATCTATCACCAACATGTATAATCTTCCCGAATATATGACAACAAATTATTTTACTTTCTAAGTAAACACCTATTACGTCGATAGACGTTGAAAGATCTTTTTCTATTCATAAAAATCTCTTGAGCTACAACAGACGGTTATTTAAACTTTAAAACATAAAAAATACATCTAATGTAATTCAGGTAAATATATAATAACATGATTTAATACATATAAATTTTTTACATTTAAGATTCTGAATAATTTAAAAATATTTTAAAATCTAAAAGTCGGGTATAAGAAATTATACCTAAATTTGTTCCTAATTTATTTACCAATTTTTTTTTAAAGTAATTATTCATTTTTTAAGATTATTTATTTAAAAAAATAAATACTGCATAATATTATATATTTAAGCTTTTTTAATGTATATTCATTATTTTTTAGAACATAAAGTTCCGAGCTCTGGACTTATGATCTTCGAACAAGATTAACTGTTGAATATATTTCGATACTGTTCAAGTGTACAAAAAAAACGACGTAAGCAAATCACTATTTTCATAGTAGGTACATACTACATATTATATTATATAAATTAAACCAAATATTGTTTTAAACAGATAAAATTATTCTATAGTACATAATAGAAGAGTAGAGAGAATAAATCTGTTTACATTTTCAACTATTTTACATAACAAAAACTATTTAATTTCAAAAGTATACTTTTTGTTTTTACTAATAAATTTATACCCATCATTAGATCTTTTATCGTATTTCAATAAAAAAAATTGCGTATCTTATGTCTAACTTAAATATAACTATAACCAATTCAGATAAAATTTGTATCCTTTAAGTGATTATTTACTGTACTTACCTTATGATTATCCCAATGGATGAACGTACGGGTAAACATTAAAAGACTATTTCATAGTTTCAATCTATTTAAATTATTATTATTTGTAATATTTATTAGTTATAAAAATATTTAGTACATTTCGTGAACATTTTTAAAAATTAGCAGATTTGCAAAAAAAAATGTTTCTTTAAAACGCTTGTTATATTGTGAACTTTAAATAAACTCACTGACGTTTCTTAGTTATTATTTATATAGTAGTACTACCAAAAAGGAATAGATGAATAAAATCTAGTATAAAGTTTATATTTTGTTGTTAAAATTAAAATGTGTTTGATAAAGAAGCCAAAATTGGAGAGTGACTGTAATTAAATTTTACTTTAAAAATAACCAAAAGTCAAAACCCTTACAAGTATACACCATGTGAAAATATCAATAAAAATATACATTCTTTTATCAACAAAATAAATATGTAAAACTTATATGCACACAATAACTTTTTTCAATAATTGAGGATGACTGCAGTAGAAGTAAAAAAGTATTTCAGTAATTTTCAATTGGGAAATTCACCAAAAACATGGCAACAATAAAAATCGGGCCAAGAACGTTTTATTGACTTGCTCTTCTACCGATTTAAAACACTTTAGCTTCAAAAATTACATTTTATGATGGTGTCATCACTGAGTTATCTGTATTCAAATCACAAATAATAACATTTTAAATTATATACAAACTACTTAAACAAATTATTATTATAAATACGTTTATTTTATTTTACTACGTCATATAATATTCGTCAGTATGTATATCTAAACATAATAACAAACTGATGTTTATAGTAAAACAAGACGTTTTTCATAATATAAAAAATCTTAAGCTATTACTTGTATTTTCAGATAGATTTGAATTTACATTGAATGTTTTTATTTCTCGTATTTTCGTAGTATATCTTTCTTAAATGTCTTCGCAGCCAATAAAAAAAAAATAGCTCGAGAACGTAAACTTTTGCAAGACAACTGTCGATAAGTTGCACAGAAGAAAAATAACTTTTCTGAAAATATGGTGCTTTGGACCGTAACATAAACATATGTGTGTGTGTGTGTGTGTACTGTATACTGAAGGATTGCTACGAATTGTTTTGTCTGAACAAAGAAAACCGAAATGTTATTCATTTGAACAAATAAAAAAATGTCCCGTATATTGTAATTTTACTTTTGTAAATAAAGCTTATATTTTCTTACACTCGAACAGCAGTGGATATATCCTACTGTAAACATTCATGTTATTATCCATCCCAACTTAGTTCAATTGCTTTGGCGAATATTTAATGATTTACATGGTATATTATCGAAATATTATTTTTAATAGAAAAACTTTAATGAAAATTGTTTAAAAAAAGAATTTCACAAGAGGTTCAGACGTAGCAAATTAAATAGGTATTTGTGAATTGTGGGCGTTTACATGTTTATCATGTAGGGACGTTGGTTATGAAAAAAGTGGTCAAAATTATTTTTCAAACTCGGTATTCAAATATAGATGAAGTGAATGGAATTCTTGACCTAATAATTATTTGATAATAGTTAATTATTGTTATTATTTTTTTTTTTTTACTTATACGTATATACTTAAATTTTAAATGTGTGTCAACATGATAATGGCATTAACATAATTTTAGCTTACAGAAAAAAAACAGAACGATAATAACTACACTATCATTTAGAGTAAAACTAATAGGTGATATCGAGAAAAAAATACGTTTTTCACATAGCCGAAAAAACTTCATTTATACATTAATAAATAATACAACGAAATGTAATCAATGTTTTCAAGCATAATAACTTTTGTTGTTTATTTTTTTTATTTAATTTAACACAATTATAATACACTTATTTTTTTTTATGCATGAGTACATTATCAACATGGCGTACGATTAAGCTTGGTCCTCTACAAATGTTTGTTTTCCATTAATGTGAAAACAACAGTAAAGCAACCTACTCTCCGCGACACTAATTTCAACTACATATTAATTAACGTTTATTAATTAATATTAATTGTTCGATCGCGTCTTTACTTTAATAGAATAATATAATGTTAAAAATTAAATAGTTAAGAGTAAAAACAATATAAAACATATAAGATAAAAAAAAAAATAATACGTTAAATAGGGTAAAAAAAAAATATAATATTAACTGTCATATCCGTGTACAATCAGCTCGAATAACCACAAGTAGTCAACTACATAATAATATTATAATATAGTAGTAATCTTCGATAGATTATTAAAATTATTGTTTGAAATTGAATATTCCCTTGTGGAATGATAGGAATTAAAAACCCTTTAATTGAAAAAATTAAGTATGACTAGTGAATGTCATGAGCGATTTTTTTTTAAGAAAAAAAAAATGTTAAATTTACATAAAAAAAATAATCAAGAAAATTGTCCTGTTCTGAACACTTTTTGATGTCTACAGGTTACGGATTTCGAATATATGGTCTGCACTTCAGCGCCGTTGTGCGATAATTGGCTGTCTCGCTGTTTAGATAAACGATCGTTAAACATCTAAATCAAATCGAGAGCTCAACTGTCAAAATGTAGTAACTCTCCGGAGCTTTAAGCTAAGGTTGGATCTTCTCTTGGGCTTGTTTTTTTGCAAAAGACTATCAGTGGACTGGTAGTCGTCCAACGGATAGTCCACAAATCCACTTTCCGGTCTGAACAACGGTAACGCATCTGAATCGGGTTGTAACTCGAACCATCTAGACAACTTGGAACCAGGACTTAACTGTAAGGGAGAAACAAAAATAAATCAAATAAATAAACATATTATATAAGAAACTTTATGTTCAAAAATACGATTATACAAGGAAACATCAAACAACTTTGTTTAAATTTAAAGCGCAATGCATGGAGGTTGCGTATGATTTGTGTAGCAGGGGACCCATAGTCGCGAGCTATACTCGACATGTTAATCAAAAAGCGTTTTATAATTGTACGTAATTTTTGAAATAAAAATGAACACTGCACACTGCAGTGCGAGGAACAGTTCGTGTGCGTATGCATAAAATAAATACAGGAATGAGCATACTTGAAAATAGCCATTAGATTTATCTCTATTATAACGTATACGAAACCATAAAATGCCAATGAATGGCTTCAAAATCAATATTATAAATTATGGCTGTTTAATAAGATAACGATAATGAGAAAATACAATTATATGTTTATACACATTTATGGAAAGAGTGGTATTTAATTAAATGCAATTTAAACTGTTTTGAAAACCAAAAATACTAAATTTGTAGATTTGAAATTGATTTTTTTTTTTTAATAAAACACACACACACATACAACTCTATTTATATTTATGAGCTTACCTCAAGTTAAATAAACATAAACAATTTAAAAGGTAACTAGAAAGATGTCCGCAATCAAACAAATATCTATATTGTACCTGTGTTTTCATTCAAAAAATGTTTATACAAAGTACAATTATTCAAATAACAAAAAAAAAATAAAAATACAACAATACAAATATTAAATTTATTTAAAAAATAATATACTCTTCAATTCATATTTATAATCATATACATGGCTTAACATAGATAATAACAACAATACATTTCCATTAGGATTAAAACATTAATAAAATAGTCAGTCTGTTGTAGAGTGCATATGACTTCATTTGATTATAGTTCGTACAAACATTGACGATACATTAAATTGTACCAATTATATTAAAAAGGCGCAATTGCTGTTAACTGATGAATAAAACGTTTATTGCAATATATTTCGTAAACTATCACACATTATATAGATACCCAATTCTTCGGTGTAATGCATTCCAATCGTTATTTTCGATTTCGCACTACACGTAAGGCGTAAGTAAATGTGCCATACGTTTTTTTCATAGTATAATATTATAATGCTATGACATCAAATATCGATTGAATCGAATTTGTCGATAAGCATTCGTTATACGGAATAAAAAAATTATGGAAATAGACACTGATCAGAACCCAGACGTCCCGAAAGTAATATTATGGTATGGTGGGTATAGCAAAATAAAACAATTTAATTTCAACATAACATAACCAAGACAAACAATTGATAATTCATTTTTATATCAAAATTTTTATTTTATGTTTTATTATAAAAATTCAACAGTCACGAATTGGCGGTAGACATAGCGGGAAATAGTAATAATAATATATTATAATACATGACAAAAACGTTATATCGGTTTCGTCGGAATAACAATAATAATATGATATCGTCGATGACATTACAAAACATTTTCGCGACCGGATAAATACTACATTGTAATGTTGCGTGTGAAGTCTTATGACCGTGATAATAACAATATTATAATTATATTATTATACTGCCCCGCGAAAATCGACGTTGCCAATACCCCGTTCACATTCATATATTATGTAAAAATTTAACATCTACATTCGCAAATAAATATATATATATATATAAATATACATGTAGGGTGATTTTTTGATCATTCATTATTTAAAAACTAAAAATGTTCGTAAAAATTATATTTTTTACTACTTTTGAAGTTTTTGTACGATAACATACATTTTTAATTTCACATAGAAGAATATTATTCGGTGTACATTTATATCTAGAGATCAAAATGTTGATCCATTACTTCGCCCGTCTAAACTGATAAATTACTACTCATATATGCATAATATATTATTATTACTCGCCCAAAATCCGTTTCTTACACACCGAAATACTCTGAATAATATTTTGCTTTGGAATACGAAATTAAAAATGGTATGTCGTTGCACAAAACTATAACGATAAAAAATAGTAAAAAAATAACTATTTTTCACGACATTTTTGTCTTTTTACACAGTCGCGTAAGATAAATATTTTCATAAACGTTCTTTATTGTTTTTGAAATAACGAGTGGTTCGACGATAAAAAAAATCGCCCCTGGAGAGAGGGAGGGTGAAACACATATACGCACTTACACAACGGCTTACGCGACAAACGGTAAAATCTGACCTAAGCTCGACATGATTCATTGTATTGTTGTACGCTTCGTAAGGATAGAAGTGCATATGCACTCACACACGAGTGTGTATATATATATATAGATTATTATTGTATCGCACTCGGCCGGCGAACAAAACACATTTACAACGTGCACGGATTTCCCGGACGGATCTATTTCGTGGTGTGCCGGGCCCAGGTCGTCCGGTGCACTTGGCTCATCAGATTGCTCTTGTTGGGCACCTTTTCACTGGTCGACCTCGTTATCGGGCCGTTGCCCACCGCGGACGCTGTCTTTTTGGAGGCCGCTCGATTGGCACCACTGCTCGGCGACGGCGACGCCGACGACGACGACACCTTCAGCAACGATTTTTGCTGCTTGCCGGGCGGTGGCGGCGACAGCACCGTCGACGGTTCCGGCGGTTCCGGGTGGTGCGGCGATGGCGGCGACGGTTCGCCGGCGGTCCGGTCGTCGACCACCACCACGGTCACCTGCCGGTCGTCCGACAGCGGTTTGATGATGCCGTCGTTCGCGGCACCGCAACAGTCGACGGTGGACGCGGACCGGCCGGCCACCGGCGACGCCGAGTACGACGACTGCGGTAGAGGTCTGCAGTTGATGTGCGTCGGCGACGTGGACGGCTGCTGCTGGTGCGCGGACGGGGCGTACAGCTGGTGCGATTGGTACGCCGCGGGTCGCTGCTGTTGGTACGGGCCCGCGGCGGACGCGCTGTTCGCCGCTATCGTACCGGTCAGCGACTGGAGCCGCTGCAGCAGCTGGGCTTGAAACTGTTGGTCGACCGTCGGCGCGGGCTGACTGAAGTTGAAGTCGAAGTTCATGGGCATGTGGTACGCCGGGGCCCTGTGCCGGGGCGACGGCGGCGGCAATTCCGGCAGGTACGACGCCGGCGCGGACGACGGCGTCGGCAAGTCACACATCATGGGATGCTGTGGATAGCACCAAACAACAAAAACAAAAATTACGACTTGTCACGCACGTCTGTGTAAAACTAATAATAATAATAAATGGTCTACAATTAACTACCTAACTTATAATGACAAAATACTAAACTATTATTATATCAATAAAATGCGTTAAAATACAAAACTCAACGTACCGGGCGTTCAGGATATCCTGGACAGGTTATTTATTATATTTGTCAATTTATCGGAAAAACGGTTAAGTACGTCAAACGGTGTATAGTAGTCGGCTGCGTTAGAATAAAAAAAAAATTTAAAAAAAAACATCAAACCGTGTAAAAAACACAACAGCAACAAATAACAATAACAACAACAACAACAACAAAACACCTGCAACGCGTTATAAGTTTGCGCGTATTATATTATACAGGTAGGCAAAACTACACGAGATTCACTATAATATTAATATACTGTTAGTCGAAAAACGCGCCGCGTGACTGCACGCGTTATGTTACGTTATACACACCCACACAAATCATACGCACGCGCGTCCAATCATGTTAGTAGCGTCCAACTGCAAAAATGAATGATTTTTAACGGCACCGATAACACGGTTAGGTGTATATTGGCTAACCGAGGCGGGAACATGGCCAAACGCATCGAAGTCGCGCGGGCGCACTTACCGGGGGAAGCGAATGGTGTTGCATTTCACTTCTGATCCTTTCCTGGTCGTGCAGCAACGACACCAACGAGGCGATGTGATCCAGCAGTTCCTTGTTGTGCACCAAAAGCTGGTGTGTTCTCGCCTGCGAAAAAAAACGCAAATCGAGTTACAGAGAGTGATTTTTTACTATTTTCGTTATTATTAATTGTAGAATAGAAATAATAGTAGTAGTAGTAGTAATAGAAATAGTAGTAGTGGCGGCTGCACTTCTGCAGGCGAAATAGGACTCAAAACGATAAGCAAATATTGTAAACGACAGTGCCTTTGAAGCTGATGGCATCAGGAACGGAACGAAGTAATCATCAAAGGCGAGTGAACGAACGTTGCGGAGTCAACCGAAAAAACTTATTACGCTTATGACAGCGCATGGAATTAAAATTGAAATCGTGTGTAATACAGAGACACGATAAATGGTGCAGAACATACTTTCTTCGGATACAGCCGATTTTGAAAGTAAATTTATGGAATTGGAGCCGTGTTAATAAAATTGTAAGTCTTTGAAATGAATGTTGATAAACGATGACAGTCCAGCGGGAAAGCAAAGCAAAGTTCTCCCACAGGTCGACGATTTCACGATTAAAAAATAATAATAATAAAGTAGAAGTAGTTGTATCATCGTTGAAGCGACGTACGGTGGACCACGTTGGCCGACGTCTAGTCACGTTAATTATAGCACAGTTGGTTCACGCTAATAATGCATTATTATTATTATAGCCGAGACGAGACCGTCGTACGGAATTACAAATTAACGAATTTTCTCTATATTCTATAGACTATAGACCATATCCACAGTACAAGATTAATATTTGATTATTATACATACACAGTCGAGATTTACCTAGCAGTTTTATGAATAATATTTGATTTCCACGTGAATCAAGATGCGTATCGAATAGATAATAAATTATTATTATTATTATTATTATTATTATTATTATCATTAAGAAATAACAATCAAGATCAGCAATTAAATAATTTAATAATGTATTTAGTACCTTTATAGTTAACAAAAAAAATGACATATCATTTTTTCCTAGTGAATTTTGCTTAGCAATGAAATAATATTAGCTCGTTTCGTCGCAAATACGGTATTATTGTTTATAATATAAAGCAAAATGTGTTTTAAATTTGGCGTGTGATCAGATAATAAGAAATTTTGCGAAGTTTATTACGATCGTTTGAAACGAGTGCCAAAATATTAACCGTGCATTCAACAACTATTTATGGCGTGAAATCATTTGATTTCGTTATGTTGTGTGATGGGTCAATTTTAACATAATGACTGATGTACCTGAGCTTCCATCCTGGCGGTTGTTTCGGCCGCCAACTGGTCCCTGAGCATGTGCACTTGAGCCACTGCAGCTTGTGTCTGATGCGTTTGCTGGTCTAGTTGCTGGCGCAATAATTGCATTTCATGTTGTACGCTCAAAGAGGACAACGGGACACCGTCGCTTTTTGACGTTTCAGTCATTGGGGAGCTAAATACTTCACTGCCGTTCTGTGCAAAATAATAATAAAAAAAAAAAAAAATGATAAATTAATAAAATGAATCACGTGTACTGTTAATATCAATAGAGTACCATTGGCGAGGAACGTCTGTGGTTGACTGACGAAGCCGATGGAGGTGGAATGATATCTAGTCGTAAAGGTCGTTGTGTTTCATTGGGGCCTCCGTCCCTTCTAGCTCCGTCCAATGATGAAACAGAATCGTTTCCGACAGATGTTTCCAGTCTACCTTGGTTTTCGAATGTGTCTAAAATTATAAAAACAGTATAATTTAATTATATAACACAGATTTCTAACAAGAAAATCCAGTTTAACTAAAACTATTCATATAGTTTAATATTATGGAAATAATACTTATTAACATTTAACACTTATTACTTTATCAAGTAAATTTATTTTTACATTTTTTTCTTGTGTTTCAAGTACAATATAATATGTGATAAAAAATTAAAAATTATTTATCGATTTAAGTCTCAATGACTGAAAACAATCAAGTAATCTTATAAAACTCCGCAATAATAACTAGTCATAAAAAATTAAAAAGTAATTTTACCGAGTGCCAATATAATAATAATAATATATTTTGTCACAATGGCAGTAAAATTTGTTCCAAAAAATAAAAAATAATAATAACCCAGTCTGTCCCACGGTTTGTCGAACGAAGTATAGTTATACATTCGGATTGCAAGGCGTAAATTTAAAATATTGCACAACTGAAGTAGATTTTATGTCACAACGATGACGTCGAGTCATATGTGCGAGGCAAAGAGCCAATTAGTTTGACGTCAAATATTCAGGGACTAGAATAGAACAGTATGCTGCCCACGTGCCATTCGGACGGGGAGGGGGGGAAGAAAAAAATCAGATCCCATACAACTGGCACGGGGCTAAAGAAAAATAAAGAATAGTAAAAAGTATAATGATGTATACATATACGTTTGTGTACTGAATTTTTTACACCACTGCAGTGTGCGCACTACCGTTTCACTGTTATCCGTTTGTTAATCGGCGCCATAGAAGTTTGTTTCTTCCCGTCTTTTCCGGTTCACGGTCTCGAAATGACATATTAGAAATATATCGTTGTTTAAACAACGACTTACTGATAGTTATGACAATGAAGTATGAACACGATATTATGTAACATTGTAAAAGAGAATTATCGCGACAATGAATTACGAATTTTCATGGGCGAGGAGGAGGAAGGGAGACTTTTTCTGATACCGCGTGTTTACTTGAGTGTTGATACAATTATATAGATACACGATTCAATATAGTTTTGAGAGTGGGTGTGTGTTTTTAACGACGTGAACAATTTTACGATAAGAACTTATCGATGTTGTAGTTTGAGCTTATCAACCTCGTTACTCGAACCGTTTAGTGACAGTAGTAGTTTCAGTATCTAAGATTAATTCCAAAACAAATTTGCACGTCAATCTTGATTACAGTAAACCGTCTAATGATGTACGCCATAATGTACAGTCAGCAAAGACATAAACTGATAGGAGGCATTGATCCACCCTCTACCACCATGACCATACACACAAACATAAACCTCCATTTTTTCTAAGAAACTGATATTAATTTGAAAATTGAACTAGTGATTTTACCGAGAATTGTAACAAATAAGTAATCTATTAAAATAAAATAAAATATTTAATAATATGTGATACCTAATAATCATTAAAAATATACGATAAAAATATTTTCATGATTTATTGATGTATATATATATATATATACTTTTAATTTTTAAATGAATAGCCGCCCCTCACTTAGTTCATTCTGGGCTATTGCGTAACTATATCTAAATATGAAATTATGTAAATTATATTATTAACTTTGTATTACATTATTATACGTCTAATATTGATATCGCTACAAGTAATATAATATATAACTTTGTGAACATCACAGGCGCTAAGTTAAAAATCAAACGACCCAAAATTATTATTTCAAGTCCTTGCCAATAAGATGTGAGCGTGCGTCTAGAAAGGGTGAATTATATAGTATATATATATATATGTATATATATATATATCGTTTTACGAGATATAACGATAGCACAAGTCATCGCCAATCTGACCGAGTGAGTCAACTCGTTATTTTTCAGATTTTTAATTTCCCCAGACGACGCGCGACGCGGCCGATAGTCGACGATACATCTTTTTTTTTAACAGTGTTTTTCGTATATGAACGATCTACGACTGATTTGATTTACACAAAATTCGAAATAAAAATTGTATAGTTTTATGACTTGATACCTCTTCCGCCAGAATGAACACTACCGCTCCCCGACAATACAAACGTAGTAACAAAACTAAGGCTCGTGGGAGGGGGGGTGTGGATTTAAGCAATCATACTCTCTCCCCTGGAAATATTCTCTAAAATGAGTACTTATCCACACTTCATTATTTCATTCGAATTGAAATTTATTCAATATTAGTAAGTAGCTCGTGTTACTAATAAAATATTGGATGTGTAGATACATCAAAAGACACGGCACGATGCTGTACAATTGTACAATATCATACGGTATATAATTCGTTGAATATAGATTGTGGATTTGGGACGAAATTACAATTATAAGGGAATAAGTAAAATTGACCGCTTTTCAATTATAAGGCTGTTCTGCAAGAAAAATGTAATATGTAGTATTTGTTATTAAAACATTTAATTTTTGTATTTTTTCTTATCAAATTAGAACCAATACAGAAATGAGAGGTTTTTTGTCGAAAAACATCATTTTGACTTATTAACCAATTCACACCAGTACACCCACCTAAATAAATTATAATATTATTAATCAATAGAGATACATATTTCATATTGAAGTTGTGTTATAATATTGTGCTGAGCTTTTTCGCCGCCGAATCAAGCACAAAAGCCATATATGACAATAATTTTATTAATCGCGATCGCATACAGGTGATTTATTGAGGAAACTTGTCCTTTATCCTAGGTCAAAAGCTTCAAATTCTGTTTTCATATACGTGTACTTATCTTAATTCTCTTGAAACTATTGATGTCTCTAAATCGAAATTTGGACGATGAGTAGGTATATAATACTGTTTTTGAGTTACTTTAACATTTAATCGTATCAAGGATGATACCTATATGACATGGAAAGCACGGTTGGTCAATTACCCTATGTAAAATAATAAAAATTACAATAATAATAATAATAGAAATATATCATTTTACCGGGGCCGCCACCGCGTAGGTATTCATGAAAAGTGTGTGAAAAATCCTACACACACAGCAGACCGCGTTGCGCTTGTAATTATCATTATTATTATCATCATTGTTGTTGCGTGTACTATTATAGATAGTAATAATATAACGTATAATAACGGCCGCCGTTGTGTACCGTACTCGTGTTTTACCAGGGCCAATTGTTTTCGTTGACCGGGGAACAAAAGAGCCATCGGTAGGCACGTTGTAATAAATTAGACGGATCCGTCGTGCACAAAAGTCACCATTGTGTCTTCGTCGGATGCTACCTAAAGCCGGTTTTGTAGGAGTCACTTATTATTATTTTATACGCTGTCGTCGTTGCTGTAGCCTAGCGAACCCGTCACCGCCACCACCGAGAGTGCGGCAGTGCGATCGCACGATTTATCATTATCATTTTAATGTTATTACTTATTACCGTTGAGCGGGGCGAGAGAAGAAAAACGTCGACGACAAATCGTCCGTGTTCCGCCGGGTCGTGGCCCGAGACCGCCGAATATAGCGGCGCGGGAAAAATGAAGGCCCGCCGAGGAAACACGCGCGTTTGGCAACCGTCACGAGAATGTGATTCTTTTATACCTCGTCGGCCCGTGACAGACGTCAACTTTTATGAAGGATTTGCGTGTGTATGCGTGTGTCCCTAAGTCCGGCAGGTCGGGCTGGTGCTAGGCCAAAATACATTCGATTCCCGCGAAGGCTACGGTATATGCGTTGATATCACGCACCGTTTTTTTGGTATTTTTTTTTTTTCGAAAATCCGAGACCCAATATGGCGATCGACATTTTACCGATTCGCATTCAAAAATAGCCCGCCGGTCACTCGCTTTTGCGGGTGGGCACAAACTGTGTGCGTGGCGTTCGTATCACTGCTCTTTGCGATGGTGCATTACCTACTACGTGAGATGATTAATATCCCATCCTCGTCTTGATGATGGGTCTAACGGTCCGCGAGTTAACGATAATCGCCATTCTTTTTTTCCCGTTTCAATGGCCCGCGGTAATAACGTCTAAACAAGGTCGTCGAGTAATTATTATTGAAATAATTGTTATCAAAAAGATTCTTGGCATCAAGTCGTGTGTTCAATTTAAACCCGAAACGGTTTAAGAAATATTTTCTCGTTAAAAACATAAGATTGACGAGTAATTTTCGACTTTTTGAGAAATGACATGTTTTCTACGAAAAAATGCATAAACATACAATTTCTCGATAAACGTCGAGACGTAGAACTTTCAAATTGATTTTTCTTGTAACTCTTTTCTTTTATTTATAAATAGTTTCAATACAAACCGTCTATTCAGAGAAAATAGAAATATTTTCAGTATACTTAAACATCATTCTACGTTTCCACTTAAGCTCCAAATATTTTTATACTAACACAACCAATATATTGTATAAAAGAATTGTTTCCAAGAATATTTTAAAACAAGATTCCCAACCACAGTACCACGAAATTATTCAGGTGTGCCGTATAATTTTCGTCTTATATGTGCACTAAATATAATATAATCAAAATTATAATTTATATTTATTATAGCATTGACTTCGAAATTCCCTTGAAAATAAAAATTGATAAAATGTCTCAATAAAACAGCTTTAATATTATTTATTGGATAATTTTCGATACGGGTATTACAAGCAATTGCTTTGTCTATTGCCACATACTATGATAATTAGGGCTAGGGACTTCATGCCCTAAAAAACCTTAAAATATGCATGCATTTATGCTCTAAAGAATCATTAAATATGCCATTAAAATATGCATTTAAAAAAAATATATTTATATATTATGTTATATAAATAGAATTATGTAGACTAATTTGATTAATTTTCTGGGATAATTATTTTCCTTTTTTTAGATTTGTTTTCATCTTACATCGAGTTTTAGTCTAAAACAAATTTTTTTAAACAAAACTAATCAAACTTAATCTACGAGTATATAAAATTAAGTTTTTTTTGAGCCTGATTCATATAGGTTTCAACTGTTACACCCCAAATAGAGGAATTATGTAAAAAATACCAGTCTCAAATATATCACATTAAATGTTTAGCATTTAATAAAAAAATATATTATTTATAAATATCATATCATATATAGTTATAGTGTGCCGTGAATTTTTTTAAAATGATCAAGTATGCCGTTAAGTAAAAAAAGTTGAGGATCCCTGTTCTAAAATGTATTTTATTGTATAATTCTATAATGTTATTCAATTTTAATTTATACCTAATATAATATTGCGTTGCCTGTTTGTCCAAATATTTGAAACTATACAAACAAGACAGTTTTGTATTCATAATTTATTCTACTTCACGAAAGATAACACACACAAGCACACTACACACAAAGTATCTCTAATTATTACACCTTGTAAGTGCAATTTTTTTTTAAAAATTAATTAATAAATTACAATTTATTTTATTGAATTTATAAGCAGCATTAGTACAAACATATGTTACTTGAAAATTTTCATTGATGTACTTTGTAGTTGAACTATGTTAATAACATTAAATAATACACTATTAAACTTTATTCTAAAATATATTTCGTTACATCTCCCATTATATTATAATCATATAAATATCATATTACTTAATGTTAAAATAAAAGCAATTTGCCCGTTAAGGACTCGTCTATAAAGATAAAGAGTAATGAAATATTAGATTTAAAATATTTTTCACGATTTAATCGTTTGCACATCTTGATATTAAATTGTGTTTTTTAAAGACTTGCACGTTTGATAATTAACTTAATGTCGGAGGTAATAGGAATACAACATATATATATCTAAAATTTTATCTACGTCCGTTTTTAATGATGTTTTCTCTTTAATGATTATAACTATCTCGACACAATAAAAAAAAAGAAAATTCATATGACTACAGTGAAACTTCCGAATACCATACACTCTCGATGACCAATAAATTTTATCCACATTTCGGAGGTAATTACTATTCAAAGGTAATAAATGTTTAAAATGTATAAAGAATAAATGTATACGATGATACATATTAAGTTAAATAAAATAAAATAAAATTTTATTTTTAAATGTAATTACAAGTTATTTAAAATTAATTGCATTTAAAAATGTTGATAGTCATTAATGTCAAAAAAAAAATTAACCTGTGCATACACAAATATTCAATTCCGTGAGAAAATATAAGTCAATTTGGTCTGCTTATAATGTTACTGTCTTCGAAGAATCTCGTGAGTAAGTTCATTTGCCAAGGTTACAGTATAAGAGAAAATAGAATTATCTTTACTAACGAAATTTAACCTACGAAATGTTCAGTACGTTCTATGCAGTAGATAGTGAATCTCGTAAAGTTGTAATGTGAAATTTTGAAACTTCTACTTACTTGAGCCAGTTTAGTTTCATTAATGTATAGTCTGCAACCAGTTTATTTCCATTATATCTAGTACGAGTGCATTTTACTGATACCGTTTTTTATTTATTTTTAAATTAAAATTTATATATAAATGTCCATTTACTCGGAAAGTCCACCATTAGAAGGTTCCCCTATTGAAAAAATATAAAAATGTACTCGTTTTCAAAAAAAAAACCGTAGTTATTAAGAGAAATATGATGATTCATCATTGATAACACTACTGATTTGAAATTAAATAGCTGGTATTTTTTTATTTTTTTTATTTCTTAGTTAAAATAAATATTTACAATAGATACACATTTGACTATATTGTATCGAATAGTATTATACAATTAGAATTTTAAACTTGTCGGAGAATTACTCGAAATAGATATGGACAATTTATTTTTAAAAACTTGATTAGAATAATACTAATAGAGACGAAGTAGTCTAGTATCAACTATGGAAAGTAATGTCTTGTAAGACCATTAACTTTTCCGTGCACCTACTGTCGTTTGATATCATCCTGAGATCATTATGAATTGTGTAGTTGTTAAACATTAAACATTACGAACTCGTGAAGCTAAACACAAATATATTTCTATGCTCATGGTGTAAATAATTCATGTTCGATAAATTTTAACTTGGTACACAAATAAAAAACATAAAACAACTCAAATCATAAATATAACTTTATTATACTCGCTTATATAAAGTGTTTATTAAAAAATAAAAACGACATAGGTAGGTACTAATAAAATCGTTCTACGCACATACATTTATTTACTTTTCAATACGTTCATAATATGGGCACTTATACGTGCATCATATTATACTATCGTCTATCAACCGGAAAAAAAGGTATAGGTAGTACCATTATGGCATTATGAACTACCATCTGCTTCAATGAATATTGCGAACGGAAATAAACAGAACGGTCGTATTTATAGACATTTTTTAACCCATTCGAGGAAATACATATAACAATATTGAAAACTGTACATTATACATGCTCAATACTTACGAGTATCGTACATAGTTTAAGGATCGGGTGTTCCGATCATTGTGTATATAAATAAAATGTGTACGCACAGCAGTAAACGGAGTAGAAAGAATACGATGGCGGGGAAGAGAGAGAGAGAGGGGGGAGGAGGGAACAAAGATGTTTGATAAAGAGAACCTATGCTGGAATTGTTTAGGCGATAAATTAACGTATTTCAAGCGCATAGGTCACGTTAAAAATATGTTAAAGGGTAACCAATACGCATTGCCAAGACGTGTGTTCGTGGCGCACCAGTAACACGCATAATATACTCGGTACATTGTATACAAGCGCGCGGCTAGGTGCGGATAAGTCGCTCGATTTACAATTATTATTATTATTATTATTATTATTTTAAACAGTATCGTTAAATACGGTCCTAGTCGCGTGCGCGCATGTGTGTGTGTATGTGTATTGTAAAGCCGTTCGTTTAAAAACGAATAACGAACGGACGAAGAGTGAAAAAAAAAGCAGTAACAGACCCGGTAAAACATTTTTGGACGTAATCCCAGAAGCGGAGATCCGGACGTCTAAATTTAACGTGGTGACAATGACAGTTTTCTTGCAAAACGCCGACAAACCCGTCTCCGCACAGTTTTTCCGCCGTCTCGTAACGATTTGTGCTTTTACGTTATTTTGTTATTTATTTTTATTTTCATCGTAATACGCGTAGTCTAAGACGAATGTATAACATTATTCGCAATGATCGCTTGTTCTTACCTCGTTTCGACGCGGAACCGTCGTCCACCTCGTCGTCTTCGTCGCCCGAATCGTCTCCTCGGTGATCGTCGTCGTCGTCGTCGTCGTCGTCGCAGTCGTCGTCGTCATCGTCGTCGTCGCGACGTCTGAACGACGTCGACCCGTCCTCGTCGTCCCTGTCACCGCCGTCTTCGGACGGGTTGACTCTGTGGCACACTTCGAACGCTTGGCCCACCGTCCGCACCACTCGCATCGCTTGGCTCTGAAACACGCACAAGCACGGCGTATAATGGATTTTCTAAAAACGACGAGATAAACGAAAACCCCACCGAAAAAAAAAAACAAAAAAACAGAATGATGTAATGAAAGCAATAATAATCGTGACGACGGTAACAGTGGTAAAGGGATTGAACGAGAGGTGGTGGTCGTCGCCGTTACCTGCAGTTCTTCGTCCAGTTCGAATTCGTCTGCCTTGTTCAGTACCACCCGTGGCTTGCCCCGGGGCACCACTTCGGGCTCCCGAAACGACAATTTCTTCCGGGGCGCTTGCCGCGGGTGTTCCGGTTTCGGCGGCGACGGCGCGTTCGCAGTCTTCCTCATGCTAACCATGTAATACGCGCAACGGGCGAGATTTTTTTCCGCGCCACACGTTTGATATTGCTGCTGTCGCGGTGGTGCGCGCTTCGGCGAGGACAGCCGAGAATAAAATCCGATGGCGCGAATTACGCGCGCGCCAGCAATTTTATAATTTTATGATTTTTTTTTTATTTCTCGTCGTAAGCGTTCGTGTTATGATGGCGAGCGCGCGCACGCTCGTGTCCACGTATATACTGCTATAGGGTGGTGCGCGTGACACAGCGCGCGTGTATGCGTCTTACGCGCGCGTGTGAACGTGTAGGTCGGTCGGCCGGCCGTCGCGTCCCGACGCTATCTGACGACACACCGGGGGGGGCCCCAGACGGATTCCTCCCCACCCCGCCGAATCGAGACGCGCTCGTCGGATCCTTGGCGCCGTGCCTAATTACGCGTCCCCCCGTCCAGCTCGCGGCGTACCTATTTGTCAATGTATAATACTATAATAATAATAATAATAAAGTATTATAACATTTATTATAATATGTGTTTTATGTATACCCCCTCATAAACGGATAACGCTCGATGACGTGGAGGAAGGGAGAGGGATAGCGATGCACCGGGGCCTCAAGGTTGAGATTGTTTTTAGACGCTTTGGGTCCGTGTCCTCCGTGTTTTCTAACTTTGAGAGGAAATAAATCATTAACAATATTAAATATTGATCGATAAAAAAAAAAAGTTAAAAAATAACCAGCATCTGTTAATGCGAGACTTTATTACATGGACTTGGTTTAATCCTGTGCTCTTGTGACTCGATTTACGAGATACCTAATTGAAATGTTCTCGTTTTCAATAAGCCTCGAAAAACATATATAATTAACGTATGTATATGCACATTTATAACGAGCAATTTATACTCCTCTCAGGACTGTAATCCGCGGCACAGATCGCGTGTTTAGTATTATTTAATATTATGTCGGCTTTAGACGAGTAACAAAAGTGTGTATATGTGTGTGTGTGTAGGGGCGGATTGGCAAAGTTTTCCTGCCCGGGAAATAAGAATCAAACCGGCTTATATATCGCGAATGTAATACCCCCTCTATATTTCTCCTCACCAAAAATACATTATTTTGCTTAAATTTCAAAATTTGTTTAGTTCCCTCTCTAAATTAGTAAAATATATTATAACATTTTGTATGATATTTAAACTTCAATCTAATTTTTTAAATCTTTTGTCAAAATACATTTTATTTCTCTAACTGCATATGTGTTATATTGTCTTTATTGTATAAAAACAATTGATAATTTCCTTCACATTCTTCAATTTTTAGTTTTTTAATTTTCAAAAATGAAGATTTAAAAAAAAAATAGGTATACACTACACTATCTAGATACTACAAATGCCAATTTCCCATATATATTTAATATGCGAATTGATATACAGTATAGAAGGAGGAACGTTACTTATATAAATGCTAAAAATAATTAATTTCATTTTATAGATAGTTTTTAACATCACATTTTTTTGAGTATGATTTAATTTTACATGAATTTAAATGTATAACTAACTGAATTCTACCCACAATGCGATTCTTTGAGCAATATCAGCAGTACTTCACACCACACCAGTATAATCATATTCTAGAAATTAAAATATTTTACAAAACATTAGTAAACAAGTTGATATTAACTAGTATAAATAACAAAATAATACCTACATATTTATTATTTTTAATATTTTATGCTTCTTTATGAAGATATAACTTTGTTTTGTAATTATATAATAATATAGCGTGACCCATTCAATAACTGGCCTATCGGGAAGATTCCTGAATACCCCATAGATCAATCCACCCCTGAATAAATAAATAAATAGGGTATGTGTGTAAGTGTATTAATAAATTATTCGAGAAGTTAATGTTTTGTTTTGCATACAAATAAAATGACGATAATACAGTTCTAGATGAATTATTGAAAAGTGGAATCTGAGCTTGTGTTTTTTCTTATATTTCTTATTCATGCCAAAAATACTTTATACACTAACGCGTTAATTTTAATATTTTACATCCAAATCTAAAGATCTTCGATATTCAAGAAGCTATACCTAGCTAAAGATTGATTTGCAAGCTATAATAGGTATTTAGCAATATAAAAAATATAGGATATCAAGTTGTCTCATAATGAGTTATTTTATGATCAGTTTAAAGTGAATTCGTTTTGTATGTATAAAAATATCAAATATGAAAAGGAAAATTGACTACATCAATCAAGATATCTTAAAATTATATTCAAATGACTTTTCAAATATACTTTACATGACTAGAGTGTGTGAGTGTTGATATATATATATTTATATACTATTAATAAATTAATTAGTTATTATATGGAGTGTGAAGTTGCGTCAGATAAAATTGATTTAATTTATATAATTTAATTATATTTCACTGAAAAAATTATAAACATTGATGATGCGGCGAAGAAAATTTATTATTTTTTGTATTTTTCCTAGCGATTTTCTGCCAAAATATATTTTGCACGTAAAACACAAAAAAAATAATGAGAAATTATACAAAACATATCGAAATCTGTGAGTTTACTTCACCCTTTGTCCACTAACCTTTAAGTGACCATAAAAAATGAATGGCGTTTTTTAAACATAATGTCCTTTATCCCGGCAAAATCCGAACGGGACGCTTTTTGTCCATTTTTAATCCATATCATTAATACTAATAGATATTTGTGTGAATGTAAAACTACCTGTACACGAATTCACTGTTTTTTATTGAGTTGTTATTAAAACTTAAGTTAAAAGATTTAGTTTATAAGCTATAGTTTTTGTGTAACGAACATGGAATGACATACAGTCGTCATCAATAATTATGAAACATGTATTTTATTGGAGTATTGCACAGTATAATATTTTGAACCCCAGCAACAAGGGTGATCTTTACCATAAAAAAAAAAAAAAACCACTAAAATATAATTAAAAACAAAAATTCTTATATTTTGGAGTTCTTTTTTAAGTTGAGCCAAAATCGTTTGTCCCGTTATTTTAAAATAGTATGGTCATTGGTCGGTCACCCCATACTACGCCCGCGTAGTTTGAACGTATAATGAAAATACCTACTGTTTAATATTAATAAGTGCATAATAATATGATGAATATCTCAATTTATTCTCCTCAAAAATTTATTCAACTCATTATATTATAATATATAATAGTATAATAGTAGTATACTACTGTAGAACGATAATTATATCTGAATGGAATTAAAGATATATCGGTGAAAAATTATACAAAAAAATATATTTTTATGCTCCGACCTATTAATTGTTTTTTTCATAACTTAATTTAAATATAATAAAAATGTATAATATAATACAATCATAATTCATATTATTTGACAAAAAATATTAATAGTCATATTATAAAACCCCTTTCCTCTAGATTAGTTTGATTTTTACTCAATAGTACCTATATTATTTTACATGGATTCTATCTTCCATGAAATATGGTTAACAAATAAATTGAGATCAGAATTTTAAAAATTAAATTTATTTTTAAATATTATAATAAATAAGTATTACTTGTAAATAGTATTTACCTATGTAAATATGATAAATTAAATATAAATATTTCATTTATAACACAATTTTATTATTTAGGTAATTTTTACACTAGTATATGAGAAAATTTAACATCGCATGGTTTTATACTTTACCAAAGATTTAGTTTGCTTAAGATAATTTAAAAGAGGTTTTTAGTCTATTCATAATTTACGTGGGTTTGCTTAGTTTCAAAGACGAGACGAGACAAGACAAGACAAGAAACTATAAGATGAATAATTTATTACAATAACATAAGATATAGGTACGCCAAGTTAAATATACATATATACTATATAAATGATAATATTATATTTACTTTACTTTATCTTTTTAATTAATAAATAAACACCCAACAATTTGGGCTCAGAATAGTTTTTTTTTCCAATTAGTATAAACATTATATAATACATAACAACACATGCTCATTTAAATAACAATAATTAATAAATTTAAAATTTAATATTTTAAAATTCAATAGTTAATATTACCGTTTACAGTTAAATTAATGATTTTAACCTAGCTAGCTAAGTTGTCATCGAAAAAATAAAAATTATCTATTATATTATAGCTGACAATAGCATTTTGTTGATAAATGCGAATTTAATGTAATTTTGGCACTAAATGAGTAAATAGAACATTTACTATATGATGAATAATATTTCTCTACCATATATTTCAATTCATAACAAATTTACAAAATCTTTTTTTGTGTTCTTAGATTGAATATGATTTCAAAAAATTCCTATCTATATAATACAATGTTGATAGTACTTATTATAGAATTACTTATAACATTTGAATTGGATATCAAAATAATATTTATATTATATGAAATATAAAATAAATAATGTAAGATAATATTTTTTACATGGTTATTTTTCAAAACAAAAATTAAATATTAAAAGAACAGTTAAACATTAAATTTCTTATTTTACTCATTCAACCTTATCATCTACGTATACAATAAAACCAAAACAACAAGTTTTGATTTTTAGTCAATTTATCACGAAAACGCCTAAACTGTTAAGTGATTTTTGACATACGTGATGTAGTTAGTATGACAAAGAGAAAAAGTGCACAACGATGCATCAATCAGCAATTGTCATGAAGGTTTTATTTCCTTAGGGAAAAAATACATATATTACTGAACTATTTTTAACCATCTGTGTTTTGATTTCAACCATTTTTTACCAGTTTATGTCCTTGTATTACAAATTTAAACTTGAATCCTTCACTCTAAAAAAAAAATGTGTAAATAGATTTTATTTTTATTAAGAAATGGAGTCCTATTTAAATATTTTTGATTTTTAATTCAGTAAAATGCCTAAATAATATTTAAATATTATAAATACACTATAGAAAATCAGAATATAGAGCTTTTTTTACTTAAAGATTGAACTTAATACGATAATATAATGTAGAACAAACATATTGAATCTTAATACAATAAATCTATTTTTGGCCAGTAAAAAATATGTTTTTGATTCAAAATGAAAATTTTAATTGTCTATGTATAATATTTTTCTATTATAAATGACAATAATTGAAAAAATTCAAATCATCAAAATATTAATCTAAACATTTAGTTATTTATTTTTTTTTTTTTTACAGTAGTCTAATTGAACTCTAAATTGGTTGCTAACCCACGAATTTATCTATTGTTAAGAGATGACGAATACGAGCCGTCAACTATGAAGGCGCAAGTGATAGATACGTAAAGATAAGTATATATTTTTTATTCATATAATGCACAAGTATTGTGCGTGTATTAGAGTATGTAAACAAAAATTAACGATTATGCCTTAGTTCAATAGTAATTATGAAAGGATTAACACTATAAATCTCTTTGATCGTCAATCATTCACGTAAAGTACACAACATTTGGCAACGTATGTTATAAGTACGCGTAGAGAGAACCCTGCATCATAATTATTAATTTAAAAAATATGTATTTTCAAAATATTTTAACAAAAATAAATTTTAATTCTTCGTGTATTAATAACGAAAATAAATTCTGAAATACTTCGATGACATAATAGCTGAGAAAAGTTGTTTTCTCGAGTATAACATATAAAAATTAAAAAGTATCAATGTCAAATTTTTTTTTCTATATTTTATCGTATTGCAATTGCGCATTAGAAAAACTGTCACATTTTTACTTTAAGATAATATCAACGCCTACGAATTATAGAAAAACGTCGCGAAAAAATAGCATGCTTTAACGCATGCGCTAAGTAGATTTCATCGGATTTTTCTATAGTACGAGGGTGGATGAAATAAATGGTTTTCGGAATTAACTACATGATATGTAAATACGATATGATGCATATCATATTATATCATATTATTTTTTTTCCTTATTCATTTTCATTACAACTTGTCTCAAAAATAAATCCATATAAACCTTATTCGATTTTATCCATATTTTTTTGGTTTGATATTTATTTAATTTTTTTTTATAATAGTATAATTGAATATATCTTTGTAAAATCAATATTAGGTACGCACCTTTTTATTTGCCTTGAACACATTACACTTGAACACGTTAGTGGAACCATCTCTAGCTATGTAACTGAATATTTTCATGTCTTGAGAATCGTGAGAAACGTAAAATATTCTAAAATTCAAAACAACGTCATATTATAAACATAATTTAACAAAATCGGTAATAAATAAACAATTTGGTAAAAAAAAATTGAAAATTAAAAATAAGTTCAAATTAGCTGTTTAAGAGTGAACAAACAGTTTTTATCTGAGACTTTAAAACCCACCGCATACTTTGATGTATGACAGACTTAACAGCTTACCTATAAATAGGATGTTGCATTAGAAGCAGGTTATTCTCGTCCGTCCATTGTTTTTTCTATAATAACACCACAAAAATATTATTTAACTATTGGAATTTTGTAAAAAAAAGAAAATAAACATAATTTTTATGATATTAATATTGAAAGATTAGCATAAACAGTTGTTTTCAAAAACATCTCTGAGTTCAGTTTATTTGTATTTTCTCCTTAACATTGTAATATAAACAAAATGTTTAAAATGTGTACAAAATAATCAAATTGATTATAGACCGTTTAATTTAAATTTTTGTTATTTTAAACTCAATAATAATTAATATTCAAAATGCGTTTTTTTTTATTATTATTATTCAAACACGTTTGCATATTAATTGATTTAATTTATAATTTAATTAATGGCATAAAATAATTTAAATTATTTGTTTTTCTACTAATAACATTATTGTCTAAAAAACAAGTATCTATTGTTATCTACTGTTTCACGTTTAAAGCTGTAATATTAGTAAAATATTATTTTACTCTGAATACCTACGTGAAGTTAAAATATTTAATGAATACCTGAACTTAAGAAGTATAAATTAAAGTATCATAATTATTACAGTTAAATAAATCAGTTTAAAAAAACAATAATTTTAAACAAAATATTTTTAAATTATAAATTAACTATAATAGTAGATACAACAAATTTCAAATCAATTTAAATTTGTAACTAAAAATTTAAAAACAATATGTTATAAATTATACTATCAAGTTGTATTATAATACCATACATATTCTAAGATTCTGTTGCAATAAAAGTAACAGTATGTTAAAGCAATATATAATAAACTTCATAGTTTACATGTTAAAAGGTTTTAACCGAAATAAATATAAATTATAATAAAGGAACTTGGTATACCTAAAGAAAAAATTATTTTGTATAAACTATATATTGAATAATATCATTTAAAATTACTCTCTTTTTAAGTAAAGCAATTTATAGTCAAAAAACCACGATGAATAATTTTCAAAATAATAGACCATAATGTACATTTTTATACTTTTTTTTTTTTAATGTAATAAATTCAATTTATATATGAATTGATCACTAAACAAAACGTATTTTATAAAAATTAATTTGAAACACTCATTATATGACAAATTATATTTATTACTCATTCTAAAAAAATATTATTTAGGTACTAAGATTTTTCTACACTTAAATTCAAAGTTATGTGTCTTGTGATTCAATAATAGATAACAAAACGAAATTTAAAATTTTATTCGATTGTTTTTAAATAATCGTAAAGTAAAAAGTTATGAACTGGAAAAGTGATGTTTTAAATATACATATAATTAAATATACTTTTGAATAATTCATATGATAAATAAAAAATGAATAATAGATAAAAACCATTTCACTCACCTTTTTTTTCTTCCTTAAAGTAATACGGACCCCTTCAACAGAAACTTCTATGGATACTTTTTTCTTCTTTATGCCTTTAGCTTTAAATTCATACTATAGATATAAAATAATAAAATTTAATTAGGTCAATCAATCAATTGTTATGTTAATGGATACTAATAATAAATCAATGGTAAAAATGTAAAATAAAATGGCATTAATTTATACCATAGAAAAACAAATAAAAAGTTTCAACATAAAATACAATTTCTGGTAAGCATATTTTAATGAAAATTTAGAATTACTGGAAGTGCCTAAGTCTTTAGAGGGAAACATCTATAAAACACTTACTCTAATCCGCCTCATGGCTGCCACTATTTCGACCCGATTCACTGGCCTGGGAACATCCAGAGATCCAATGAACTGTAACATATACAAATACGAATTTATTATACATTAATAAATTAATGAATTTCTTTATCTAATTGAAAGTTAGAAACATATAACTTCGTAACACATATAAATAATTAAATTTTTAAACTATAATTAATTACTTGTTAAAATATACATTATATACTCCCATTGAATAAAAATATATTCGACGATTATCAGCACAATTAACCAGTAACTAAAGTAAAAAAAAAAAAATAACTAGAGTAATATGTAATAATAATAAACTCTTAAATATACAGGATTGGAATAAATTTTTTATAAATTATTGAAAAATTAAGCTATTATAAGCTATTGTCATCCTAAATCTCATACCTACATATAGCATTATAGAAAACAAAAATATCATCATTCTTATTACTGATACCACTAATAACTCAAAATATTAAAATAGGTAATAAAAATCATTGTACTAAATAAAATTTTGCTTACAAATGATTTTTATCTATTATCTGGAATAGGTAAATATAATACTTAGCCTACCATTACCCAATAGCTTAATGAAACGAAATGAGTAAAAATAAAATATTATTTTATAAATTACCAAAAGTGTAGAAATTTAAATATAAATATTAAATATAGTCTGTAAGCTGTTAGATAATTTTTCGGAAGTTAGATCAAAATTTTGTAATAAATAATAAAGTTAAATATTCATTGGTAATTAGGTATATAATAATTTTATCATAATAGGCCGTAATCTGTATTTTTTAATCGAAAAACGAATCAGTGGAACGTTAGCTACAAAACTACACTAAAAGTATAGTACTACAATTATAAGTATTTTATACATTGAAAATTATAATTTATTATAGTTTAAATAAAACACTTTAAATACAAAGCACTATAACATAATTTACATAATGTTTATATTGATTTTATTACATTTATATATTAAAATATGATCTAATTCAGATAATGCAAACTTACAAAGTATACAAAATGTACTTTCTGTTAAATGAAAACTATAGGAAATAATATAAGTTAATACAATGTAGCACTATTGTCTATTTTAATGCATAAATTGATTTTAATTTGTATTAATTATTAGCAAATACTTTTACGCTATTTTCTTTCTTTTAAAGTGATTGTAATTTTAACTATTATAGTTTATTGTCTTACACAATAAATAAAATAAAATCTATTATTATAATAGACATTAATAGCGTAATATTACCGCTTATTTCAATACTAAAAGATCAAAATGAATAATTATTTACCATACAATTTTAATTTAATTATGAAGTTAAAATATTACACATATTTACGCCATTATATATTTACTAGTTACTTGTTAATTATAGGTTCATGAATAAACGTGAATTTGTCGTTGATGTAGAAAGTTTATTATTAAAATCTATTATAAGTAAAATCTGATGATAAAAGAAAATGTAGTTTAAATATGTTTGGAAGTGGGTAGCTATAGTTAAGAATTTAAGATACATAAACTGTGTGTTACGTACCCGTCTCGCTTCGCTTATCTAAACTATTATTATAATAATAACAAAAAAGATAAATCTTTACATTCGAAAAACGATTTTAAATAACTTCGCTAACACGAGCAGACATATTTTTTTTTTAACTGTAGGTAATATTAACATTTTTTTTTCCGTTTCTCATAATAAATTAAACTACTAGAAAAATAAAAAACGACCTCATTAAACTACAATCAATGTAACATTTTTAGTTGATTGACAGAACTGTATAAAACATTTAGAATAATTTCACTATCTCAGAGTCATCTAACAGTTGATTTTTTTTTTTTTTTTTAAGAACACTATACCATAAAAATTTAGACTAATGACCTCATTTTAATTAGAATCTAAATCTATCAATTTATTAGCTTATATCATAACTATCAATGTCAAAAACTAATAATTTAAATTATGCTTAAATAGATTGTATTATTAATCATATCGTACGAGAATGAGTTTGAAAAAACTCATTGATAGATATTAGTTGTGAAAATGTTATTTTATTATTTCCATGTGGCAAAATATAAAAAAAAATATATTGAATACAATGTATTAGGATTTTATATGAGTATATTGATTTTACTAAAAACATTATTTCGGTTTATCTACATAAAAAATTAATCATCGATAGCTTTAAATGTAATACGTTATATATTATAATTTTTACATTCCTATAAAATTTGAAAATAAATAACTTTAGCTTTATTATTAATATGAAAGGTAGTTTTTATTCATATTGTACCATATTTTTAAATCTATATGAAGTTTAAAAGTTATGTAATAGTTTTTTTATAAAGATTAACGACATACATGTTTTATTTAATAATATAAATAATACGTGGTTTATGGTTTATCATTATATATGCAACTCAATAATAAATAAAAGTTAAAAATAAAAAATAAATGAAAATATATTTACCTAGTCTTGTTGTGTAAAATAAATAATAATTATTACTTATAAATTATAATATAAACCGACATGCCAACTCCATTACCTTTCTCGAAATGTTAAATATTAATAATTATATCTAGTAGAAAACATATAAGGACGACGATTTATAATGAAAATTACAAACATTTATTATACACCGTATATACTCGTAATATTATAATCGATAACTTTAAAAATCAGTTATATTATTATAACATTTCCATAATAGACACTTAGATTAAATATTTATAACATTGAAAACAAAATTATGAATAGATATAAAAACAATATTTTTGTTCAAATAACACCCGAAATAAACTTTAAACTTCGAATGGTATCATAATTGTTATTATTATATTATAGCCTTATGCAATATGGTCAATATGTCACAGACTATAACGTTATATTACTTTCAAATGGTGCTCTCTATTCAAGTCTGAAAATGTAAGCAAAATATGTAATTTCACACATTGTAACAGAAAAGAGAAAAATATTTTCTTATACCGTTGAGATGTAATATATATATACATAAAAAATATGATGACTGAAGTAACTTAACAAGAAATGATAACTTATAATGTATTGTATTGATATTGTTAAAGCACCTGATTATGATTTAATGTGAAAACATATACATACTCACGGTTCACCTACAAATCACAATATAAAGTTATACACCAATTCGAGAACGATAATAATCAGAGCACGTTATTTGAAAGTCATTTTTTCTACCCCAGAATGCACACTGCCTGGTATTACGTGATATGTGATATTTTAGACAACTTGATCTATGTAATTTATGGTTAATGTTTTATTTTCTTCAACTGTAAAGTACTTAATAAAAGTCCAATAAATCATTATCACATCAAAATTCCTCCAGAATCTAACTAAAAAAAATTTCACATATAGCACTATAGAAATATATTTATAAAAAAAATCGACAAAATTCAATAGTTTTTTGAAAACAGTTCATTAATTATGTTAATGTTTTGTTACTCAATAAAACAGTGAAATTTTTATAACTAATGCGTGTGAATGGGTACACACCACAATTTAAAAACTTCCGATTTAATACTTTGTGTATATATTTTTAGATAGGTATGGATAAATACCTATACTTAATTTAATTAAGACCAAAACGTATAAATATTTTTATAATTACGTTTTTAAATCTGTTTTATGTCTTAACTTTTTGATAGGTAGTAGATACAGTAATTCACAGCTTTTTCACGTTATACACTAACAACGTTGGTCGATTAGATTTAAATCGTACAAAAACGTTTTTCAAATAAATTCTATTGGCAAACAATTGCGAACGTTTTGACTATTATGCGTTACAATTATATTGTAAAATCTAAACGACTTTTTAGATACTACAAAAATGCATAAAAAATGTTCGTACAAAAGTTTAAGGCAATCGAGCGTCGCAACACTGATGTAACAGCCATCATCACAACGACGTCGATGAAATGCATACATTGATGTCGTGGATTTCCGCTGAACTACAATTATACTATAATACAATTGTAGATTAAATTTAGGGGGAGACGCTTAAGGGTGATTAGCACCCTCATAATTTAAGCTATGTGTGGACAAACTGTAAAAATGATGGGTTTCAATACTTCTTTTTTTTCTTTAAAATTGCACCACTGAATAAAACCACCGCATTAAATCTTATATTATTTTATTATGACGAATCGTAAGTGACAATAATATCGTTAACCTTTATGCGACGACGTACAAAAAAACAGTGCGCGGGTGCGGGGTCGCGGTCGTTTTCCCCACCGTCTGCGAACACGCGGGCCGGAGCTAACCGACGCTGCCGCCGCCGCCGCCGCCGCTATAATTAATCTAGTGCTGATGAGGCCCGATAGGCTATTTATGGGTCGGTGCACAGCTGCTTCTCCGGTGGTACACGACGACCGTCGGTCGCCGTCTCGGCGTCTCCTCTATATAATTTAATATCCTGTCCGACCGTATTAGACAGCCAAGACGCATAGCAATCCGTGCACGACGTCGTTCAGCGTACGCGATCTCGTAGACGTTTTCCGGAAGGAAAAGATTCGTTACCTACCCCACAATCCACCTCAGTGGTTGACGATTGGATGACCAACCCCAAGGCCTTCTTTTTGAGTAGACATGGGTAGAGTTTATGCAGAAATCCCGATGTCCCGAAAATCATCATCGGAACTTTGATATGCCCCGTGACTAGTTCGTTATCGTGTATATTATAATTATTATTTGTATTGCAAATATACCTAATTTCAAGTTTGATGATTTATAGTATATTTCTGTTATCTCCCGTTTTCTTCAAATTTACTGTCAATTTTTAAGTTATAGTCTTTATTATTTTTTTTTTTTTTTAATCAGCTTTAAGTTTTTACATAAAAAAATAATAGGGCTTTTTATTATAAAAATTTGATAAAATTTTGATAGCTATGAACTGTAAGTATTCTGAATACTTAACCTTTGTCAACTTATGTTTGCTATTCCAGCTCATAATACAAATGATTTCAATGCACAATTAATAATCAATTTAAAAATTTTAATGTCTTGAATTTAAGTAGATACCCAATACATTAACATAACTATAACAATAATACTAGATATTTTATATTTTTATACGGTATGTACATTTCTTATTTGTTCCAGTTTTATTATTAATAATCTGGTCACCATAACCTTGAAACTTAATTTATATGTAAACATATTATTTATAAATTATAATCATATCTATGATAATAAAATTATGAAACTTTAAATAAATTAAAAAAATATGTTTAAGAAGTTGATTAATGTTAGGAGAATTTTTGCATAAAAGAGTTGCTTTAACATTTTTATGCCCCCTCCACTTCGTCAAGTTTCAAATACGACAATTTCCTATACACCATTTAAGATAGAAAATCATGTTCTTCCGTTCCAGTAAATAAACCGACGATGACCAGTGAAAAAGGTAACAACGTGACCAAGTACCTATATTGCTATTTTCTGCAGCTAGTATAATAAGTGTATTTAACGGTATAATATAACCCTTTTCACGCCTGTAAACGATGATTTCCGATGAAACGCCGCGAACAGCTGTCTTCGGCCGAAAGTAGAAGCTGCAAATATTCGAAATGTATTGAATACGGAAAAATAAAAAACATAAAAAGATTCCGTTTTGGATATTTTTATATTAAATCATCATGACGCTTGTTTGACATGTTCGAGATATGAGCGGTACTAATGTCGATTACTTGTATTTATATCACAGTTTTCTTTCATTATTATTTTATTTTTCGTTATCCTTATAAACTGCAAAATCCGAATATTGTCTAATCTCACACGTCCAAACACTTATTCATCCTGCACTACTCTTACTGAGGATCGCATGCCGTTGACAAAATTGAGCATTATCGCCTCCGCGTGGTATTTTATACCCGACTATGGTTATTTACACAGTTTGAAGTTCGCGGGCTAATCACTTAACAAAGAACCAATAATTAGAAGAACTATAATAGCACTGCCTATACTTGGCCCTAATGGCTAAAACGGATTTTAAAAACAAACATATAATCTATTCTATTCAATCTATTTAACTATATTATGTATTAGATTCAAAGCGGAGTGATAAATGATTTTACAATAATGTATTTTTTTTTTACATATAAATATATATAGAATATTATATAGATAAATATATGATATTAGTTCAAAAATGCTTCGATTTTCAACTTTTAAAGTGGTTTCTGATAGTGAATTGGATCTAGTTTATACTTTTAAGAGGTTAGAATTAAAAATTACCAATATTTTACGCCAGGTATTTTGATGTAATTAAAAACAAATAAGCATACTAGGTTCTTGAAATTCTCACCAAATATTTATACCAGTATTTTATATAAATGACAAAACTTTCTTAATAATAAAATAAATTACTTCAATAGTAATATCAAAAAATGATCATAAAGTATACTTAGTGATATAAGCTGACAGATCGTCTCCGCTTAGAATTCTTTTTCGTATACAATGATATATTAATTAAATTTAATTAATATAATTCAAATTTAACATATTTACACATTCAAAAAATAGCGACTACTCTACACTTAACTTACAGTACAACGATACCCACTCGCTCGCCTTTTTTCAAAAATAGTTTTGATATATAGGTACAATAAGATAAAGTTGACTTACTTCTTTCTCTAAAATACTTAGTGCTTTGCTATTGTAAATATCCAATACACAATATCATTTGATTAATTATTATGGATAGTATTTTCAAATCATTTAATTATTATTTATACTTTAATAAATATATATTATTATCAGATGATCTTAAATACTTCATCACATTGGTATAGTAACAAGAAAATTGTTTAGTACAAATAAAAGTAAAATGTAATTACTATACGTCTATACTCGTATACCATTGAATTCAAATACAATACATCCATTAACAGTAACTCACTACGACACTTAACACTGTGTATAATTGTCTACCCTTTTTGTTTTTACTTAAATAGCAACTATATTATACAAAAAAAGACTACTTTTTTTGGTTATTAAGTTTTTATTATTTTATTATAATTATAACATTAATAGCGGTAGCATATCAGGAATTTTTCAACTTGGTCATCTTAATAATTATTATCAAGACAAGCGGCGAAGTCACAAAAACAAAGCATAAGAATCATCTTAGCTAAACAGTTTTGGATTTTTTTTTTTAGAACCCGCATGATTGTTGTGATTGTTGAGTGTTCTTTAAATTGGATTTGTTTTTTTTTTTTTTGGCAATTCAGCAAAAGCCGGTGACGACGGTCAGTACTTTGAAATTACTGTCGAATTCCCGTCGTCCTGTTTTAGTGAAATCACTTGTTTCGTGGACCAACCTGTGACTTCATGCCAAGTATTACCAAATATGGATTTTTAAGGGACCTTAATTAACGGTAGGCTAGCACACATTTCTCGCTACTTTTTTTCGAACGTGCGATTCTACAACTGAGGTCGTTTATGGAATATTAACTCCATATCTACGTTACTAATAATAGATTTTATTAAAATATTGAAATATTTCACGACATTTTTAAACACTATGTGTACTTATAGTACTATAGTACCCACACTAAATCCGTGCAAATGTTCACAATTTCTTCGGAAATTCGATTGTTATTAAGAGCTTACAAATGATTTATAATACTATTCACCCACAATCCTTATATTAACTTGCGAACCGTTGAATTGTATTATAGTGTTCTTGCTGTATATTATTTCTTATTCTTTCTCTTCCTTTTTCTATAATTATGATACAATATACCTAATGATAATATCATTTTTGCTCTAAAACATTTCATGTTATTTCACCGAGGACAAAAACGATCAGTGAATACAAATTCAATTAAAATAAAATATTCTGCTTTCAAACACTATATAATCAAGTGTCCGACGGTCTATTCAACATTTATATTATGATGTCTTAACAGTTTTATTTTATATTACATTTCTATTAAAATATTACAATTTCTATGAAATATTTTATCCATTACTTATCTAATAATTATCTGGATTATTATTGTAACATTGTATAATGATATTTAATACATCTGGAAAATCGCAAACTATCCGTGGACCGTGAAAACAGTGAAATGAAAACCGTTAAGTACAGTTAGAGGTTAAACAGATGAAACGTATAAAACATATTATATGAGTATCAAGATTGTCTTGATTCGATCCTCGGATATGAACTAACCTCGTTACTATAGGAACGCTATTGTTGTATAGTTATACATTATCATATTATTATATTCCATTAAGTCTGCCAAAAGAGTTGAAGTCCCATCAGTAGAGGATATAAACTTTCCCTTAAAGGAAAACAACTATGAATACCATAGTTGCTTTACTATCACCTTATACTTTTATTTTTTCTTAAAAATTTTTAACTATAAATAAAAACATATAATACTCCTTTTTAAACTAAATTTTTTTGTTAATAAAAAACATTTAAAATATAGTTATTAATATTAATGTATTTCAATTTTATTTCAATCATGTTAAATAAAAAGTAAAGAAAACTCTTTTTATAAGATTAACGTCATAAAGATTTAGACGACAATTTTCTTTTCTACTCAATTCCGACCTTATCAAAATATCATATTAAAACTTGTATGTTGATAATGAACAAATCAATTTAAAATAATTAATAAAAAAAAATTATAATTTTTTTTTTTGTGTGTTAATGTTTGGTAAGTTCATAATTAAATGTATAATATAATTTATTTTAATTTTAATTTAACACTTTATTTTAAATAGATATAATAATCATAGGTAACAATCTTTATAGGTTATTTAAGTAAATAAGTAATAAGTAAAATATAGAAATATTATTTTTTATGCTAATGGAATTTATGCAAGTGTTTACCTGATAATACAATTTTAATCAATCTAATTATAACCATCACGCAATCACAAATATTTTTCAAACGTTAATTAATAATACATATACATAACTTCCATGGTACAATAAAATTAATGGTTTTTCTTCATCAGTTCCAACTATATAAGTAATAATAACATAAAAATGTTATGAAAAACAAAACACTTTTCATACCAATGACAGATTCGAGGTGATAATCTAGGGGAGGACGCTTTCATATAAATATACAACACACAAAGATTTATCTTGTACATTTTTGAATATATTTAAAGATAATTTATAAATATAATAGATAAAAGTATCACCATAATTTTACTAATCTAATTGAGTAGAGGGGGAAGCTTATCCACTCGACTTTTCTACCATAGATCCGTTCCTGTTTTACACACTAATAGGTAATGAGTAATGACTGATTCTGTGCAAATAATTTTGTTTTTGCATAGAAACAAGTATGGAACTGAATCATACTTTTCAAAAATACTTGGCACTGCAAATTATGTAGGCAATGCTTTTTTTTTACTTCGTCTAGGACAATTTTTAAAAATAGTTTGCTATTTATTATATAGTCTGAAATGTCAATGAATGCACTTTCAACAGTTATTCGGTATTGTTATCTTCGTCCTCTAACAACAAATTACACTTTAAAATTATTATTAACTACGGAGTGAACAATACATTCATTGTTTTAGTCAAGCACATTTTTCAGTTATTTTATTTTTAAATGTAACGTTTACTTATATTATACATATATTGATATATACTATATAGATAACATTATAAGTATACTTCAAAGTCTCTATTCGTCTACATAAAATTACAATATTTTATTCTGGTAAAATTAATTTTAACTTAGATAAAAATCCATATAAATATACATGGTAAGTAAGTAGCCAGAGGCTGCTAAAAGTTAAGAGAACTTAAAGTTATTGCAAACTAATCAACATTTTTCTGTCAAGTTAATCTTCAATACTTGTTCATTAATAAACTTTGAGTTTGTAGAATAAAATCGAAATCTTAGGAATAATGCATACCTATATACATATATACAAAAGTTGTAACTCCATGTTTGTCTTCGTGAATACCTGTTCACTTACTATATTACATATTACATTCTTCTCTATGTGCCTTTTACTTAAACTTTAAAACTTACTATTTAAATATTTAGTACTACAAAGAAGTTAATAATCAACTTTTCAAAATACTTACACTGATAAGCCAGAATACTAAAGATTATAATTATTGTAAATGTCTTTAAAATAATTATTTTCAAAATTAAATTTACAATGAGACTTCTTATTTATATTAAATAAATACCACGTGTCAATCATGTATGCAAGAATTAAAGTTAAGTATATTTAATATTTTATACAAAAATTAGGTAAGTTCTGAATAACTTATAAATAAGCAAATGTATTGTGTGTTTAATATAATATCATTTAAACTTATCAAAATGAAAATACATATACTTAAATTTTAAAGTATTTTAAAATGTTACTTTAAATATTCCATGAAATATAACATAACCTACCTAATAATATTTAATTTATTAAAAATAACTCGTTGAATAACTTCAAAACTCGTTTAAATTAATGACTATTTATATTTCTACAAATAACATTGTTTGTCTTGGAAAAATCGTGTATCATTAATTATTGCTTAACAGCTTTTAGCCCTTCATTCTATGCGTTAAGGAAAAATAATATCTCATATATAAGTTTAAATTTATATTCTCCATTTTTTACAATTACTTAGACTTCAACTCGCAAAAAAAAAAAATTAATGATATTTATTCTTCCAGGCTAATTGAATAAAAGTGTTTTTTCAAGTCCAATCCACAGTAAAAGAAAATAGCTATTTTTTAATTTCAATATTTCAACACACTATTATTATAATATGTAGTAATAATATACTTTATTACATTATGAATAATAGACAATAGTATACCAACAATGTAAATATATTTTTAAGTATATAACTCAAAATACATAATTATATATATATTATAAAGAAAATAAACATTAAACCAGATTTATAATTTTTTTTTTTAAATTATATATAATATCTAATTAATTTAAGAAAAAAATTAAATGGACAGAGAAGTTTTTTTTATGATTATTATTTGTATATCAGTGTTTTTTTAGTAATTTGTGAATATATTTAACAATAAAATACCCTAGCAGTGGTAGTGTAGCAATAGAACTTATCAAAAATAATTCGATTTTTTTCTAAAAAAATGTTTGATAATTTTGAACTTTTGTTTTGAAACATATTAGAGAAATTTTTTTCAATGATGGTTTTTTTTACTTTTATTTTTTGACATAATTTTCAGCCAATAATTAATTTTTATATAATAATTTGATTTATAATTAAAATTGACTTGAAACATTTTTCGCTCATTAGTCATTATTAAAGTATATAGCAACAAATGTTACTTAAAGTAAATAATTATTGGTCGTTAGTTTCCTAATTTGAATTCAAATAATTAACCACATAGTTAGATTTTTAAAGAATAATAGATCCTAAAGAAATCACGATTTTACTTTCAAAAAAACATACGATCATTTTGGGGTAAAATAATCACTTTTTATTTTTAAAGAATAACGTATAGAGTGTTGAATATTTTAGAGGCCCGCATATCGAGTGCAAAACTACAACTGTTGCATACTTTAAACACAATTTTACGAAAAGTTAAATTTTTAAATAGCACCGTGATGACTATTACTTATTAATTGCATATGAACTTAAAACTTTTAAAAAGCTATAAATTTAGTTATTTAAGTTCAACAATCATGTACAATTTTCGTGAATACATGTGCGCATTGCCATCATAAGATTGTTTAGAACAATGAGATACATGATGTCATGAATTAATAATATAACGCCTTAATTTAATATTTTATTTAATGTGTTATATGAAATAATTGAGTATTATGGATGCGAAAAATAATGAGTAGAGAACTTATTCAAATAAAATTATCTTCAAATCTCTAATTAAATAACATATATTATACATTTACAAACCTCTCAAACTCAAAACTTACGTATTATTGTATATGTACATTAATTGAAATCTTACGAGCATGATATTTGAACAGTTTAACATTTATAATAGAATAACTACGATATTTGAATATAAATAGTTAAGAAAAAGCACAATTTACCATAGTACGCTAATTGTCTGATTTCAAATCGTGGCTAAATGGATTCATAATTATTATTATTATTATTATTATTATTATTATTATAAGTCTGTAAAACGGATATTAATAAAAAATAAACAATATCAAATGTAACATTATATTCAAAATTTCTATAATGGGAACTATTTCTAAGCAACATACATAAATAGTGAATGCTTCATGAATTGTATAATTATATTATAGCAGATAGTAAATTAAGTATCAGTAGAAGTTAAAATTAATTGGATACCAATAAAATACAATGTCTTCTGTGATTATTAAAATGATATGTGTGGATAAAAAAATGTCCTTAAATAATATTGTTTTTATTTAATTTAAAAAATCAACAATATTTTTAACTTTTGGTAAATGCCGAATCATGAAAATTGAAAGCCACAACAGAACATAATGTGTATTACTTTTTACCCTTGTATACACTATACGTATATGTCATATTAAAAACTAAAATTATAAACCTGCCTATGACCACAGCAACTATCAATAAATAAGTTAATAATGATAGTAATAATTGTAACGTTTACTGTTCGTTTATTTTACACGAGTACCTAGGTATGTTAATCCTTTTTAAGGTATACTCAAAGTCAGTGAAATAAATATAACATTTTATTATGCTACATTTTATAAAAGTTCTCGTAATTCCAATAAATTACATTTTAAAGTTCAAACAATTTTTACATATTTTATTCTAACAAAATTAATGATTTAAAAATACAAATACCTAGCTGATAGATCTACATTATAACAATTCAGTTTGAAATATGAATAATAATACATTAATACCCAATTGTTAGAAAATAAAAAATTATCAAACAATAACATTGTGTAACTGAGACTTATGAGTGTATTTTATTTTTATTCTCTAAGACTACACGTCGGATGGCCATTGTATAATGCATAATATAACGGAGGTATTCTCAATATAGTTATAAATATTTATCGTGAAAACTTAGTATAAAGCGTTGTAAGTTTTTACATTATAAAAATACGATTATACTTGAAAAATATGTATAATGATGAATTCATAAAATAAATTACCTCCAACCAAATACATAGATTGAAAAATGAATAACTTATTACAGACATTTTTTCATAAAAGCGTTATTATAAAATATGATATTATGATCGAGAAAAATTTTTGCAGAGGTAATTGTATTCTTATTATTTTGAAATTTGATGAAATTTCAAAAAGTTAACGTCTTTTTAATAGAGACAAAGTTATCTTTTAGTTAATCAAATTTAAAATTTAATCACTTGGTTGTTTTTTCAGGACAAAAATTTAAACACTAAATAAAAATAGTAGTAAGAACTTCGTAAGACATTTAATCATATTTCGAAAAGATGTGATAAAAAAAATGTCTCATTTTCATATATATCTTTTAGCTTTTTCCAAAGAAATATTAAATAATAAAGGTAATAAAATCTCTTCGTCTTAATCTGGTCCGGACACATAAATCAAATTTATTTACGTCGTATAATTCAATAAGTATCAGTCTTAATGACATGAAATGTCAATTTTTTATAATTACCAAGAAATTTGATAACTGTACAAAAAATGTTGTAAACATTTAAAATAACATAGAAAACGGTAAAATTTCTAAGAAAAATCATCACTAATATAAACATTTCAGTGTAAAATTTTATCATGAATAACAAATATAATCTCATATACAATTGTTTAACATATTATATAAAAATTATTATACACTATTCATTATATGTATAGGATTATACATTTAATAATACAAATACAAGAAATATTATTTAACTTTTTAAAATTCATTGAATTTTTTATTCGTTGTTGTAATAATTAAAATCATAAATATTATTCAAATAAATAATTTTAAAAAATAATGATAATAAACTCATTCAATTTCTTATTCTGAATATTATTTAATTCAAGTAGTGCTGAAACTTTACACCCCACTCATAAATATTTGATTTTAAATCAATTATATGTTTTCACTTATTAAAACATTTATCTCACAACTGCAACAGAATACGATTGGGTGAAACTAAAATAAACATAGCAAGAGCCATTTTTTCATTCAATAATAATAAAACAGATTATTACATTGTTTTATCATTTCTATACAGATAATTTTTTTATAATTTTTATGGTATTTTAAAATCATGTATAAAAAAATTAAACAATTGAATTTAGAGATAAGTATAGAACATTCTAAAGATAAATTAAGAACACACAATAATAACAATGATAAAAAAAAAGATTGAACCTACTGTTTTAACTAACCACGCATTTTCTAATGTGTACTAAAACGAATAGTTATATGTTGAAATTATTTAATATTATAGGTAGCCTGCAGCCGTCTGAAAATGAAAATTCGGAGTTTAAGGCGAGGAATGAGAATGTTCAATAATCAAAGTGTATCTGACACCGGATTGCGTGTGGGTGCGGTGTACAAACCGGAAAATCGAACTGAAAAAAACGAACCTAGTGTCGAATTTGCACCTGCTCAACACTCAGTTTGTTTTATTCTTGATAAACTATCAATAAATATTCAAATTTTGGTTTTATTAAACTCTCTTTCAAGTTATCTTAAATGCAGAGCACGAAAAATGTGTTTTACGACAACAATAGCATATATTTTAATATATATATATATTTATATAAGTAAAGCAGTGGTTATAATAAAAAATTAAAAAACGCCCATGAATAATACATTTCCATGCGATGGCTATTAACTGATTATTATGGGAAGGGCATAATGCGGTATTGTGCGAGGGAAGGCCCCGGACATTGCACTAAACGAATTTCCGGTCAACAGTCCCTACCCGTTCTACCCGTTCTTTGGAGGGTCACCTATCATAAATGGAATACGTGTTTACATACATCCATACATCGAGATCCATGTGATACTGTATAAAGGATATATTGATAGTGAAAAAAGTTAAGCTTTTATTTTCTACCTTATTTTTTCTGATCATTCTATAACGACGTATGTCTGAATTGGGACATAAGAAAAATTGGCATCGACGTACCAAATTAACACGTTGTTTATATAACAATTTTCATAGAACATATGCATGTATATATATATTATATATTTAACCTTAAAGCAATAGATTAAAATATTAATTTTACGCTACAAAAATTATTCGATATTTTAAATGCTAAGATCCTTCTTTTTTTTAAATTACTTCGTAAGTAATTGGACAAACAACAATTTAATTTAATTTTCAATCTTTCAGAAATATAGTATGAAAATATACAGCAATAAAAATTATTTAATGAAACAGAATATTTTCGGGAATAAAAAATCTATAATAATAAACCTACTAATATAAATATATACTGCAATACTCATTTAAAATACAAATATTGTTTTCTATTCAAACTGGAGTACTTTTTTTTGATATTAGTACAATAATTGTAACATTTGTTTTTACATCAAAAATAAAAATAAAATTATGTAATTACTAAACGTTCCTTATATTTGTACATGTCATAATACATAAGGTAACTAAGTAAGTGTACATTTTAAATTAAACTATCGTATCAAACTCCATCATCCATACATTTTCAAATAATTTCCTGAAATAATATTCCGATGATCAAATCAATACACTAATTTAAAGAACTGTATTCTCGTTCAAGTATGTACAATGTACACGCAACATGTAAACATTTTCCTCTTTCCAACCTTGTAATAAAACACTCAATCCAGTACTAATTACTAGTTTGACATATTTTATCAATGAATTTCTTAGCTATAATATACATAGAATATTATAATATTATATTGCATTTTTCCCTTATTGGTGTTACCTATATATTTTTTATAAAAATAATCATTCTGACTTGTGTATTGTAAATTTTCTGTCTTCATAATTCGCATGTACATTTATACAATATAGGTACTATATTGTTCCATTAAGGTACTCCGGGTTATTGTAAGCAAACATTTTTATTAGTCACTGAGTAATTCGTTGGATTGATTAAATGTCTTATCAAACTGTTAGAACTACCTAACTAATTAGTGATTTAGAGCTTATTTTCTATTTCAATATCAAAATACAACGTATATCTATGATATGGAATATATAACGCCTCAAATGTGACAAATTAATTAAAAGTAATAATAATAAATAATAGGAACAGTATTTAGTTTTATAAATAAATTTACACCAAACTGCTTAGTTAAAAATAAATAAATAAATGTTCAATACTAAATTTGAAAAACAACGGTTTCTTTAAAATATAAACAATTATAAATATTTCAACATCAAATATCTATGTGCCATAATTTTAAGTACTAATGAGTAATGACACACCCAGGTGAAAATAATAAATAGTAATGGATAATAATTTATTATATTATAGTATAAATGAGTATACCTAATACTAAACATTTAATTTGTTGGGATTGCAATAGATGTATTAAATTATAAACTCACAAAATATTTAAAAATATTATACAAGTTTATAAATTATAATGTAATGGTTTTAATTATATGATTTTTTTTTTTATGTAATTGTTAATTATGATTAATAACCAACACACATTTACAGAATACAAAGATTTAATGATTGAGTTTCAAAATTCACGTGAATCAACAAAACTCGGTTTACAAACAATCTTTATATTGAATTAGTTATTCATAAAAAAAAAATTGGTATGATTTTTGAGTTGTATTAAACTGTTAGAATAAAGCAGATAGCAATTTATTTTTCAAATATCATTGAAGAATAATACGTAGATTATTTAAACAATATTAAAAATAAAACTTATAACCTAATAAAATATTATCTAGTAATACGCACTAATAATAATACATAAAAGGATGATTCGTAAAATATAATTTAAGATGTATTAAAACCATACATGTGACCTGACCTACAAAATTTTAAAATGTTGCAGATTTAATTCCGTTCTTTATTTAAGCACAAAACAATATAAGACATTTTCCAGAGTGAAAAATTGAAGCAATGGCATTATAATCCTGTTTATTTTATTACTAAAAAGTGAAAATAATACGAACTTCAAAACAAGTAAAGTATCAATAACTGTATTCTTACCATATTCTATGATAATTTATAATTTATATTTATTATTATCTCCTAATTTATCTTACAGACAACGATTTGCTTGTTAATGAATTTAAAAGCGTTATTATATGAAAACTTGAAATCGTACCCACTATATTAAACAGGGTGTAGTTTTTAATTATATATTTTGTTTAATTGAATAAAATAAACGTATTATTGAAAACATAATTTTATTTTTTATAATTCGTACACATTAAATTTTTAATTAATGAGAATAGTTTTGATACTTTTTTTTTGTATATTTTAAATTGCAAGTTTATATTGTTTTTTATTTAAATCTGTTTGATTACAAAAAACTTTTACTTGCTTTAACAAACTTACAAATATATTTGTATTATACATAACAATTAAAAACGTACAAATAATTGTGAAATGTTTTATACCATGGAGCATTGGTTCAAATATCATTTTTTTTTTTTTTTTTTTTATGACATCGTGTGAGAAAAAAAGTTTTTGGTTATTTTTCATTTGAAATTATATCCACGCCATTGATCCGAACACAACACACATAACGTCCACATTTCATGAAAGATGAAACATTTAATTTTATTGAAATTTATACAACTTGGAGACATTAATCAAAGTGTATTTTTTTTTATTTTTTTTTTAGGATAGGTATAATAACTACATATTTTATTTTATCTGTCTAGAAAAGACCCATTGGTGCTGTCAACAACTGTGGTGATAAAGAACCGTTCACACGGAAATTGGTAGGAAAATTGATATTTTAGAGGTCCTCATGTCATCAAACTTCGCTGTTCTACACTTCACTGTGGGGCGTATAATTTCAACTAGCAAAACTTTGGACAATTTCGCTGAGAACTGGGAAGTTGGCAACCAAACACTTGAATAATTTTCTCCGACACTTTGATCATTAGTCAAATTGTCTTTAACAAACTCATCGGTTAACCTACAAGAACCTTTAAGTTGAAAGGCAGTTCAACTAGAAATATACAATATACATAGCTTTATGATAATTATTCACAGACATAAGATTAATAAATGATAAAACAACATTCAGTAAAGATTATTCATTAAAACCGACTTAATTAATCGATCTCTGCACAATAATCTGTTCTACATGCATACTTCCAAATATTAATGATTATAAATTATCTAATATAAAATCTCAATTATTTTAATACAAGTGTTTTAAGCTTTTGAAGTCTATTAATATCATAAATCAGGTATATTTATACATGGTTTCACACATATTAATAAGGAGATGTTGGAACGGTTAAAATATAAATATTAAATATCTTAAAGAATCAAAACCAGATTTACATAAAATGCATGGAAAAATATATAATATTTAGTATATTAAAATCATTATTTCTTATTTTTTATGAGCATCAATAGATTCAAAGGAATATAACTGGATAAAACAATTTAATTGTAATGACTGTTCTAATGAATTATTCAAAGTATTTTCTTTTCATTTAAAGTATCAACTTCAAAGTTTTTTCGTCAAATTTTCAATTAAGTTTTATTACTCAGATTTAAATAGTCATATATAATAACATAATATAATATAAATAAAAATATTAACATATAATATCAAACTAACAATTTATTTTTAAGAAAACGAATCGCAGACATATTATTTTTCTCAGTCTCTGTCTATTCTTTGCAAAACTAATAAAACGCGTATATAGTATATACGTTCTGTCGGTTCGTTATACACTAAAAATAGCTACAAAAATAAAAAGGAAACCATTTTTAATATAGAACCATTGAGATTATCATAAGATTTATAACATAACTTAAAAAAAACGAATTCACTTTTAAAATTTAAAATAATATATAAGGTTTGCACTCAACTTCAGTATAAATAAATACCATTAATAGTACTATTGGTTTTAATTTATTATTTATGCACAATTAATTGGATAAAAATGATACAATAATTACTGAGCTTTACAATACTTGAATAAAGGTCTATAATGATAGAATAATTTATTAAATTAATGCATTACAATCGTTGTATAAAAACTAAATTTATGAATCAGAATATATAGTGACGGAAAATATTATCAATCGTAAGATATGTAATATAGAAATGATTTTGCATTGTATAATAAATACAAACAGGAAATATTAAGTCAAGTTTCGCAAATAAACACGTACCTACCTATTGTGTAGTTATATACCTATATTATGTTTTTTATTATTATTATCATTATTATTGCCACAACAGTAGTTTAAAATTACACACTCGCAAGTGATTCGGCCCAGTAAGGATTTGCTGTTGTCGAATCCTTCAACATAGTAATTAATTAAAAGTCTTTGTTCGTAATTTTTTCAATTTATTGTCAATTAACTAGATTTTCTTTAACTTAGTATTTTGACAAGTACCTACGACTGTTCGCGTTTTACTGAGATCGACACGTGTGCATAAGTTTTTTTACATAATACACTTCTACTAATACCAAATATCAAATTATACGTATATAATGTATATACTGTTTGATACCCATGTCCTATATTATACCAACATCATATTATAATATACGAGTAATGATTTTTTTTTACCTTACCTAGTCGAGGGTAATGCGTTTTTCGGATTTACTATTATTATTTATAGTCCTTCAACCCGCTTTCCTGGGTATAATGATTGTGTACAATGAACCGTTCTGCTGTTATGAAAAACGCCCGGTGAACAATGAAAGAATTGTACATGATGGTGTTCAAGTAAGTAGAAAAATATTGTGGTGAAAATGTAAATGCATAAATAGAAGGTATAGGAAATAATATTACAATATCTTATTTGACGTAAAAGTTGACAACAAAAATAAAATAAAATAAGGTGCAGGGTATACGTTACGCTCTCGAGTTTATTATACGCATAAGTAATATGATAATACCTTCCTTTCATCCGGTAACGCATTTGAAAGTATATCAACGAGAATCTATAAAATCGATTTAGTAGTTTCAAAAAGATTAAAAAACATGTGAATTTTCGAACATATCCCATTTAATAAGATTTCATATAATTTTCCTCATTTTGTTTCATTAAAGAAAAAAAAATGAATTAAAATCTGTAAAAATAATTTTTCATATAATATATGAGTAAATTTTATTTAAATTTGGTCGTAAAAGATACAACCTGAACCGATATTTAATTTTTTTTTTTTAAACTTACATTTTAGAAAACATCTATTGTTATCAATTTATACTCGCATACTAAAATATCTAATGTTGTATTCAATTTATGTAAGCCATTATGAAAAAAAAATTCAATAGGTACTTTATCAATCATAATAATAGTAATAATAATAAAATAATCTAAGTTTAAATATGTTCGTTATTTTAATCTTTAGAATCTAAGAAACATAAAATATCAAGATTATATCGATGTTTATAAAAATTAACAATAGGTAGCAATAAACAAATAAATCAAAAAATAATTACATAACATAGATATTTTATGAAAAAAAAGTACAAACAATAATTTAAAAAGATATTAGAAACATTACCCATTGGACAATCATATTAAGTTACCAACTAATGATACCTAACTACTGTTGTTTTGACAAATATAATATATATAAAAACAATTATTCAATTAAACTTATAACAAACTGACATCACACGATTAAAATGTTTAACTTAAGTTACTTCGATTCGATTTTTTTAACCATGAAGTTTGAATTTACTTTGAACTATGTAAGTGAAATTAAACGGTTAGGTATTTTGACAATATAGACGTTATCCGTTTACTACTGAGTCGTCTAAAGCGTAATTTTATATTTTTAACCTTATTTTGATCAGATTACTGAAACGAATTGCCAAATAAAAATAGCCATGGACAATATATCAAATTGTCCACAGATTTATTTTCTAACCTTCGTGTTCTAGTGTCAAACTTTATGTCTGTGCAATCAATGTTACAGACGTAATAACTGTAGATACGTAATATTTAAAACAGTTTATTGAAATGTCTCCAATGTCATGAAAATTATGACAGAAAACAAACGATATATTATATACGATACATAAATACTTAATATATAGTACTTACATGATTTAATAAACACATCTACGTTTATCTTTAATAAACGGAAAATATTATTTGAATTGTTATCATTTCTAAGATAATACATTTTATCTCTTTATAATTTAAAGAATCTTATTAACATACTAGATAAATTTGAACGATAAAATAAAATATACCTACAGCATAAGATCTACTATCAATTTACCCTAACTCAACTTAATTCATTTAAAATTAATCTATAAATCAAATAAAAGTCATACTAAAATTAATACGTATATTTATTTTGAGAGTACACATTTAACCATAAATATAACTGGGTTGTCGCCACTGATCAACTTCTCTCCCTCCTCCCACTCACATCTCTTAATCGCTAATCTCAAACAAATTTGCTTATTTTACAAATTGCAAATTGTCATATATTAAATAAATAAATTTAAAAAAATATATAAATATTAAATGACAATGCGTGTAAGAAATATATTATACGTCTAACCATATGGCATATACCTAGTACCTACCTAATTATTGTTCTACGTCATTATTTAGTTTATTTTAGTATTTATAAAAATGCGTTTCTTTAATCACAATAACATTATTTAAAAACTAAATTAGAAGATTTATAAATAGGGAAAAGACTCATTCATAAAATTAAATTATAAAATTTAAACAGGAAAATAATATATTTACGAAATAAGATGTTTAATGTATAAAAATATCATTGAATAAGCTTGTATTTAATTTTAGTATACTTAAAAACACCGAAATATATAATATAATTATATGTTGATCATAATAAGAGTTAATTTTTATTGTAATTAATATAGACATTAATTTAAATCAATTATACTATCATATTATATACTCAAATACAATCTATAAACTTCATTCATGAAATTTTTCGAACAAAATGCTTCTTCTAACAAAATTGGTAAGTTTCATTATTGGCTAATATTTTATTCGAATATACAAATCATATTTAATTATTACGCAGAAATACCAAGTAAAACGCTTTTATTCTTTATGATATAAAATATAATAATATGTTTCACATATATTAGGTATGTCGTATTATGAAAATCTTAAAATATCAGTAAATGTGTGAAAAACTGAAAAAGTGAAGAGTACATTGTTACATTATATTACATTGTTAAAACAAAACTTATTAAGTCCATAGTAATATATCTAATGATAAAAAACAATAAAAAATAATGCCTATTTACCATTATTAATTAATTACTAACCATCATGATTCATACATTTTATAAATGTTAAATACTTTTTTCCGAGGAATTAAAATTCCGCGTCAATACCTATTTAGTTGGGGTAATTTTTACTATAGTTTTTTTTCTAATTTATTATTTAATCAAGAACAACTTTTTTTTATTTAAAATATACTTGAAAATCTTATATAATTTAATATTTTTAATTTAAAGTAATGTAGTTGATATTTGATATTATGCCGAAAAAAATAGTATTATTAAATAATTCATCAAAATCTAAAAACCTAGTATTGCCAAACTAGACTTTCATAAAAAGTTTTTTAATTAAGTATAAAAACTTATTTTATTTAATCATTATAGATAGATAAATTGTTTCCAATAACTTAATTATATCACCTTATAAAGTTTTTCACTGTGTACCCTATATCACTTAATGTTTCTGAAAGTTAAAAGCATGAATCGATCTTTAAACATCGACTTTTGCTATTAGTTATTTTTATTTTTTAATCGTTATAATACCACAAGACAACTTGTCTTTGCGTATATTATCGAATGGCTCTTATTTATTTAGAATTCCAAATCAAACAACACAAAAATACCATTATTACTAGGGCCCGGATTTAAATGCTCTAAAAAACCTCAGAAATATGCACTATAAAATATGCATTTATGCTCTTATTTTATATAGAAATAAAAAATATGCAAAAAAATCGATTAAAAAAAGTCTTTTATTTTCATTCAATATAAATAAATAAAATCGAATGAAAGTTACGGCGTCACGCACACTCGGATCATGACAAACACGACTAATGTATGATTCACTAAACTTACTCAATAACATATAACTATACTTGTCCCAATAGATCTGAAATATGATAAGAAAACGACTTCTTCAAATTACACGGACTATAAATATAACTATAAATACGTTATTTTAATTAAAATAAGCAAAATATTACATATTATACATTTAAAACCGTATACATATATGCAATAAAAAATCGTAAAATACAGTAATATGAAGCAATGTCAAAAATGACAAAATATTCAAAAATATGCAAAATAAAACTATATGTTTCGGATCTATTAACTACAAATCAAACTTGAAGCTTATCTAGCTATTTTTTAAACTATTTAGAAAAAACATGCAAATGCATATAAATCCAGTCTCTAATTATTACAATTTTTTTGTTATACAACGATATTATTATTTTCTTTTTAAACTTATATTGCATAAGAAGTCTTATTATATATTTTTACAACCTGCCACCATCATTTTTCTACAGGATTATTGATAATTTTTGTTTTTATTTTACAATACTTGGGTAGTTGATTAAACTCGCACAATTTACCGCTAATCTTTATTTTATTTGTGGATACTAATTATTAAGTTAATTTTACAGATATAAAATAAATTATTTGTATAATTAACAAAAACAAAATTAAAAGTTAATTTTTTAATTTTTTACTGTAGTAATTATACACATTGTACACATTTTGTATTTATAAAACGTAAAATAACTTCTTATGCATTCGTTTAAAGTGTAAAGTTTTATACAAAGGATTAATTTATACACAAAAATGTATATTTATTTTAATTTAATAGTCTTAGGTATAATATACATAAGTGTACAATAATATAAATTCATTTAATACATTTTATTAAAATATGGTTTCTGTGATAGTTATAAACTATAATATTGCATAATTTATAAGTACTCAATGGTTAGGTATATACAGTATATGTATATAAGTTTTAAATTAATAAAATAATTTAAGAAGAACGGTTCCTCGCACACCACCCCCAAAAATCCTAACAGACGGTTAAAAATATGCTGGCCATAGAACTTACTACATTGAAATGCCCACGAATGTAAAACTGTGTATTAAAATTTGGTAACTGTAATCTGCATATCTAATCAGGTATAGAATGAAGAACTGAGTAATTTGAACAAACAAGTTTTAAAACATTCAAACGATACTTTTTGATAAAACATCAAATAGTTTTTGAATTCATTGTGTTTGTACATCGTAACTAATCAAGAATATTAAAATTAGTCGGAGAATAATGTAAAAAATACGCTTGGATTAATATTATAACTGCATACTTTAAATACGTAGATAGGTAATTATGATGTGCTCTTTCAATGTAGTGTTCGTTGTATTATTACCGTTTTCGTTTAACACGGTTTAATAGTCTATAATATTAAAAAATTATCGTTCCACGAAGGAGGAAACAAAACAACCATATTATTATTATTTGTTATGTACCTTCTTACTCAGGAGTCGGAAGACAATTTCTCTGACAGTAGACGGCGTCAGTACTATATCGGCGTGTTATTAATTTCAAATGAATATTATTAGTAAACGCACACTATTGCACGTGTGCATTTAATACTGGCAGTATTACACAAGCACCGGGTGGATCTAAGTAGTTATATTGTCGTAATATTATTATTATTATTATTATTATTATTGTTATTGTTATTGTTATCATACGCATATGGTATGCTGCATGCTTACATCTGTGAAATATACAAAGGAGCTACACGATAAACGATAAAAGGAAATATGATGAAAGGGTTGGCTGTCACCAACTAAAACTTCGTCCAAACAGAAATCTTAGGGTGGGTTTTCAAAAACAAAATTTATTACAATTATTATTTAAAAACAAAATATTGTACGACTGTTCGAATCGTATAAAGCATATGGAAACACGATATGTTGCAAAAAAAAAATCATAGCGAGTATTGTGCTTATAATACGACAATAGTTTTAATATATTTTATATAATATACCCAATGTGCTTGTCCAAACATATAATTTGATCAAAATATGTAACTATAAATAATATATAATAGTAAGTAGAAGATAAATTTGTACAAAAAAACGTAAATTGGAGATGTAACAATGTACAATGTCGATAGTCGACAATCATTAAACTGAAAAAGTAGGATATATTATAATATATTATTAAGTAACTACTACCTACTTACTATAAATTATAATATAATACATGAAAATGTGAAAAAAATTTCACAATCCCTCATCCTTAAAAGACCACAAAAATCGTATTGGAAAACCAATCCCTATTGTAACGTTTGCCTGCCGGACCGTTTCCTAGAAAACTAGCACTGAAGAACAGTACACTGACCTGCTATACCGGATTAAAACACAAGTTGTAGGATTTTACTACGAATAAAATTTGGATGACCCGATGCACATGGATTAAAATAATAATAATAATATTATGTAGGAGTTATTTAACCTTAAATAATAACCAGTAGGTATATTATAAAAACGGGTTGCGCATGCCTCTCTCTCCCTTTAACTCGCTCGTTGTCTCTTTCTAGATTTTTCGGTGCAACGATGCCGTCGATGCACACGCGCTTGCCCTGCACCGACGGTATTATATATTATTATTATATCCCACACCGACGATGACGACGACTCACTCTCTCGGTCGGGAGAGTGTCGGCGACTCGAACGTGGTTGTAACAACGATATTATACATAATATTACACACAAACACACACACACGTGTTACACGTGCAGTGGTGGTGCCCGGGCGTTTACTGTATTATAATGCGTCCTCCAGCTCCGGGGAATGTGAAATGACCTTGAATCGTCCACCGCTTTCGATATATACTGTATAAGTACTAACGCACACCGAACATTATAATGTCATACCATACGTCCATACTATACATAACATACGTTTTACTAACCGCTAAGACTACGACGACGGTAAATTATGATAAAAAAAATATATGTGATAAGTACGCGTTGTTATTAAGGAAAACACAACGAAACCATTCATGCACAGACTGCAGCTGCCGTCTGCATCGTATCATCGTATATGTATATTATATATACTACCATAACACTGTACAGAAACAATACAATGCCGCCATTGCGTCGGTGTCACAACGTTTTTTAGTTATGTACGGGCCCCGATCGACGTCACCTCCAAAGACGACATAAACTTTCCCAGCGGTGTTGTAAATAAAAAAAAAAAGAAGAGGAAAGGCATTCCTTTTTGCCGCCGACACCACCGACACGTCATTGCGTTATTCGACGACTTCCTAATCGTTTCAGCCTTTTCAGAAGAGGTTAGGTCGTCTTTTGCGTACGAACGAATAACATTTTATTCGACACTCAACATACCGGAACGAATTAATTATTATTTAGTATTACTCAGTGTTCTCGGAGGACGCCGGGTATTTAATAATATTATGAGTATCAGCTGGTCGTTTTTTGTCGTCACCACTCCCGCGCGATCGTTCGTGTTCATTCGCATGCGTATAATCGTATAACTATTATATCCGTGTGATTCATGTGCTACCGTTATATTTGCGATGATATTCAATGTACCTATAGGTATGTGTAATTTGTTTTTTTTTTGTCCTGCGACAATCGCTTTTTTTACGTACATACAGAAAAACCGTCGTCCACGGATATCGGAACTCGAACGAAACCCATTAATTTTATTTACGGCAAAATACCGCACGGGACGACGACGTCCGTTCGAACGATGTACATCCATTCCACGTGTGTGTGTTTGTGTGTGCCAGCCGTTCGACCGTGTGTACCGCCTCCCCACACACGCTTGATGGATTTCGATTACCTCGATACGGATAGAAACACCGCCTGGAATTTCGAGTTCAGACCGGAATCCGTTTGTTTATTACTTGTAAACACAATTTTTAATCGACGAATTTTAGACGCATGTCTTAATGATGTTTTAATAGCATTATTATACGATGGAAAAGTGGTCTACTACGTACCTATCAAATTCATTATCAAATTTCACTTACAACAACAGGTAATATACAATTGTAACAAAGGATAAGTATTTGTAGAAAAACATTGTATTTACACGTTACACGCAATGTTGGTTATACATAAATATACGTAATATTATCGTAGGTATACACGCGTTCGGCGTAAAACAAGTTTCAGGGTATTATGATTCCTGGCAGATCATTTAAACAAATATAAATTATTATTTTTATAAATCAATTTTAATACTAGAAGTAACGATTTAATTTACTTAACACAGTTTAATAATATATTTAATTTAATTGTTTCTTAATGTTATTGGATACCTAAAGCATAAAACGTAATGAAAGAAATATTAAATTTCATATACGAAATAAATGTTAGGTAAAAAACTTTAGTTAAAATTTTGAGATTATCTATTTCTAGAATATACTTGAACTTTATTCAATTATTATTGTTACAAACAAAGATTTCTTTTAAAAGTTTTTACTTTTTGACTTCAACGAATGTCAAAATATAAACTTTTTGATACTTAAAATAATAATATTTTATTCTACTTCTTATTACTATATAAAAACGTTATTTACTTGTATGATATAAAGCACAAATAATACTAGAATTATATTCTACAATCTCAAAAAATATTCACCCACACAACATTTAAATAATATTTCCAGAAGTATTTTAAATTTTTACAGTAAAAATATTCGATTGATACAATTTTTAGATTTAGAGTGGAGTGATGAATGTATAATGATTTTTAAAATGATGTGTGATTTTTTTAATTACTATTTTTCTACCTATCATCACCTTTTGGAGCAGTAAAAATTTTAAAATATTTAACATAATTTTTTATAGAAAATTAGGTTTATAGTTGGTAACTAGATTGTAGTCAAGAGAAAAGTAAAAAATTCTCAACATTTTTCAAAATAACCCGCAAAAAAAAAAAAAACAAAAATAAAGAAAATACAAACTAAAGAAAAATGTAAGATTTTACAAAAAACTTTTTTTTTAATTTTTTTATTTTTTGTAATAAAAATGAATAAATCTAAACCTAAAATATTTTGACTCATTTATATTAAATATAGGTTTTTTAATTGTCGACTTTTTCAATTTATGTGATACGAAATTTTTAAGGGGTAAAAAATCTTAAAAATGTAATATAAAATGTTCATATTCCAATTAAAAAATATCTAAAATACAATATAGTCACAATACTAAATCTCAAGAATTTCAAAATTATTCTATATTATGAAATGCATCATATATTTACATTACTTTTCCTAAAGTTTGAAAAATTAATACAAAATGACTTATAAGTTTTTTTTATAGAAATTAAAAAATAAAATTTAACATGATTCTAGGTTCACATATTTTTTTTATCGTCTGAAATTTAAATTTTTACAAAATTGGATATCCATCCATAAATTAACGACTTATCAAACAATTTATTTTTTTAGCTATAACTTAAAGTATTGATTGTAAAATTTGAAACATTCCATTGTTAACATAATTTTAATTTTCTAACATTAATGAAATTTTCAAAATATTTATAGAACTTTTAAACTATTTCCTATTATACCAAGAACCTATTCACACCGTTCGACGGTAAGCCAATATTACATCATAATATAAATAATATATACTGTTTTAATTATTAAATTTTAACAATACTCGTATAATAAATGTTCAACGTAATCTATTTTATCTATTTGGATAAAAATTAAAATTAATTAAGCCTAATCCATTACTACTGATAAAATAAATTACTATAATAGCAATAAAAATAAATATATCACAAAATATACTTGGTAATATTATAGACTGACAGATCGTCTTCGCTTAGAAACATTTGTAAATACAAAAGTTTATTATTGAATTTAAATTCAATAAATTTAATAGGTACAATGATTTATTCAGTTTGAATTTCGGATTATTATCGAAACCTATTTTACAATAGAGCGGTTACTTTGTCACATACTTGTCTGCTTTTTTTCATATATATTAATAATAAAATATCAACCACTGATTAACCTCGTTTTTAAAATTATCCAAAAAGAAATAAAATTATTCAATTTTCTGACAATTAAATAATAAAATACTTAAAATATACAATAGCTCCTTCTTTAATCACTATAGACCTACGCAATAAGATTCGGTGAATCCAATAAAACGAATTAAAAAAACTCAAAAAAATCCTATCTAAAATCCTCAGACAAATCAGCCTAATTTATATCATATTATACTCTATAAAAAGACCTCAATATCTTTATTGTCACTGGTATAACAATTATAATGCATTATAATACAGACGCTTACACTCAAAACTTGCTATACCGCTTACATCTACTCAAATCCACTAGTTAAAGGACTAGTAGCTGATACTCTGTCAGTAACTAGGTGAACCCCGAATATAACTAAGACGATTTTGTAGTTTCAAAAATACCACATAAATAAAATCTAAATCGCTATAAATCCGTGTCATATAAAATTATCAATGAATAATTCCTATACCCACGCGTTTTCAAGTCATACATTAATAATGACTAATATTCTGTTTATTGTAAACGAATTACGAATGGTAACAATTATAAATAAAGAAAAATAATTGTCTGCCAAATTTTCCAATTGAAAATAAATTTAAATATTCCATACTGGAATAGAATGTAAGTCTTTATTTTTTTTCTCCCGCAGTTCAAGTCATAAGCATATAGTGGGTTACTCGAACATATTACGTTGTACATCACCGAGTAATAATAATAAGAAATCTTTGTCCCGTGTTATTGACCTTCAGCAACCCCGTTCTGCGTACATAAACGGCAGTCACGTACGTGAGATGTACCAAGAATAAAAGACTGGTATGGAAGAGAGGAAAAGAACACTTGGTAATCAGTAATCACGTGTACAGTACGGCATTCCGGTCGGTCATTTCGTAATCCTAAATCGAAAAACAACCACGCGTGGTTTCATCAAAATCAATGTCTTTGTCTCAGATACTTGTACATTATTCATGCTATATAGTGTAGTTCAACGTCCCGGACGATTTTTTTCCCCTTCGAGTTCAATATACATACACAAACTTGATTCGCATCGGTACTTTTCGATTCAGCATCTTTATGCTCATGCTACGGTTTATTGCCGATTTTTTCCAAACGTAGAAAGAGGAAAAAAACGGAAGTCACACATGTCTGAAAGTAGTGCGTAAAAAAGGGGTAATGTTTGTGGTTGAAAATAGATGATACGTAATAGGGTTGAGTCATTACTGTAGTCTACTATTATAAAGTAATATTATACGAGTATTAAAAGAAGGTCAATCACTTATTTGATCAAAAAAATCAATTTTCATTTATGACTCAATTGATCGATATAATTGATTCCGATTATATTTTCCTCGCTTATTTAAAGCGAGTTATGGCCAAATGCATTCTGGTAAGAGACACGATTTTAATAGTAGTTATAACAATAACAATATACATGTAAAAAAATTAAAAGCAAAAGAATGTTGCGATATCTGTGCATTTCGTTTTACTATATTTGACATTTGTTTGATAATTAATTTATAATTATATAATGAAATTTTTATTATTTTTTTTTATTTAAAATTTTTTTTCAAACCATGTTTTATTAAGTGAAACATTAAAATCAGATAATAACATTTTTTTAGGGATGACTTTACATTATAACTTACGACTGTATACAATATCGTTATAATTTACAATAATCCAATTAAAGTAAATTTTAGCGTTCAATGGAAATGAAACGTAATATGATTGAGCAGCACACCGAAACCTCACTAACACGGTTTAGAAATGTGATATAGGCATTTGTATGGGGCATTTTTCATCATACCAATGTAATAATAATAGTAAAAAACATAATGACACGCCTTTAATGCAAGTGTACTAATACTTATAAATAATAAAAATGAGACTACGCGCACTCATTTACATCTAAGTGACATCATCGATTGAATGAATCATATATAATTATAATAGGTACCTGAGTGGATTTTCGAAATTTACGACATAAATAATAATGATATTAAAAGTTGATAAACGAATAATGTATACACGATTTACCTTGAAAACAAAACCAGTTACTCAGATAACTGACCAATTTATTTATTTTTCTATAACTCCCGTTCTTTGCAATAATATTATATTTTAAAAAATATTTTAGATCTCACGTTTTGCGATTAAAAGCGCGCTATTCAACGTACTTTCTCTCGTCACTCTTCGTAGCTATATAAGTTATTTCCATCCACTCCATATTTTGTGACTCCTTTGGCGGCGTTTCATGAATGGTGAAAATTTTCACTCGGAAAAATCCGTATCTAATTGTAGAAAAATACTTTGTTTGATTTTAGTTTTTTTATCATCTTATTTTTATTAGAATCTTTCATTTCGACCACATCTAATTGACTCGTTCCAATTTCCTTACAGAATAATGGCAAAAGATATTTATCAAACATATAACATAGTTGATTTTTTTTAATTTTTTGCTTTTATAGACAAATTTTCTAATTCGTTTATTTAAGACAAAAAAAAAAAAAAACTTCTTAAGTATTTATGAAATTTTTCAAAAAAACTCTATAAACATTAATTCAGTATACATACAATATCTATAATTTTTAAATCAAACAGTTAAATTATAAGAAAATATCATTTTTATAAATAATACTAGATTATATTATTAATTAAAATAATTAAAATATTTTATCCAATTTATAAGTATAATATGATTATCAAGAAAATTATTTTGTATGCCTACAGATGCTCAAGACAAGTTAAAACTAAAGCAACGCGTATATAATATAATATAATAAAGTTTTTGATATAAGTAACTTTAAGTTAATTTTATTTCTACCAAAGAAAACTTAAATCTTAAATTGTTCTTTTTGTAATTTAAATCAGTTAAAGCGTTATTTTCGAATTGTTTTAGCTTTAATTTAAATCCAATGCCTTTTAAGTATAAATATCGTCACATTTTAATAACAAATTATTTTTTGGAATTTATAACTTCTCGTTACCCAAGTACCTACTTACTAATTATTTTTCGAAAGTTATCACAAATATAAGATTTCAAACAATTTTCTTAAAAGTATAATAATTTTAATTTTTTTAATTTATATTTTACTTAAATAATTGGTAAAATTCTATGGCTTAGCTTTATTTACTTTTAACTGAGTTATAAATTGATGATGAAGTGCTATTAACTCAGTGTTAATGGCTTTTTAATTAATACGTCCAAGTTTCCATTTATCGTGTAAAATATTTCCAAGTGTCGTGTTGTTTAAGACTTTTCTTTAAATTATTTTTGTAATATGATAACAGTTTTGGTTTCTAACCAGTAACCATGTTATTAAACATATATTATGTAATATAAAATATAAATAATAATATTTATTAAATGTATATTTGAAAAAAGAAAGATTTTAATGAAATAAAAATTTTTAATATTCATTTTATACAAAATTAAAATGTGGGTAATATTATAAACGTACACGTTTTTTCATTACATGTAATAAATACATATTGAAATACTGGTTTTTTCAAATCAATTGCATAATTTTATAATCGAGTAAATGAGTAATTCTATGGAAATAATATTTTTACATAAAATCAATTTTTAATTCGAATATTTAGGTATACCTTGATATTTATGTTAACATCAAACACATTTTTTTAAGTCAAATACTTCTCATTATTCTAAACTGGGAAAGTTAATTAGGTATGTGTAAAATATTTTATTGAGTCACTCGTTCCTTTCCAAACGTATCGTGTTAATGATGCAATTTAAATACGTACATGTCTTGTTTGAATGTTTCATTAATTGAAGGGTTTCAATTAGTCAAGAACAGATAAATTTATATATTAAGTTATACACAAGTCTCACAAAATATTACATTAAAAATATTAAATAACTGTGTGAATATTTAGAAATTTAGATTCTTTAAATTTTCAATTAATAATATTAACAAGTAGACAGTATATATGATTAAAAACAAATCTAAAATTATTTAAAATTATTATCATAAAGATGATATTCATATTGTTAAACTATTGAAGTATTAAATCAAATTAAAGACTTTGTGATCTAATAAGACGCATGTTGTAATTATTTTAATATAACAGATCCGGTAAAAAAATTGGTCACAATACCTACCAACATAATAATATGATGTACTATACAGGTGTTCAGTGCCTAAACCCGCTCCAAAACCTTAACATTATAATCTTTGTTCTTTAAGAGAACGCTTCTCGACTGTATTACACACACACTAACGTATAAAACATACGTAGGTACTTCTTTATACCTACAATAGGTAAATTTTGGTTACAGATTGTGTTTAAGTACATTTACGTTAAATTAATACATGAACGAGATTGTTAACTATAACTGGCCGAACTATTTTCGTCCAAAATCTATTAAAAGTACCTATATACATTTTTCTTTTCGACGAATTATTTAAAATGATATTATGAGAAATACGGAAGAACGGTGGCGACGATCATGTATTCCACCTTTTATTACGTCTATAACTAGCTAATTAAACAATTGCAGTATAAATACACGTCAGGTGGTCAATATTAAAAAGACCCAATAGCACGTTATTACTATACATAATATTATACTACATATAATCAGCTAGATTCATCAGTTCAAGTTTTGTTGTTTTGCTATGCAAAATAATTGAGGTACCGATGGAATAACAAAATAAAATTTATAAAAAATCGTCGTCTTACCTTGGCATGGAATGTAATACCGTGCTCGAACGCCTCTTCCGGATGCATAGGTATTCTAGTGTCGTAATCATCGTTGGGCACGAGGTTGTACTGCTTTTTGGACGGCATGTTTCTGGTTAACGTATCCATGCATCAGATTCGCTGAATTTCGATTCAAACGACTGTTATAAGCAGTGTTGTAGTGTTAGTAGTAGCAATAATTGCACTCGCGTTACAATTTAAAGACAGCTCCAATAACCGAACACACGATTTCGTTTTTAATATATTATTATTAAACTTTTATCAGAAAATAAAATTATATTCAACGTCCGGGTAGCTTGTCGGCGATTCGGATGTATATATAATATAATGATAGATATATGCGAATAAACTTATATTATATTTATATATATATATACCGTAGTTGTAGGTGTATCGGGTACAATATACCGCAGTCTACGTATATATACGTAATTCGTATATTTTATTTTTATTTATTTATTTTAAACGAAAATCTAGATATTGTGTTATGATAAATACGAAAACAACGGTGGCGGCTTCACGTTGGAGCTGTGCCCAAGGGACATTCTCGGCCTATTATTAATACGAAACACTGGGACCAGACGACCATGTCGTTTAACCGTATTTTCTTCAATTTTTTTTTTTGTCTTTTATTATTATTTTCTTTTTTTCTTTTGTTTTTGATCTATAGCACGAAACACGAAAACAAAACGTGAAAAAAATATATATATACCTTTAAGATAAACAATTTCGATTTGAAAATATTAATGCGACGGCGTGTAACGTGTTCGAGTGGATGGTAAACGGAACAGTAGGGAACCGGCGAAACGATTCGAGCGCTGGTCTGCACTGACTGACGATTTCTCGTCGCCCATGGACTAACCACATGACTAATGCACTGCAATCGCCATCTGTACGACGAGACGCGTATTTTATTCGTTCGATTGTCTTGTATATTATTATTATTATTATTGTTTTATTTTTTCCCACCGGTATTTTACGTATGAAACTGTAAACAATAATAATTGTATGTATTAAACCTTGATGACTAACGTTGAAGCTTTTGACCTTAGCTCACCAACGATAATTTTATTTTATTATTTATAAAAGCATGCAGTTTAATGAAAAATAATAAATATCCATAGGATCCAATTGATTATTTATAATAATAATAATAATAATAATAATCGTAAATATATATTACACAAAATATCATAGGTATAGTATTTTTATTTTTAGTTGATCATGGTTTAATTTACAAAATAATTTCGACTATCGTAATTTTTCATAGTTCAAGTGTAATATACAATATTGTTTTGGTTATAATCGAATAGTTTATGCCATAAAGTATTTATTTACCAAAAGTGTACCCAGGTAACTGTACTAAAGACTTAAAATAATTGAATATTAATTTAAAAAAACGACAAATTTTTATTTATCATCTATAGGAATTGAGTTCAGGCAACTAATGTTAAATATATTAAAATTAACTTATACATTTCGATGATATTATAAATAATTATTAATTTATAAAAAATTGACATTTTTCAAACAAAATAAACTACTCCAGTTGAAAAGTAAGTGTATCAACGGATATAGTATAAAACCAGAAAAAATATTTATACGTATTTTAAACTGACTTTTCAAGGTTCAGTTGTCATAAAACGTTTCAACTTTTAAAATCTGGTTCTAAATACCAATTAATAATTATTACTGAACAACAAAAATATTATTTCATCAATATTTTGAAAAAAAAAAATGTAATTGTGTTTAATATATCTTTAACTATTGTTAAATTATCATGCATGCTTCAAATACAATTATTACAAATAAAATAAATAAATAAAGAAGAAGAAGAATTTATAAAAATATCAACAAAAACCAAATTAGTATATTCAATTTATTGAGGGAAAATATGTTTTTATTTAGATTTATTTGCATAATATCTATTCGTTTGAAAATTTATCAAGTTAATAATATAAACCATGGAACCTTAAACGACCGAAGGCTATTTAATTTTAAAGGATATGCTATATTAATATGCTGCTTAAAATTCAACAAGTAGAAAACAAATTACATTCGATAAACAGTTAAGGAGTATAATAATATCATCATTGATGATATTTCCAATATCCTCACTAAATTGAGAAATCAAATGCATTTACATTATTTTAATTTTTTTTTTTTTACAACTAAATAATTACAACATAAGAATAAACAAACACTGAGCATATCAAATATAAATTTGTTCTCAATTTTTTTTTTTTTTTTTTTTACAAAAAAAATAATAATAATTTATATAATTGCAATACAATTATTTTATTTTTAATCAATGTCACATTTTACTATAGATAGTAGATCAATAATATTTATTTTATACAGCATTATTAAACATATTATTAAAACGTTAATATTTAATATTCCATGATATTGAATTTAAACGAGATTAATTAATACTGCACAATTATGACTTTAGAAAAAAATCCAAAATGTTAAATAGGTACTATTTTTTAATTTGCCTTAATTTAAATAGCATAATCAACACAATTTTAAACCGTTGTATTTTTATACATTTTATACATTTATCTAATCTAACTATATTTAAATATTTTGTTTACTCCCATATTTCACACAAAATGTTTGTGCAATGATGTATCAGAAAGTTCAATGATTATATAGTAAACATTAACGCATATGGTCCATCAACAAATTCCAGAAGTTTTAAAATCTGAATGGTGTTTTTTATTCATAGTTAATTTTCTTTGGATAGAGTTCATCACTGATCGCTAATTATATAATAGATGAAACGTTTTGCAAATTATTTTGGCCTTGATGTAGCTAACGTTATTTAACATACCTAAATAACTAATAATATTAATCTTTTATACTTTGCAATTTTATTTATTTTTTTATTTTTTTGTTGATAAAGTTGGAAATACCTCTAGACACTGAGGTTATTATTAAAAAAATCATACAATGTACAAATTTGAAATTAACAATTATAAATTTATAAATTTAAATGACATATTCTTTGATGGTATACATAAACATGTCTAAGGTCCCGTCATTGGATGTTATCTACCATTTTAAATTAAATCATAATAGATATGTGCATTTTAAATTTGGTATAAAATATAAATATCTAGAATGATATTAAATATTATTTTTAAAATCAAAACAATATTTTTCCTCATAATAATTCTCATCTGCGGTAATGTGCAATAAAAGTTAAATAAACGTATAAAATTTCTTCAAATTAGATTTCAAATATACTGTTTAGTAAATACAGAAATTTATATTTAACATTTATCTAATAATAAACATCATAACTTCAAAAGAACGATTTTACAATTAATATCTAAACTTATGTTTTTCCTCGTGGGAATACCTTGGGAAGTATACCTGGTTTCATTTATAAAGAATATTGGGGATAATGGGATCAGAATAAACTCTCTATATATAGTTTTCACAGAAACCTATGTATGTATAAATGTGTTTATCATATAGTAATGTTTGTCTCTGTCAAGAGAGTTTCGAGTAATAAAGTACGAATACCGGATTGCTGCGAAAATTCGGGAAATATGATTAATAATTGTAGAACAATATTTAAAAAATACTTTAAACATAGACTACATTGTTAATAAAATAATGTAAATAAATGTCAGAGAATAACAATTTGTATAAAAACATACTGTACTACATTTTGTTAATTTATATAAAAAAATATAATACTGATTAAAATTAAAAATCTATAAGATCGTTTACATTTACTTTACATTATATGTTTAGTCAACATTAAGTTTGACTAAGAATGTAATTTAGTATTTTTTATTACTTTTTTTTTTCAAAAGTACACTCATTAAAATTATTATAAAATGAAGAGGGTAAATACAGGTAGTCCTATTCGGTGATATTAAATTGAGTCCATGTTACTTTTATGTGTTTGAATTGAGTCCATCTTATTATCGACTTATGTATAATATCTTTAAATTAAGTCCATTTAGATAAGATGTCATAACTACCTATATAGCCGGTGACACACAATTAGTTAGTACTTACTTAATTATCAAATTATTATGAGTGAAAAATGGAGTGTATGTATAATGTATATATTATGTTCAGATGGGCAAATGTAAACTCCCCTAAAAGATGAAAAAGTAAATTCCTTAAAAATATTTTGCTACCATGTATTACACTTCCATAAATGTTTGCATTTTTATTTCGATTTTTTCATTATTTATTTAAATTTTATTAATTAATTGATATTTTAGTTATCATTAAATTATTAAATCATTATCGTTATTATTAAACTAATTATATTTTAGTTATATTCAATATAATAACAATTTTGTTAAAATAATTTTATTTTTGTAAATTTAAAATATATATACGTTAATTTAATAATATATTTGATAAAATTAACAAAGTTCTAAGTTATTTTAATAAAATTTCGATAAAATATATTAGTTGAACTAAATAAAAAAATTATTAAACCAAATAATTTTTAATTTTTATTTTAACAAATATCTCATCTTAATATCAATAAGCATTTTATTGACTTAATATTAACAATGATATTATTATTAATTAGATAAAACTACCTCCACGTGGTGTCCTCTGGGTTACGCTAAATGGTTCTAATTTTTTTTAGGGGAATTTATGTAAGTGTAATACAGTAACAAAATGTTTTTAGAGGAGTTTACATTTGCCAGTTCAGATATTCACCGGTAAAATAATTATTTCTCTTCAAACAATTTTTAATATTTTGTTATATTTCTAAAAATAATAAGATAAGTATGTACTTAAAATTTCCAAATTATTATTTTCAGTACCTATATTATGATGAAATTCTCAATAAATTTTAACTCTTTTTGAAATATTTATAGGTATGACAGATTTTCAATTTTTTTAGTATTTTTCAATAATTATCGATAAAAATTATTATCTAAGAAAAAATAGGCACCTTTATTTATTACTATTTTTAATATTTTTTAATTAATTGACTCTTTATACTTATTATTACAATTAAAGAAGGACTCAACTCAAATAACCTAACAATATTGATTGGACTCAACTCTCAACTCCGATAACCCAAAAGTATTTGAGGAACTCAACTCAATATTTGGGACTTAATTCAATGTTATCTGCCCTATTGCGGTCCAATTAAAAATATGCCTATTGCGTCCTAATAAATAATGATTCACAAAATAACGTTTATAATCGTTAATTTTTTTTTATACTTAATTACACAAAAAATTAACTTTTAAATATTAAAAGTCCTGTAAAATTACAAACAAATCTAATAACAAATAATATTAAAACAGTTAACTCTAAATTCATAATAGTGTAATAATAATATATTGATCGATAATTTTTGAAAGCTTAAAAATGCATTTTATATGAAACAAAATAATAATATAATTTATATATTATTATTATTAGTTTATATAAATTATTTTATATTAAATATATATATAAAGGTACCTATTAAATAAGTAAAAATCGCGAATTGTACAACTGTACAAGAATATAATAAAAAAAATTAATGTATATTTTATCAAAAGACTGATTTATGTGACTATTTTTTTTATATATACCTATCTACAATACACCTGTGCCCCACTAACTTTGTTATCTAGAAGTTCATCTGCTTTCTTATCTTTTTTGGAATGGAAAGCTTCATTTGCGCTGAATACTGTCTTCTCTTCTAAATTCCATGTAGTAAATGTATGTAAAAATACGAGAAACAAAATAATTGAGATATTTATATAGTGTTGCGATAACTGCTAAAAATCAGTATTTTTTACTTAATTTGTACGGGCTATAATTGGAAAAAGAAAAAATGAGAAAAGATCTAAAAAGGCCACAATCGAGTGATCCCTGAATAAAATAATAAACACCATCATAATAAAAAAAATATTATTAAATGTAACTTGCATTGATTATAATATTATACGAATAAAATATATGCATATAATATTAAATATATTGATCCGATTTTGTTTTCCTATATTAAACCTAACATTTGAATATTTCACTCCTAACTACGAATTGAGTACATTAAAATAAATTATTGCAAATTCATATTATTATATTCAAAAATATTCAACCGTAGCTAATTATATACAGTATACACATATAATGTTTCCCTATAGTAAAATACTTATAATTGTAGTCATATACACATTTTAGTAACAATTTTTTAATTTTTATTCGATAAAATTTTAATATTTTTTGAACTGTAGATAAATTGAATATATTATAATACATTATTAAAACTATATTATTGTATTATTTACGTACTATATAAACGATTTACCATAATTTTTATTATAAGATCATTGGCACTATGAGATAGTGTGGGCAGTGGGCACCACGTAAAAGATGAGTATTTGTAATATAGTTGTATTATATACCTATATGATGATACAAAAAACAAAATTTCATTTTAATACACCCACCTACATAAAAATTTTCTAACATTTTTGTACAAAATTTAATGGTGTTTAAATTATTGAACTAAAATCAACAAGAAAAGCATAGATTATAATAAATTAATTGTTTACCCAAGCACTAAATCATATTTTGAAATGCTCACTATTTTTAAACTATTTGTATATAAATGTATCTAAGGATTGTTATTTATTAGTTATTACAACTGGTTTAGTGTTCTAATACAGTTCGTAGGGCATACAATTATTTACTTCATTACAAAACGTAATTCCACGGTGTTTAAATGTTTTTATTTTATAAATTATTGGCGAAGATTGAATAGTGTAGGTATGTTGGTTTTAAAATCAAAAAATCGTTAATGAAAGTATTTTTACGAGTATAAATTGAAACTCAAAATTACTTTTTTTTTTTTAATTAATTGTTTGAATAATGGCTATACTAAACCAGCAATACGTAATAATTTAATATCGTCAACCTGATGAACTAAACTACATTGCTTTAAGAAAACTCATACTCGTATTAATAACACGTTATTATAAAATATATTACACCTTTCGCTATTTATTACCCATATTCAGCAGTCTTTTTTCGATCATTTGTTATCAAAGATACTCACCCAACGTGGTCTTAATTAAAAAGAATTAACACTTACAAACCTATGTATATATTTTAAACACTTTATTTTGAAATGTTTTAAGTTAATCTCAAATTGACTTACTGGAATTATTTATACTAGTACAGATCAAAAACTTTTGATAAAATTAACCAAATACTAATAATTAATTATCTTAAAGCTTATGAGTTCGTTTAACTATACTTATTTCATAAATTTCTGTTCGTGTATCAGGTAGTGTGAAGTATACAGATAGTAAAATAAATATTTCTCTAATCAAATCTATTATGTTATTACTCTAGGTGTTTACAAGAAGATCATTTATCTCTTTCGTTATTCGTCTCTTTATTAACAACATTTCAAAAATTATTTCACGCTTGAACATTTTATTATTAGTCAATATAGCCAATAATGCAATTTAACAACAACTTAATTTAAATAATAATATTTGAAAATGGTATGTAAGTGCGTAAGACAATGGTGTATATTTGTTTAAATACATTTTCTGTAAAAAAAAAAAATGCCTAGTAAATTTAATCATTTATTGATAAATATTAATTTGTCAAGAGTATACATGATATTGGATTTTAAATTTAATATCAAACCTTTTTTTATTTTCTAAAACGTACTTATAAAGTACGTTTTAAATGTATATGTAACTCATATTAGTCTGATCTCATTTTTATTATGAATTTCTTACTTGGCATCCATATTTAGTATTCACTAATACAAAAGCAAAATCTAAACAGAATTCAAAATCATTGTATTAGTTCTCGTATTTTTAATGTTACGTTTAAAGTTCTTAATTCTGTGTAAAACTTTACAATCAAATTTTTTTAAACACGCAAACAATAATTCAGCATTTAATATAATTTAAATTAAAATTTTTGATTAAAATATTAAATGTTTTGATTGATTATACTAAAATTAGTTTAAAAAATGTTCACGAAAAAAAAAAGGAATTTAAATAATCTACCCCACATATGCATGTTATATAATATACTAAGCTCACCGTCTAGTCTAGTGGCTCTCAATCTTTTTATGTTCATGGCGCATTTCTTATAAGTTATAAGTTATAACTATACAATTTGACGGAACACTATAGTAATAAAACAATAAAAAACAAATAAAAAAAGCATTTTTTATTTTTTATTATTAATATATTATATTATAATTAAAAATGTAATACCTAATAACACTATACACATGTACTACGATCGCGGCACACTTGTGTGCTACGGAACACCAATTGAAAAACCCTGGTCTAGTCTATTGATGGCTAATAGAAATTCTGTACAAGATATTAATCTTATTAATAATTCTTTAAGTTTCTATAATTCACATCTTAAAAAATATTTAGTACATGATGTATTTAAGTTATAAAAAAATTGTTATTTGATTATTTATATCCATGTATGTTGTCTTTTACATTTTATTTTTTTCTCTGTTAAATAAACTATTAATTTGTTATTATACATGTATCTTATATTTTACTGGTACCAAATCAAATAAATAACATATATATTATAATATAATATACCTAATTTAATAATGTTATGCTTTATTATATATGTACAAAAGATAAAATATGTAATCGAAATATTTTTTCTAAGAATTTATTACTATAGTCATTTTAAATGTTCGACTTGTATGTAATACAATTTTTGTGAATTATTTAAAAATAAAACAATTTTTAATAACACTAGATACCTCATATTTGTTTTACAGAAATTTAAAAAAAAAAAATGTTTAATTTAAAGACCCACAGGGCTTTTTATGAGAATCGGTAATTCAAATTGTATTACTTATTGTTTCTTTTAATAGAAAATGAAAAGGAAGAGGTATAAAAAAATTCAGCATCGAACAGCAGATTTTCGTAATAACTTACCTGGTCGACTTTCAGGATACAATATATTTAATGATAATCCAATAAAGTCAATTAATCAAATAGACATTAAAAGAGTTACAGGTACACCATACCTAGTAGTATCACTGATTAAACACACTTTTAGTTTTCATAAGTTTTTAACGAACTATATAAAAAAAAATATAAACATAAGATTTTCGCACCTAAACACAAAGCTTTCAGAAAATCGATCCGTAATATTAAAATATAAGTCCACCCACCATTAAAATAATATTGATCTGAATAACCGTACTTTAGTTAAAGGACCCATTACGTTTATTTTTTATTATTTAAATATTTATTTGAAGTAAGTAAGTAACTAAGCAATTGTTATTATACACTTTTTTGAAAATAACGTTTTAAATATTTTAAAATTCAACATTAACAATATTTTGGTTCAGGTTTGATCATGTTATAAACTATAAGCTGCTTATTCCTTTTATAACGATTCATAATTTTATTTTATTATTTTAACTTCAACTTTAGAAGTTGAATTAACTACAATTACAACTAAAATGTTTTGGGTTTTTTTTTCTGTTGGTTTCAATTATACTCGTATATAATAAGTATACATTCATTTGTACAAATCAGTTGTATTTTTAAAGTATTACAGTAATACATTATCTTGTGTATTTTATTTTTTACTAATACTTTAGAAAAATATACTTTATGACCATATAAAAATATTGAAGTATTAATTGTTTTTGTATACCTTCTAGATACCCTTCTTAATTCAGAATTTGTATTGAACATTGATTTCCTAAGGATTAGTAAATTGAGTTCAGCAAAAAAAAGATATTAAGTAAGTTGAATCCCGAAAAAAAAATGTTAATACGTGCATGCTATTTTTTAATATCTAATAATCTTAATTAGAAATCAAATTATATAATTATGACATTAATTGTATAATAATGGTATAAATTAAAATATATGTATTTTTTGTAATATTATATTCTTGATAAAAATTTAAATTATAAGAATTTGACAAATTCGAATAGGGTTATCGTATTAATATGTATTTTTTATTTGTTTCCCCAATGTTGTTCTTTATTTAGTGTACTTTTGTATTTTTTTTTATTTTGTACTATGTAATTTTACGTGCGTCTCTAATTGTACTTCTAATAGTTCGTCAACAAAACTAAAAATTTTAAGATAAAGGGTGAAAAATGTCGGTTCAATCGAGAATGATATGATTTGCAACCATTTGTTGTATGCACGGCGATAGCTGCAAATTTAGACCAAATATTTGGGGAGAAATGTAGCATTAGGTGAGATATAACTTATATGTTATATATAACTCATATGCTGTGAATTTAATGCACTAAAAACCCTTAAAAAATGCATTAAAAATGCCAACAAAATGCAATAAAATATGCACTTAAAATGCAAAAAAAAGGAATATAAAATGCCAAAAATTATAGTATAAAATTCATTTAAAATGGTTTTTAATTTAATTTTTATATTTATATTAATATTAGGTACAGGATATTAAATATTAGTACAAAAAAGTGTTTATTTAATAAAAAAGTTAAAAAATTTGACATAATATATATAGCCTGTGTAAAATAAAAAAAAGTTTTCAAACAAGTTAATTGACAAAATTTGGTTAAAAATACTAGAAAATAAACTAAAAAAAGCAAAATATGACCTAAAAATGTGAAATATGACCTAAAAATGCGAAAAAATGACCTAAAAAATTAAAAACGTCAAAAAATGCAAAAATATGCAATATAAAAGTTTCATAGATGGATTCGTAATTACATAATTCAAATTATGTACTCACAAAGCTATGTTTTATAATCACCAAAAAAAAATGCACTTTCCTATAAATTCACAGCCCTGGATATAAGTGTCTAGTTTATAATCGCAAAATAACTGTGTTTGTTTTTCATTACATATATCATTAAGTCTTCTAAAAACCATTCGCCAACTTCTTTAGGTCTTAGAAATAGCAAACTAAAATAATATTTAAAAAAATTGCATTTTTCTATGTTTAAACTTTTATATGAGTCTACTAAATCAAAAGCTTGAATCTTTATTCACCAATTTTGTCCTAAATGAAAGCGGTATCCTTTTATATCGATTTTAGACCAAATAAGCTTTACGATCGTACAGCAATCTCAAAGTCTATAAATACATCAGAAGAAAATGTTAATTGATACTGCGCACAACTATTTACAGTATGTTCAAATAAACGTAGGTATGTTTTTGTTTCTTTATTAGGCAATAAAAAAATACAAACGGAATAAATGATTTTCCAATAAGGCCGTAAATAATGAAAAACTGATAAAAATATTTTAGACAACTTTTAAAAATGCTAGCGACAAATATTGTTCTGATTTCGCATTACACATCTAAATTAAATTTTGTTAAAAACCCAATGATACCATTATTGTTATCATTAATTAATAAAAATGAATCATTTTTATTAGTAACTATAATGTCATTTAATTTATAGCAACATGCGTTTCTGTTATGTTTTTTAGTGAGTTAAGATGAATAGATATATCTACGCGTATTTCTTTCATTTCTTTTTACTAAAGAAGTATCATTTAAAGTTAAACTATTTATACTAAAGGTTTTTAACTCTCTGCAAATAAGTTTCAATGGCAATACCAATATCTTTTTATTGCTTTTCTCTTAAAATTATTGCTTATAGTTTTTGCCGGTTAATGTTTTGTTACTATAAGTTTATTGTGATTATGATCACTAAAAATTTCAGTACCATTATGTGTTTTTAAAAAACTTTTACATGTACTTATACAGAAAGTCCATCTTTGTACTTTATTATTCAATATTTTATGAAACCTAATTTTATGACTATATTTTACAATCACAGTTTTGTTTTTTTCGTTAACTATTATTTCCATTTTCCAAAATTAAAAAAAATAAACACAATATTTATAAAACTGTATTACTATATTATAACTGTATGACAATATAATCATAACTCATAAATCAACACACAGCATGCTACTAAAAATATAGTGAAATAATACAGATATTATACGTGTGTCTTTGTGTAATTATTATCAAAATAGATGATAACTTATACACTAAACAAATATACGATAAACGACTTGTACGCGTATAAACGCTCGTATATGCTATATACGTATCTCAATTACGCTTAATCAAAGTTACGACGTTATGGTATTTTGGTATTTTATTTTAGAGAAAAGTGGCTACGGCCAGTGCAATGAAATTTTTGATAAGAATAGCTTGGTAGGCAAATGGATTTATAGCTAGGACCATACTTACCTACCACCTTTTTATTCCTAGGAATCAATTAACCGCTTTCAAAATTTACACACATATTTGTAGATCCAATTTATTTAGCCCTGATTTCCTTTTTTCAAACATCATTGAAGTTTTTTAAAAAATTAAAACAATGAGTAACCCAAAATAATGTCAAAATTCTAAACGAAAAATATATTTTAGAAATTAAGTTTAAATCATTAATGCCCTACTACTCCCACTGCCAATTGGAACTATAGAATACGAACAAAGTGATATAAATTCCTACTAAAGAATGTCATCATAGTGAAAATAAGTAATAGTCAAGTACCTACTTAAGGGATATTAACATATTATATTTTCCACTGCATACTTTAATAATATGTATCTAACCTCAAAGTACATTTAAAAATATTTACCATTTTATGGTCTTGAGTAAAATTTTTAACTATTAAAAACAATTTTAGTTATTTTTAATAAATTTAAATTATTAATATTTTAAATGTTTAAATAGTTTTATTTAATAATATTTATAAATACCAAATACACACAATCGTTGAAAAAATGTATGTTAATTGAAATTTTTTATATACAAATAAAAATTAATTCTTGCTATAAAGATTTTTAGAATATGACATTAACATAATAAAGTAATATACATTTTGTTATGGTACCATTCACAAAAAATTTGAATTAATTTTTTAAACATTGTAATACATAGATAGGTATGAGTACCTACTTGTATAACAACATTTACTGGACGCTGACCTAAATATAATAAATAAACATAATACAAATTATTAGGTAAATAATTATAGTAAGATTTATATTTTATATTCAATTTGATACATTTCAAGTGAAATAAGAAAATAAATAATTGCTTAATTATTTAAATAAACTGATAGTTTCAACTTTCTAATATAGTTATATTACAATTTACTGAATAAGAAAAAAGTAGGTATATTAATAAAATTATTATTTATATTATTTTGAATTATTTGATTTATCATAATATTATTCTGTACAATATGGCCTGAATAGTATATTTTATATGTAAATAACGCCAAAAAAATTGCAAAATCATGGATAAATACCTAACTACCTAACTATTCTACTTATGATGTTTAGAGCTTTGATAAATTAAGTATATTCAACAAAAATATTAAGTTTTTATTATAACTATTCAGATTTCTTTAGATTTTCAGTAATATTTTACTAGATATTATTGATTTAGAGAGTTAGGTGAATCAAATCATTAACCTTTATTCGTGTAACAACACTATTTTATTAAATATAATACAAATATACTATTGACTAATAATTAAAATTACATCTTCTCATTAATTGTATAGTTTGCAATCATAAAAAAACACATTTAATAGGAAGACTTTGCTCCTCGACTAATTTATACAACTGTTAGACTTATCTATAATTTTCATTTGATATTATCGTGTTGTTTTTATCAATTATTAATAATATGATAATGATGCAATTTTAAAGAACATAATATTTTACATTGAAGCAAACACGAACATTGTAGTGTTATATATACGTAAAAGTGAATACCTACACAATATTTATTTTTTTTATATATATTTTATTGAATTATGCTACGAAGTTTTAAGTATTATAGTGGCTTTACCCTAGCTCGAAAAAAAACATGTAAAGAATATAATAATAAAATTGAATACAACGTATTCAAAAATTATACATGTTTAATGTTTTTTTCTAAAACAGTGTATTTAAAACGGTTTACATACCGGGAAAGTGATAGCCATACGAAGAGAAGATCAATCAGTATGGGAAAGAAGAGCCCCGTTCGCACCAGCCAACGTGGCCGAATTAACCAGAAACGGAGTCAAAGTAATCGTCCAACCGGCAAATAGAAGAGCTTATCCCGTTCAAGTATAAATATATATATATATAATGTTTTAATATAGAACATAAATGAAACGGAAAATGTGCTATTTCACGGCACATGTTATTTATAAATAATATATTTATATTTTATGATATATATATATATAATATATATATTATGTTATGAATGTTTAATGATGCGAATGATCCATGATATTGTAAATTTAACCGTCCGCGAGAAAAAAATCTTTATAACTTTAATATGTTAATGAAATGTAAGAAAACACATAATATTCTTTGTTTGGATTACTTATGTTCATGATCGATTGTTAAAATGCACAATTTAAACCTTTTATTAGCCTTATAATATAATAACTTATCATGTAATATGTAGCTACTCAATAATAATAAAGTGACTACATATACAGCCATAATATAGGTAAGATTTGACAGTTTTTGGTTTTCACTTAACGTAAAAGCGTACAATATTATCGTACACGCTAAATGCGATGACTGGCCTTGACCTTAATATTATTCAACTAAAAATTTTTGCAGACAGTAACTTGCATCAGATTACTTTAACCAATAATTGAATGTTACATAATATAAAAACAGGCATATGTAAACGCCGGAGCAGTGATACAAGAAGATATATCCGAGGCGTCTGTGGTGTTTGGCGTAAAACAAGTCCCTATCGATTTGTTGCTGCCGAACAAAACGTACTGCATGTTCTCACACACAATCAAAGCACAAGAGGCTAACATGCCCCTGCTGGACGCAATTTTAGAAAAAGTACATCCTTAATAATTTAAAATTCGAAAACCTCTATATTATTCTAACGTTGTATAACGACACACGTGTGTGTTTTGTGTTGTTGCGCTTTGAAGAACATACGACTAATAGATTACGAAAAGCTCATGGATTCTTCTGGGAACAGAGTAGTGGCTTTTGGGAAATATGCTGGGATTGCTGGTATCATAAATATCTTACACGGTCTGGGATTACGGTTGCTAGCTCTTGGACACCACACACCACTAATGGTAAATTGATAAATTCCACCATGACCGTTCGTAAATCGTTATTACATTCACAGCACATCGGGCCCGCCCACAATTACCGAAATTCGATGATGGCCAGACAAGCGCTAAGAGACGCCGGGTACGAGATTGCGTTGGGAATGATGCCTAAATCAATAGGTCCAATTACATTTGTCTTTACTGGGTATTGTATGAGTGTGTTTATAACTTTAAAAAAATTAATAATTGAAAAACTACTATTATTTTTAACACAATCAACTTTGTAGATCGGGAAACGTATCGCAAGGAGCACAAGAAATATTCCAAGAGCTACCACACGAATATGTGCCACCGTCTATGCTCCAAAAAGTTGCAGAACATGGAGGTAGTAATGGTAGTATAGTTGTTATGTAGAGTAAAATAATTTATTATGATACACTGTTAAAAAAATGTACATAAATATTATATATAATCATCCAATTCAAATTATGTGCGAACATTAATTGTTGTTGATATTCTATAGGCAGTACAAAGTTTTACGCGTGTGTAGTAACACGTAAAGATTATTTGGAAAGAATTGATGGCGGAGGATATGACCAAGAAGAATATGAACAACATCCGTCCAAATACAGATCAACGTTCAACAAAAAAGTATAATTTTTCCTGTTGCTCTAAGTCTAAATTACGTATTTATTTATTTGATAATTCAAAATATAATTCATAACATTAAATTATACATATTTAATATTTTAAATATGTGTGCAAACACTTACTCCTCTATTCAATTTATAATTATTTATAATAATAATAATAAAACATTACATAATATACGCATTACCCATTCAACGTAGATCGCTCCGTACGCTTCGGTCATCATCAACTGCATATACTGGGCTCCGGATTGTTCCAAACTGTTGACAGTACCAGACGCAAAATCACTGCTCACTCCTTCTCAACTCCCGTGGATACCAATATCCGAAGGCGCACCAGGACTTCCGCACAGGTTACTGGGCATCTGTGATATATCTGCAGATCCGGGTGGTTCTATAGAGTTCATGAACGAGTGCACGACCATTGACAATCCGTTTTGTCTTTACGACGCACATTTACATAAAGACACTAAGAGGTATGCGGATATGCATGTATGAAATTTAAAAACCGACAAGTGGCGAATATGATATTATAAATAATTAATTATACGCACGCGCTTGGTATGTATAACAGTTTTAGAGGCTCTGGAGTTTTGGTGTGTTCGATAGATAATATGCCGACGCAACTGCCAATGGAATCCACCGACTTATTTGGAAACTTGGTACTTCCATATGCCATGAATATACTTCAATCGGACGCCACTAAACCACTGGAAGAGGAAACTTTTTCTCCAACAGTTCTAGGAGTGAGTCCTTGACACTATTTACGGTATATTATTTATTATATTATACTGCTAAACATTGTCATCGTCCGTAGGCTATCATCGCCAGCAATGGATCGCTGACCGAACGGTTTGAATACATCAAAGAGTTACGGCTAGCCAATAAATTCGCTTCCTCTAAGTCCTCCAATGTTGATCACACTGGCAAAAGAGTATTGGTACTCGGTTCCGGCCATGTGTGTGGACCATTAATCGAATATCTTTTAAAAGACGAATCGTTAATAATCATACTCGGTAAAATTATAATGACCTAAAAATACACAAAAATGCATTTAACACAAAAAATACAAAATAAAAATTACATATTCTAAATTATTATACAACGAAAAAAATTTAATTTTTGGTTAGAACTATATAACACTCAAAGAAAAAAAAAATGCAAAATTCATCAAAGTCCTAACTTAAGTCAATAGCCATTACTATAAAAAAAACTGGTCTACGCTCGTATTTAATGAATATACTTGATGTATAGGTTCTGTGGACATGAGTGGAGCCAATAGCTTGGCAAACAAGTTCAATAGAGTTCAGCCAACTCAAATAAATATTTTGGAGGACTTGAGTTACTTGAAAGAACTCGTTGGACAGTCGGATTTGGTTGTGTCGCTTCTACCTAGTCAATTCCACCACTTAGTGGCTGAACAATGTATAGAATTTAAAAAAAATATGGTGACGGCTTCATACTGTTCAAATAAAATGTCACAGCTGCATGATAAGTACGTACCAACAAATAACGCGGAGTCGAATAAATTTAGTTTAAAATTTCTATTCACATACCTATTATAGAGCCGTCGAAGCCGGTATAACCATTGTCAATGAAGTTGGATTGGATCCGGGCATCGATCATCTGTTGGCCATGGAATGTATTGATCAGATACACGAAGAGGGTGGTAAGATCGATTCGTTCGTATCATATTGCGGGGGCTTACCGGCTCCCGAATATTCCAACAATCCGCTGAGATATAAGTTCTCGTGGTTTCCTCGCGGAGCGCTTGTAAATACCGTAGCTGAAGCCAAATACCTAAAAAATCACGAAGTAAGTATACAGAATAATGGATCTTAACACATCGCTCATCATTTATTTTACATTTTTTTTCCAATATTTAACCGAATGATTTAGATCATCGATATCCCTGCTGGTGGCGCTCTAATGAACAGTACGACAGAATTAGATTTCTTACCTGGATTTTCGTTTGAGGGATTTCCAAATCGAGACAGCACCCGATATGCCAAACTATACGGCATAGCAGCAGAAGTACAGACCATGCTCAGGGGTACGATACGATATAAAGGTAAGATCATCAATATTCTGAAATACGTATATTTATAATTTTCAATTATTGTAGATAACCTATATTTTCTTATGTAAATTTCATAAATATCACGAATTTAGGTTTTTCTGAGATGATGAAGATACTACAAAAACTGCGTCTTATCGATTCTAAGGACCACGCTGTCCTCCATCCAAATGGGCCTGATATCACATGGGTAAGCATTTATACTTTTATAGCTAATTATAATATTAGTATTATGATGATATGGTTGTAAACTTATAACTTATAATTAAAATGTTACTAAAACTAATAACCGATATTATAGTATCGACAAAACGATTTATATTGGCACTTTGAGTTTTTCGGATACCAACCAGAAAATTTTAAACACCTATAAAAAAGTCAAAACATAAAAACTGCGTTGCATATAAATTAATTTATGTTTTACTATTTTTTATAAACAAGTAACAATATACTCTTCTTATATTATTTCTACTTAATAAAATATAATCTACATAATTTGATCGGTTTTATATCGGCTAAAGATCGGTTTATTGAATATTGGAAAAGAATGTCAACCCACCTCTAGTTAGATTAAGGATAATTAAACATTTCTATTATCGGATAACTATATTATTATATACAGTAAGTATGTGTATCAAATTAAATATTATAAATACGTTCATTTTGGCACAGTGTCAGTTGATTTGCACGCTATTAGAGATCAATGACATTGACATGTTCTACGAAAATTTGTTGTCGAAAGTAGCCGATAAAATCGGACCATCGGTTCTAGACAAAGTCATGGATCTAGGACTGCTAACAGAGGAACCAGTCTTAAAACTCGGCTCACCATTAGACACGTTTTCACAATTCATCGCTTCAAAATTGTCTTTAAGTACGTACATATTAATATTATTATAATCACTATAGTATGTATATAGTATTAATGTATATTATATATTTATATTACCTATACTTGTATATATTATTAGTATATATAGTCAATACATTAATTATAAATAAATTTAAAAACTTTTATAATATCAAATTAATGAAAAATGGCTACAATTTTTTTAACTAAAGTATTATTAGATTGCATGATGGACGTATGTAATTATTGTAATAATAGTAATATTTTATACCGCACCGAAAACGTGCAATCGTTTTTGCTTACGCAGATAAAGACGAAAGAGACCTGGTGGTATTGTACCACGACATAGGAGTTTTGTGGCCAGGCAATCGATACGAAAAAAAATTGGTAACGCTTGTGTCTTACGGCGAGACCAATGGATACACAGCAATGGCGAAAACGGTTGGGATACCAACGGCAATAGCAGCTACTATGGTCCTCCAAGGTGAATAATAATTTGCAAAATTATTAGTATTGTTTTTACTTGTTAAGTGACGCTAATCTTCATAGAATGATAAAATATTAGATTTTTTGCAAACTATAACTTTAATGCTTTAACGAAACAAGAATAGTATCCTGTTCTGAATTTGTTTCAGTCATACGTCAATACATTTTTATTTTCTACGCATAATTTAAATGAATAATTATTTGATTTCGAAAAAAAAAATGTATCACTTCTGTTGTATGGAAACAGTTATTCGGTATAAAAATATTGTCAAATTTGTTGGATAGAGGTTTTTAAACAAATTTAAATTTAAATTCTTAATGCTTGTGCTTAGAATTCATTTTTAATTATACTATAAAAACTAATAAGCAATAATAAAATTCTTTATTCGTTGGTTTCGTTGGTTGTTATCAAAAAAGGTTAATTTAAGTTTATTTTCTTATACTATATATGAATATATAAATACAAAACACAAATTAAGAGTATACATAAAATATGTAACAGACAAGCTAAATATTTCTTTGTCGCAACAAAAAAATAAAAACAAATATGACCTTCCAATATAATAGTTAACACTTAACAGTATATCATTTAAAAAATATGAATTGGAACGAAGGCAATTGGGCAGTATGTAAAATATAAAAGAAATCATTAGGATACCTATATATATTTATTGGGTAGTAATTTATTCCACTAAGAATAACTTACATATTGAATCTTCTACAGCATCATAGCCTACCATAATAATTATTTAGATAGTTTAAAATTGTAAATGCATCACCTCGGATATTTGCGGGGCACTGATTATATATTATTTTTATTTTAAATGAATGCTTGAATTACTACGATTATTGGTATTTTAATTATAAATGTTTGAGGCAATATATACTTAACTTTTAAAATTTTTATTTTAGGAGAAATACAAGCCAAGGGCATGGTGTTACCATTCACCCCAGATATTTACAGACCCATGTTAACAAGATTAAGGCTCGAGGGGATATCTGCGCAAACCACGAATGTTCGGTCATGATTTCATGATTTAATTATATTTTTCGTCTCAAATAAAATGTTTCATTGTATTGTTTTTTTTTTTTTTTAAAAAAACGTCGTTATGATATAATATTAGTCATGTTAGTTCGTATTGCATAGCTTATTTTTATACGTAAATAATACATAATCAATATTCATTATTATATATTATGACCATTAATCAACCATATAAATACTTTTAACAGGTATAAGTAATTACGACTAATTTCATGATGATAGTTTTTCTGAGGATGCAAAAAAGGAGTAATTTCGCATTATTTTAATTTTAAAATTTGTGTTTTATAATTTTAATTTAAAACTAAGAAAATTGAATGATATCCAGTTCTGTGCTAGATTTTAAAATAAAAATGTAGTTTTTAAATAATAGGTATGATATGGAGTATTAGAGTCTGGCTGGTCTGAGAGTCTCGCGTCTATAATCTAAATGGCCGATGGATTTTTAGTTATATATTGCCTCTTTAAAAATTGAATGCTAATAGATTAATAGAACCGTTAATGATCTCCTATGATAATTTATTAAGCAACTAAACGAGTTTATTAATAAATTATTTCATAGTATATTATACTATACTATACTTTTTTTTTTTTATTTAAAAATAATGATATTTACAATCTGTGTTTACATCACAATAAGTAAATTTGATAATTTATGTACAATATTTGACTTGAATAATTTGAAGAGGGAGGCCAACCAGTGCTGGAACCCAGCGTGCATTTACTTTAGATTAACAAATCTCTGCAATATTTTCTTTTGAGCCTATGGATGGGGTTAATGGGTTAGGTAGATAAGATTTGTGATATTAATGGGTTGGTATGGGAAGGTAGTTTGAAGTAGAAGGATCTGTAATGTTTGGTAGCTAATTGGTCAACTGACTCAATTTTTAGGTCAGAGTGTAGTGAAGAGTTGGAAACAAACAGCAGACGTTATCATACGGAGGGTAATGGACTGGAATGCTTGTATCGTGCGAATTTGGGACTTATATAATATTATACTTACAATTATTTTATACTTTTACACGGTTTACCTAATATCCATACTAACTTTATTACAGAAAATAAATTATTATTGAACCAATAAAAATCGCTTCTGTGAAATAAATTTTATTTAATTTTACGTTATTATCGAAAACAATGTAGTTACGCGACGACATTATTTAAACGTCAAAACAATTCACAGAAGTGTTATAGTTGATTAGTTTTATCGTCTTTGGTCTATCGATCATCTTACCTACTTGTCCAGTACTATTGTACAATACAATAACTCAAACTTATACGTCTATAATTTGTTTATTAAATATTGCACAGATAAGTTTTCTTCTTTTTATGATAAAAAATTGGTTTCTTAATTATAGCTTTCTAGGTTTTATCATGCAAAAAAATGATTGTTTTTATAATATAATATTGTAATTATGCAAAATTTGACAATAATTCACTGATATAGTTACACGAGACTACTTTTAAACTACTTTAAATTATTATTTAAGATTTAAAATTTTAATTTTTCTTATAGTTATTAAAATTGCCTAAATTAAACCCCTTAAAAGTGAATGTGTGTTTTCACGCTAGTTGAACGGACGTCATACACTCATACCTGCATGTGCTGCTTTCGTATTACTAACGTAAGTACACCGTAACAAATTTGAGTTAGCAGAATCCATTTTATGCTGTTTGCTTTAATAGTAGAGTAAATTAATTTATTATTCAATTTAAAGGTAAAAATATTATCTAAGGCATCACGTATGCTTTTATTGATATTTTCATTTTAAACTGAGTTATATATAAATGTGTAAAATATTAAAACTTTAAAAAATTCATAATTCGCTTCAAAATTAAATATCAATAAAAGCTTACGTGATAATAAAAATATTTTCTGCTAAACACGAATTAGCTATACTGTATGTTAGTAAGACGGAGACAACACATACGAATACAATGTCTTCTAAAATCATACAAATATTTTAGTTGTACTATTTGTACAAAAAAAAGCTTAAACATTTGTAAATAACATTTTCAATTATTTATTATACTAATAATTATTTACTGTCGACCCCGAAACATAAAACCGATTAGTAAATAGTGGCTACTGTACCATAAGTAATATGTTATTTTTTCCATTTATATCTATAAGAAGAAATTTATTGTTTATTATCAATTTAAGAGCTATACACAATATTAGTTTAATTACACGAACGCCTCTACAAAATAGAGCCTTTAAAAAAGTTTATACAAATATAAATGTATTTATACTTACCAAAGTATATACATAATACATTAAAAGGTACCAGTTATACGAAAACCATTTCGTATTCGTAATAAAGTATTAAAAAACATTATAAATTTATAATACAATCGAACTCGTATGATTTGTACCTACTTAGATATATTACACTTTTTTTCCACTAAGTGAATTTAATTTTTAGGAAACAAATTATTGTACTTTTTGTAATTAAAACTTTTATACAATAATTTTCACGTCATTATATATTAACATTAAAAAAAATAAAAATAAATACTTTTATTTAAAATGTATACATCGTTGTATATAAGTATTATTATGTCAGCATTGTAATTTATCAATGTCGCACGGTACCTTTTTTTACCCGTCATATAAAAAAAAACAAACACTTTTTTCATCGCCGTACAAAGGATTAAAAAAATATTGATCTAAAATACATTTATTGCTGAGATTCATATTGAATGATAATGAACATACTACACAGTACATGAGTAATTTAATGAGAAAATTTCAAATGTAATTTGGTAGTTTGCTATCATGGAAAAATAAACGCAACCAACTGGCAACTTATGTGCCACCAAATACCAATAGTAACTAAGTAGTATCTATTATATTATATACAGAGCGGCGGAGCAAAAACAACCACACTTAAGATAAGCGTAACTTTGAGAGGGGATATCGCATAATATTAGCGAACATCTCATTGTTTAGTATGTGACGGGAAATTAAGTTTCAATGGCGCAGTGCAATATTCAATATCGCTAGTTTGCCGTAAAGACATTTTTCCGAAACAATGAATCAATTGTGGCTACACAACGCGCAATCCGCACGCAATCAATCTCCATCCGCGTACAGATGTTACCAACCGCAGACCTATTTTAAAATGGGTTAAGGATTTTTGGGAATATGGTAAGGTGGCCCTAAAGATTCCTAGATGGATGGTCTGGGTCGGTGGTTGGGAATAACTGTACGCAGAAAGAGACCAAATCGCGTGCGGATTGTACGTTGTGTAGCTACGATTGAAACATTGTTTCGGAAAAATGTCTACAGCGAACGAGCGATGTTGAATATTCCTCTGCACCATTGCAACTAAACTTCTCGTCACTTACTAAACAATGCGAGACGTTTGGTAATATTATGCGATGTTTCTTCCCAAAATTACGCTTATCTCAAATGTGGTCGTTTTTGCTCCGCCACTCTGTATATAATATTTATTATATGGTTTAATATTATAAAAGATAATAGCTGCGGGCTCAACTGATATAATGTATGTGTCTTTAGACTAGGGTGGCCATACGTTCCGTTTCAAACAGGATTGTCCCATTTTTTGATCATCATGTTCCGTTGTCCTGACAAACTCCAAACGGGACGCATTTTATCCCGTTTTTAAAAGATGGAATCGTTTTAATCTCGTTATTTCCAAATTATTAAATAATATTTGTAAAAAAAATATCAATATATCAAAAAAATATAAAATAATTTTAAAAAGAGCAACATATTACAATTATTATTTTATCATTTTAATAAATCGTAACTTAAATGTAATTAGAAAAAATAAAAAATTATTATATTAATAAAAAAATATTTGTCTCGTTTTTTATTTTTATAAAATTGGTCACCCCACCTTAGACCTAACCTTCCAGTGTCTAAATTCTGTAAAATTATTATATTTACCACATGATAAGTATACCTACAATAAAAATTAAATATAATAATAATACAGTTAAAATTAATTCAATCTACCATATTAGGTACCTATAATAGTAAAACAAATTACTAAAGTGGCGATATAAATAATAAATACGTCATGAAATATACTTATTAAAATAGGCTGATTGTTGACAGGCCGTTTTTACTTAGAATTGTATTTCATAAGCACTAATTTATCATTAAATTCAAATTTAAATATCCATTATAGAGACTACTCACAAGGTATTCATTAACGAGGCAAACTCGATCTACAGTACAACAAAGTAGTTAATAGAGGCGAATTTAACTTTTTTACGGCTATAAGCATCAAAAATTTGCCGCCCCTATAATAGGTGAACAACTGAACAAATTACCGCAACCGTATACGGTATACCAGATACGATATGCAAAAATATTAAATAAATAACGCACATTACCTATTGATTATTTTTCGTAAATATAAAGTAATTAATTTTTCACTTTTTTTTTATGTTTGATGTTTTTTAATAAAACACTACAAAATTTTCCACACCCTCAAATTTTGCCACTCTAAGCAACTGCCTACAATGCATAATGAAAAATTCGCCTCTGGTGGTTATCTATTAATTTTGAACTTATATAGTCAATAAAATGTTAAAATTAGATATAATTTCAAAAATATGCTTTTAATGTGTTTATCTAAATTCCTAATAAATGAAATATTAACAAATAACATTGCTTACATTTTCAACATTAAAACAATATAAGAAATCAATTATAGAAGTTACTTTGATAAAGTATTGCTATAAGTAGGATAAGTACCTACTTACTTAGGTGTTAGGTATATCAAATTAATAAAATATTAAACAATTCAACTAATAAATTAAAATTATTAAAAATGTAAAGTCTACAGTTTATGTAATTTTTAAGACAGGTAAGGTGAATTATTTCGGCTAAATCACTACATACTTTTCGAGATTTTACCATAAGAATATTATAAACCTACGCATAAAATATATACATTAATAATTGATATTTAACTCATTTAATCTGCGTATGCGTAGTAAAATAAGTTTCTTGAATAGTAGCGGCTCCCATTTTTATAAATAACTTTAAAATCAAGTGATTAAAAAAAACAAATATTCAAATTCGATTTTAAAAATGAGGGTCCTTATTTAAGGAAATATTATTTTACTACGCATGAGCAAAATACGCCAGATAACATGAAGAATTTACAATTATTTTTTATTAAATTATAGTACCTATTTGTTTAAAAATCAGAATAATAGAAAAGTCCCAAATAAAATGCTCATTATAGTCATTCAGCAAAAATACTGTTACCAAATGCCATATCCACGTGTGTTGTCTTATAAACGTACCTATACCACGTACGAAAATACGACGTAACAAATTTGTATTCAACCGCGCTACCACTACAAATGTATGTAATATCGTTTAATAATAAAGAAATAAAATGAAATAAAGTGAATTAGGATATTATCAAACTTAAATATAAAAACATTACCTAGCTATATTTATACATAATTATATGGATATCTATGTAAAATATTAAATATTATAATTTCAAAATCCTCATGATTTGCTTAAAAAATAAATAATAATATAATATAAAAAGCACAAACGAAAACGTGGAAAATATTCTTACTTTTAAATTTAATTACTGCGACTTTAAGTAAATACAAAAAAATCTAATATGAACGAAATATACAAACTTTAAAAATATAGCATTACGTAAATTCCTAATGACCCCCTTCCATACGTCGCTATACATATTATCCACTAGACATTCAAATTTCAAATACCTTTAGTGTTTGATGTAACTAAATCATATTCCAAACTTTTCCTCCTTCACGTGTTATCTCATCCATTTAAAACCACTTGCTAGAAATCTAGCTGCTCCAATAATTTCCGGTAACTCCCTCAAGAAGGTCAAAACGTATGTCGTGACTCGTGACCTGCTTGACATCTAAAAAAAAATTTCCTCCAGACGATAACGTAGTAAATGGGTAATTGCTTTCCACAAATTATTCATGTATTACTTTCGAGATTACCTAATTATACATTTTTTTTTTTTTTTTTTGTACCACTAGACACAAATTGAAAATCACATTTAAAAAAAACTAAAGAGTTTAATTCAATCTGACAACTAGGTACACAAAATTAAAGCGACTGAAAAAAAATTGTCCGGGTTGAAAGTTTGTAAGACAAATGACAAAATATGTGAGGGTGATTTTCTTATAAGTTATTAAGTTGAACACAGAATAATATATTTTTTTAACCCTGATAATATATTTCAACTGCAGAATATACCACATCCTGGATAATGACAAGGAATGTAACTGTATGTTAGCACCTTTGTCAAAATATCAATTTCACTATGCAATGTGTTGGGAGAATATGAAACTTTTAAAACAAATGAATAGGTAATAAATAATAATATACAAAAAAAGTAAAAACAAAGAACCATTAGTGTTAAACTAAATACCAATAGATTGTACAGAATATTAAATAGAAACTAACAAAATGCTTTACAGGAAAAATGATAATTAACTTAAAATTTAGTTTCAGAAATCTAATTAAACATGTAAAAAGGAAAGTATCTACATATAATATTTAATTGTTAAATTCCTTCAAAATAAAAATAAGTTGTATCATTTATTTTTATTGTAATAGTTTGAATTATAAATTATTTTGTGTATAGTAAAATAGGTACAACACAATTATTTACATCTAAAGTGTCAAATTAACATAAAATATTGCAATAAATAAATGTTTTATGTAAATAACATAATCAATTTTATAATATTTGTTTGATTTGTGAATATCCTATAGACTTCATAGGTGACATAAACATGAGTAAATTGTGTATAATAATGCTAACTGACAAAACAAAATTGTTCACTATATCAGGTAAAGCATAATAAATACAAAAAATAATACTGAAAATATAAATCAATTAAGCACTGCTGTGTATGAATATTTTAAGACAAAATAAAAAATGTACACTAATGCTCAATGATTAACTATAACGTCATTACAATAAGTATTACAGTAATAAATATTAAATAATTTTTATACTACATACATTAAGTACCTTTTGTATGATAAGAACCATTTGTCAGATACAATATAGTAAATAATAATAGAAGAGTTCAATCATTGTGAACACGTCTTATCACATTGTATAGTAAACCTACATACCATGTATCAACATTATATTCATTATAGTATAAAATATCTTTGTATTAGATATACAACAAATTTTCTTGATTAAGACAAAATAAATTTTGATTAATGTATATTGTTAAATGCCTATGTAAAAAAAAAAAACTATTATTGCCTTCCAACATTCATAAATAATTATAACGGGGAATCGTCTAAATAGATATTTTTTACAAATATTATAAAACAAATGATTTTTATAACAAATAATTTGGTAAATTAAAATAAAATATTACTATTATTTTTTATTTTTTAATAAAAGTGCACAATGTTAATTTTAATACCAAATTAAAAAATTAACAACTGTTATTGGAATTAAATTCAACAGTTACAAACAAAAAACAATACAACATTTTTTTTTTTTATATATATAATAGTTTTAATTAAAAATGAAATTTAAGTATAATTTTAAAAAGAAATACATAATTAATTTAGGTACCTATAAAAAATAAGAAAAAAATTATACATGTAATTCAGTTGGACAAAAATGATTTTCTATGAAAAAAAATTAATACATACATACAAATAAATTGTTAGTTGTATACAGCAGATGATGTTTAGGAGACGAAAGATGGGATTTTCGAGAAAATATATCAAATATTTGATACATGGAATACAAAAAAAAAACACATCAATATATTATTGTGTTTTTTTTTAAATCTATTTCACGGATCACGTAGATTTTGTTTTCTTGAATACACTATCCCAAAAAGATTGCAAAGAATCTTGCACATTTTTAGCATATTGCTGTACAGTTGGATTTGTTTTAACCCAATTGTATGATTTAATAGATGCCTCAATACTTGTGTGGACTGCACGATCAAAAGAAGTCCCAGCTTGTAGCAGATAATAGTTGACTTTAGAAGCTACTTTCGGATCTAAATTTGATGTAGCTGATCCCCAAACAGGCAAAAGTTTAGCCTTGACATTACCATATGCTTTCTTGTCATAGTATGACAAGGCATACAAAGATAAGCCAATCAACACCGCGAACAAAAGAGTGTATGAAATGAGCATGCCAAAGAATCCAAAAACTAAATAAATACATACAATTATACTTGGTATGTAAAAATATATAGAATTATGAAATAATAAAAAAAATACCTTTAGATACAAAACCAGCAGGTTTCTTTTTGGGCTTGGTTTTATTTTTTGACTTATCGTTTTGTACACCATTTGGCGAGGCTTTACTATTTTTCTTATCCTTCTTTTTATTTTGTTTGTCATCTACACAAAAAGAAAGTTTTCAAATTTGCATGTATGTTAAACTAACAAAAGTTTAATATTGAAAACAATTACCTTGTTTTTTGGAATCACCCTTCAAATATTGTATAGCATTGACAGCTGCTGACTGGCATTGTGCATTATTTTGTGATGGTCCAACGGCTTCAATCAGTTCTGGTTTCAATGGGTTGTTGCTCAAGTTCAAATGTTTCAATTGTTTAAGCTTACTCAAGCCCTTGGGTAAATCTTTGATTTTATTGTTGGCTAACGACAGGTAAGCAAGTTTTTGCAACGAACCAATATCACCAGCCACACTCTTAATTTGATTGCTGGATAGATCGAGCTTTACTAGACCAGGTAATGAAGAAAAAACATTCTGAAAACATTTGATTATAAAGGTATAAAATATGGCATACAAATAAAACTAATATTGACAAAGAACTAGGTGAGAACACTTACATCTGTTGATGTGATTTTATTGTTGGATAAGTCCAGATGAGAAACTTTCAATGGAGCCTAGAAAAAGATAGCACAATGATTTTGGTAGGTATATAGATTTGCCTAGTTGGCCAAAATAAGTTAGTTTGTAGGTTAAAGACGGCGGTGTTGGCATATTGTCTAGATACTCAACACTCATCTAGCCGGACAAACCCGTTTGCTAGGTTAATACTTACGATTTCCTTAGTGGGTATCTCCGTTAGATTGAGACCACTTAAGTTCAGCTTGTTGTTTTTCACCCTGTCCTTAATGTTGACCACGGTCATTTTTTTATTTTCGTTGCGATTAATGGGTAGTTGTTAATAAACGCGAATGCGATGTGTAGATATGTCTGTTAGCGGTTTTTCCGTAAGTGAACTGTAGTATTAATTGAATGTGATTAAGGCCAGTGAAATTCGCACAGTTACCGTTACAGCGATCGTGTGGCACTAAAAAAAACGAACGAGCACAAAACCGTCGCGAAGCCGCAGCGCGTGTGGTTTGTGAGTTAGACGGTCGCAGCGGTAAGCCGTAAAGTGGAGAAGAAAAAATCAAATTGTAAACACACTGAATTTCCGATACACGTATATCAGAGTTGGTTTGACACGTGTCAAGAGTGCCAACATTGCGAGTTCTCACCGGTGTTCGCCGGGTTGGTGTCGTTGGCTCGATTGGTGGTGAAGGGTTGTGGTGGGGAAGATAGCAGCGCACTACTACCACGTCGGCGTCTCGGTAGAGAACGGACGTTATTACTTATTTAATTTTCCTGCTAGCCTACAGTATCGACACGCGTACAATCTTTTTTTCTCCCATCATCGTCTATAGGATTATCAAATTATGACTTGCTTCTTAAACGTCTATTCTAAAATGTAGATACCAAAACGATTTATAGGCTATAGCTTATAGTTTATGAGTTTGAGTTATGACTGTACAAATATTTCACCGTAAAGTCGAATAAAAAACAAAAATATTCGAGTTGATTATGAGATTTTCTTTAAGTTTTTTGACAGTAAACCTAGGTAGGTACCGTATTTCTCAATTTAGGGTCATCGCAGACTGGACAGCAGCCTACACTCCGCAGTTCGCACTCAGTCAGCAATCCAGCAGAACAGCTGCTGATCGTTAAACATAAATAAAAATTATTGAATTAATTATTACTCGTATTATTTATTGTATAAAAATTATGACCGATTGTTTATTATTGTTTTTGTCTATAACAGAGGTTTTACTTGACCAACGACATTATGATAATATCTAATAATTTAATAATAAAATATTTATTGTGATCGTGGCGTAAAAATAATTACGTAATACATATTCAATAATAATTAATGTGAATACTTTTAAGGTATCGGTATGTTATATTACATAAATTTTAAATTAATATGATAGGCTTCAACCATTATCTGTCTAGCGTCTAGCCTTGCAAATAATTTTGTTGTCTCCGAGGCTCTTGCTAATATTTTTTTTTTAGATTAAATCACTAATTTATTTGTTTAAAATTTATAAGCGTGATAAAATTAAATTGGTAGTAATAACTAATAACATTTAGCAAATAAAAAGGTAATAACATAAATGTAAATCAAGTAATGTAAATAATAGCAGATTGCTATATTTTATAGAAATTAGTTTTATAAATACCTAATCTTGTCGATTCAAAGTTTACAAACTCAAACTTATTTTACATTCTAAACAATACTGAAAAGTGCCATACAAAAGAGTTTTTAAATACAAAAGATTATTAAAAAAAGCTTAAGATCAACCATAAAACAAAAATATTTGAATTCGTTAATTTATTTTTATTTTTCGTATGTCAATCGTTTATATTATTGTCAACTGGCTAGTATTAGACTAATAGTAAAAATAAAAAATAGCAATAGCAGCGATAATAATAATATTATTACATAACACAACCATGTAAAACAATAGTATTAATTTTAAGGTAATGATACAATTAATAAAAATACCATTTTAATATGGAATAATACAATATAATATACTAAATGATAACAGGTAACACAGTAGTTTAAACTTTAAAATATGTTCAGATATTGGTCATAGCCCATAATACCCATATCCGTGTATCTATATGTGGAAATTGAGGATGATTAACCGCCAAAAATTAATGAACATTTCTCAAAGTATTAAATAAGTACCTATTTTACATTAATGCAAAGAAAGTTTTAAACCCCTCCCCTCCCCCTAAAAAACTCAATCAAATAACCACCTATATGCATGAATCCACCATCCGCGACACTGCATTTTCTTTGACTCTGTATAATCGTTCAATTCTGTCTTTAAACTTAGTATTTGGCTATGTTTCGATAACTGTTCGTCTCCTCCACACGAGCAGATAGAGAAGCTTTCATCATTTTATATTTGTATATAAAAGCAGATTTAACAATTTGCCGTTTCTATGTCAAATTAAATTCACTGCTTTTATCCTAAAAAATGACTTTTATTTTACCAAACATCGTTAAATAAAATTATTTTCTCAATAATATACAATTATTTATTTATTCAATTTAAGTAAGAAAACGTTCCGATTCAAATATAATATCTGCTATTTATATTTTACAAAGTAAAAATATTTGAAAGAAAAACTTTATAAAATCAATAATTTTTACGTACGTATACTTATTGGTGGACAGACAACTATCAACTAATTAAGTTATTAATGGATAAATCTCGAATGGTCAAAATTGATTGAATTGTCAAATAAACGTTGTAATATTAAAGTATACATGGTAAACCCATACCAATCACGATCTTCGTAAAGTGAATATTTATTTAACGTAAATCGTATTATATCTATATTCTTCTATAAACAATTAGATACCTAAACTAAAATAAAGCGCAATCGCCGTTGTAATCGACGAGTTTCTAGAAAAAAATAAATAAATATATTACTTAACTAAAAATAATCGAATATAAAATCAAAAATACCTTTCAATATATTGAAATAGTACGTTAGATTAAAAATTATGCAAGATAATTACATAAAAACAAAATAAATATCAAATGCAATTTTGGTACATCCAAAATTTGCTACCTTATGAAGCCGCATAATTCGCAGTGCCTTAAATCCACCTCTGTTTGTATACGAAGCTTCTGAATCAGCCTTATTCAATTTTTGTTCTATTTAAGTCTCCTCATAATCCGTGGGAAGTTAAAACTGGAAACTTTTGCCACAAGATGGTTGACACCAGTTTGACGATTCAAACACTAGACTCTTTCCAACAGATTTTTTACACGTCTAACACAGAATCTGTTGAAATATTTATATCCCATATGGGATTCCTCAACCTAAGTTTTTTCTGCGAGTGTGATATTATGTCTTTATGCAATGACAGATTTGAATGACTTTAAAATTTCTTCAATAGTTTTATTTTTCTGTGTATATTAGTCTACGTAAATCTAATTATATTTTCAAGTATACCCGTAATTTTTGTACTTAGATTGTTCTCACATAGTCTGATTAAGCTTTTTTACAATATATAATCGTGACCCATACTTGGACTCATAATATTTAACTACGTTGTAAGACAAATACTAATATCTCGTTTGTAGAACTAATGCATTGCTATACAATGTTACTCCATCCTGTGCCTGTTAACTTAGTTTTAATATTATTTCGCTTCTTAATTCTTATAATCATTTTTTACGGTCTCTTAGTGCTATTTGAAAGTCGAAGTTCTGTCAATTTTTATTTACAGTTTTATCTGAATTCAAAGTATACTGTATAAGTATAAGGTGCCACTTGTTGAAGTATTCTTATAATTTGATTAAATCTTGACTTAATATAATGTTCTCCATAGTTCATGTAGTAAAGGACTTAGTTTTGGATACTATTAGAGTATTTTTAGAGAGTTATATTATCGGCATACTTACATTTTTTCAGTTCTGTTTCTACGATATCAGCTATGTATATATTAAGGCCCAGTTTCACCATGTACGAGTTAAAGTGCGAATTAGTTAATCCTGAGTTACCGTCTAACTTTGAGTTAGCATTGTTTCAGTTTCACCATAGGTTTTTTGGTAGGAGTTAGTTAATCCGAATTAACCTCGTTCCAACAGTATTTCTTCCAGGTTTTTGGAGATAACGTTGATAACAATTCCGCATTTTCGCGTATCTATTATCTAATATCTACTATTTTTTCGCATGATCATAAATTCATAACTTTACTGCGGTATTTTGTTGTATTCTGTTTTCTGTACTTTTTAATGAATCATAGTTGCATAAAAAGGAATATAGTTGGTGACAGTAGTATTATATTTTATTTATACCTGGTGACTGAATTTTTATATGGGTACAGTCTATAGCTCCTATTACTCTGGGAAATCTACTTCGGCTGTAAAACCCAGTAACTACTCTTTTTGTATCAACATCATTCATTGGGAACGACAAGAATTTTTGTTTTTGCTTTGCTATGGCTCTACATGTTTGGTGAATGTAACGACAGGCTGATGATTCACTAACTCCAACAAAGTCAGAAATAGCTAACAAAAAAGAACCTGTAGCAAGATACCTGAGTACCATGTACAGCTTACAAGGTGCCAATATTGCTCTGTTTCTGAAACAAAAATAGTAATACCGTAGGTAGAAGAAAAAATCACAGCAAAAACAACTTTTACATAAAGTTGAAGGATTTTCATATTGTTGGTTATTCGACGACAACAACAATATCTTTAATAAATAAGATAAAAACTTTAAAATAATTAGTTATTATTACATATTATATTGATCTCATTGGACGACTGATTAAGCTGACCTTACAAGATAGTTGGTATACAAGTTAGGACCATCCTGTCATCATAGCAATATTATAAATTGTCAGTTAATCCCCGTCCATCCGACCCATAGTTAAAAAAAAAGTTACACACCTTGATACTCCTATGCATATCCACACTTTAGTGTAATATAACAATAGATGTTGTTGTCTCCAACAGTATCACTGTTTTTCACGCAACAACTGTTTTCAAATTGTATTAAAAGCTACTTACCTTTGAGAAGGAGGTGATATTTCATTTTCTATCAATCTCAAGACCATACTAAACGTAGCTTTTGAAATACGAAATCGATTTATAAAATCATGATCGTCATACAGTTCACAATAGTTGACTCTTTCATAAAATATCCGAGGTCGACGTTGCATATCAATAATCTCTTCATCATCGTCATCGTTATCGTATAGTATTCGACGATACATTCTATTTTATTTGAACTCTTGTTTTAAAAATGCCCTATGTAGAAACTATGAAAACGTTGAAGTAAAAAATCCGAAGAAAAAAACAGCGCCAAACTTATAAAATTCTACATGTTATCTACATGATTACAATATTGTTAATAATTTATTATCATATAAACAATCCCTCCCACGACAACGCGGCTGATATCGTGGTCGTAACTTGGAGTTAGGTCATTATTACCTAGAATAATCGAGGGTTAAAATCTGGGAGTAAAGATTTTCATTAACTTGAAGTTATCACTTAACCCTAGATGGTGAAATTACATTTTTGCGCTAACTCCGAGTTATCGATAACTCGCTTTTTAACTCTTAGTGGTGAAACCGGGCCTAAAAGGCATAATAGCGAGTAAACGGAGCCTTGGAAAGTAGTCCGTTTCGTAAGCATTTGTATCTAGTATTTTTCCCATTCATCTCGCAAGAACATTTTGTATTTTACCTTTGATAGTATACATTTCGTTAGTCAGAATGTTTTTCTGTATTTCAACATTTTAACAAGATTAATTAATAATACATTATTAATATAATGACTGTAGAAAAATGTATGAAAACTGCAGAGAAAAATTGTTTGACATTGTGTCCAACTTGTCAAATCTTTTAAAATCATTACTTTTATAAATTAAATTATCTAATAATCTACAATACTAATAATTATTTAGCATAGTTGTTTTATGGATATATTTTAAAGACAAGTATTGTATACAATTTATATAATCATTTGAACTTATCTTACTTCTATAAAAGCTGGCAAACGAAAAAAAAATGGAAAACTATTTATAATTAGCCCTTTGAATAATTTTCATAATTGCCAACATCATATTACATCTGTATACAATAAACCGCAATATAGATCACCAATTAAACATTATATCTTTAGATTATACAAATACATATTTATATCTATCACTAATACTACTGTCTTTTAATATTTTAATTTTGTCAATTAGATTATAAATAATCTTAAAATTTTGTAAGACGACACTTTAGTAATTTTAGATATTTCGGTATCACCTGTTAGTTATAATAAGTTTATTTATAGATTCTATTCGACTACATGAGTTAATCACATATATTAGAAGTTATTTAATTAACATTCCAGGCAGTTAATTTTTTGATATTTTTATTAATATAAATAATACTATTAAAATGATATTAACAGACAAAAAAACATGTTCATAGTTGTTTAATTAACTCTTATGGCATGAATATTTGGAATCACTTCATTAACCTTATAAATTATAAATGTGTTCACTTCTTTAAAAACAGTTCAATGGTCATTAACTTACCTATTTAAAACCTATTAAAAAAACACATGTAAGACACAAGACTGTGCAATGTTTTTCAAAAAAATATGTTATCTGTAATTATCAGAAGTAAAACAATAATTATTATTCAAAAATGATCTTGGTGAATGGTGATTAGATACTAATATAAGTTATTACACGTTTTATTGAAAAATTATACACAATAATTTTATTGAATTATGATTATTGAATACAAATTATTTTATATATCATATTACAGAAGCTATTTTACTAGTAATATAGTTACATTTTATTAAATAATGTTTAGTTTTATAATTTTATTACAGATAAAGAAAATATAATTAAAAACGTAGTGAACAACATCGATTTATTAGAAAATAAAATTTTTACATATTACATCAAGGTGGATGACGATACTTTAAGGGATAATATATAGGCATTTTATGTGACATAAAAGACAGTTTTTACGTATGATTGTATGAAAAGTAAAGAAAATTAGTGCGTAAACAAAATTAATTTGAAAAATAATACACCATTAAATTATTTTATGTTTCTAATAGCTATTTTAATAATTACTATGTAATATTATATTATATTAATCAATGCTGCATGTTAGTAATTTAGACTAGATAATGATATAATAGCAACGTAGTGCTAAAGTATAGTTACCGCACGTTTATTGAGTTTTTTTATTATTCAAAATGACTAGTATAGAAATTAAAATGCTAATTTTTGCGTTAACTTCTTATTAATATTTTAGATAGCTAATTAAATAGTTATTTATGTAAATATTTCAATAATGTAATAAGTAATTTCCATTAAGCATTCATACAATAATTATTTTATAATTATGGTTATTTCTTACATCTTAGAGTTTCCTAGTAGTGGCTTGTTACATAATATACGTTTTTAATTATTGAACAGAACTAAATACTTACTAGTTTAATACTACACAGTATAGTCGTAAGAGATAAAATGGGATTTTGAATATTTAAATATTAAAATTTTATTTTCTAAATTATTCGTTTTAAAGATTTCAAATAATAATAATATTAACATTTTAATAAGATTTAAGATATAAATAAATAATGTGATTTGTTTGTATACACTATAATATTGTTGCTTGATTACATTTTCTATTAGTTCTAAAGTAAAAGTATGAATTTAAAATAATTTTTAACAGCAGCTAATTAATTGTTTTTTTTAATACTTCATATGAATATAATTTATTATTTACTAGTTATTTAATATATTCAAAAAGAATCAAAAAAAAAAAAAAAACTCTTAATTTAAATAATAATATTTTTCATTTTCACTATGTATTAATACATTAAAATAAATAGGCATTAAATTAAATGTATAAGCTATTGTTCATGTATATTTTTTTAATTGTAATTTAATTGGCGACGTGGGGCACACCTGAAATAGCATAACTTTTATTAGTAAAACACTTTTACTTCCCCTCACCATAATCAAAAAAATAATTCTAAATCAAATCTTAAAAAGGCATAACACAAATATTTTATATTTTACTAAAACTTAACATTGTGTTTAACAAATTTATTTAGGTACGAGTATGCTAACTATATAGTGTAGCTAGTATGCACAATGCACATATTAAAATGTAATGCCCTTTATCATTGATTATAAATACTAATAATATAAAATCAATGGTTTAATAAAAAATAAAATTTTTATACTATTGCTGGAACTTTTGATTATCTTATTTTTTTATATACTAGATATTGTACTTGTTTTTATTCATTTGTTTATACTATATACTTTACCCTAGAGAGTACAAATACTGGCACCTCTACTCGTTTTCATTAGGGACGTTTTTTCGAGTTTTTAAATAACATAGTTTAAGGTATTATAAGTCTCTTACCGTTTTTTTTAACTAAATTGTATTTACTATTTTTGGCTTGTAGTAACGTGAGATCTCAGATTATATTATAGTACATAGTTAGGTATGGTTAATTATATTTGCTTTTGATTTTTAAACTATAAAATTAATTGCGGGAGCTCTGCTCATTTTTTTTATATTCTTCCTAAATTGTAATAAATTATTTTGCATTTTTTAAATACTTTTTCCTGTGGATAGCTCTACATATATATTTTTTATTATTCTAATATAAGAGTATAAGCTATGGCCTCTAGAACATGTTGTGGTATTGTATGTAGCTATAGCTAACATAATTTAATAAATTATATTAAGACAATTATGAAATATATATTTTTAATAGGCCAAATTAAATCAATTTGTAGACCTAATTTTAAAGAAACAACAATAATCGAGTATCGAAATGATCAAAGTCAGACTGCATACAAAAACTTAATTTATTATTGTTCACATTAACATTTACTCACATATCCATGTCCCATCATGCATATACTATATATTGGTGCAGTTCCAGTGATTACATTATTGGGATTTTTCTATAATTTTCGATGAAATCCGCAATCAATAACCTTAACAATTTAATACAAGTAAATTGTAATTAACTATTAAAAAATATCATTTAATACAGATTTAACACGTATATTAAAGTGACTAACGTACAGTTACTTACATTTGCAACTACTATATAGCAAACTACAGGCGGTTACTTACTGACTACTTCCCACATTTTTTTTTTTTATTTATAAAACGAAGACTTTATATATATCGAATTGGACATCGATATAAAAGCTCAATAGTTTACAAAAATCGCTATAGGCTATATTAATCATTAATCAATGTTTAAATAATAACAAATGAATTATTATTTAAAAATATTATTTTTCCAACACTATTTAAAAATCATTCAAAAGTCTAAGTACTATGTGACCTAAATAAAGTCATCCTAAGTCAAATAAAATGTATTATTCTACAAAGTGTGACCATCTTTACCGATGATTTATTTTTTTTATTATTTTCCTTACAGTTTGCTTTATAACTGAAGAGTGACGTAATTATAAATTTCCAAGTTAGATTTCTTGTTTCTTAATATATATATATATAATTTATGCTTTAAATTCAGTATTAAAATTTACATTTACATTTACATTAACATTTACGTTAATCAGCAATAAAAACTTTCAACTATAAATAATAATATTCATTATTTTGTTAAATTCAAAAACATTATTCACGGAGATATTTAACTTTAACATGTTATTGTTATATTTTATACACACAATAATATTTTCACAATTCATATGCAATGTTTTCAGCAAAAATTAATTCTATCTACTTTATTACTAATAGTAAAATAAATTACTTTACCTAATGGCAATATCAAAAAATATTACATGAAATATACTTAGTAATATAGGCTGATAGACCTTATCCGTTCAGAATCGTTTTTTGCGTGATATAATAATTTACTGTTGAATTTAAATTTATTACATCTTTTAAAGTTATCTACTCAACACTTACCGTACAACAGAGTACCCTTCATTGATTACCTTTTAATAATGTCTGTCTTTAAATTGTATTATTGTATTTGAATCTATTATAATAAAGAATAATTAATATATATATATATTTTATGGATCCTAGTGATTCTACCGTTTAATAGAATTAAAATGGCCTATGCTAAAGTGATTATACACAGTGAAACTCACAATTTCTTTTTATAACTTATTAGGTAAGTACCTAATTTTGTCTCATCACTTATTAAATTTGTTTTGTATAATAATTATTCATTACATTTCAATTAAAATATTTAATATCGCCCAAAATAAAACTTATAATATCTAAAAAAAACTATGTTTCTATATTTTTTAGATTTTTAGTTTTAATATGAACTAATTTTGAAAAACTTTTTATCAAATGTTTAAGCCATAACTATAAAAATTTCACATTTTATAAATGTTCGTGATTTTGACTTAAAAAGCTTATAAAAATAAATTGTGCCAATGTATTAAAAAAGCGGGCAAGTGGGTACCGCTCTGCTATACATTAGGGGGTGGGGTGAACCTCGGACTAGGGTAGGTTAAATTTGAATGCAATAATAGGTATCATTGTATACGAAAAACGATTCTGAACGGAAATGATTTGTTAGTCTAGGATATATTATATTTAAATATTGTCATATATTTTATTTTGAAACAAATATTTTATTTTTCAATTAGGTTGCATTTGCAAAATTTATGGTTAATAAATTAATTATTAATTTTTATGAATTATACCTACAAAATAGTTGGCAAATATTCATGGTTTTGACGAATTTTTGTCAATATTTGAACTTCAAATGCTAATAAAAAAAAATTGTGCCAATGTATTCTTGAAATTTTTTGATCACTATAAGAATAACTTATGAGAAACTTTGTATTAAATGTTCAAGTATTGTGATTGGGCCAAAAAAATTTTATCGACACTTCAAAAAAAATTTTCAGAAAAGTTGAAAATTTCAGTTGTCTATAAATAGCTCAAAAAAAGTCAAAATATTTTGAAAATTAAATCATGTAAAGAAATGTCCAATCTAAATAACTGGTAAAATTTTCAAGTATCTACGACTTATATTTTTTGAATATTAACAAATATTTAAAATCGTTTGAAGATAAATCGTTATCATTTCGTAAAAATTTAAAATTCAAACGCACTTAAAATTTTTTCTATAATGATGCATCGAGTTTTTACTATAGCTACTTGAAGGATTTTCAACTACTTTTTATGTAGGTATACGTGCACAAAAAAACATACACTAATCATTGGAAAATTAATACATTTATTGCTCCACACACAACCTAAAATTATATTGAAAATAATCAAGTTGATTATGTTGTGGCTTGTGGAGCGTATGGCAATTTATTTTCTTTATTAGTTTTCAATAGATACTTAGGTACATAAATTGACTCATCATTATTTACAAACATATTTAGATGACTGATATGAATTATACATTTTTTTTTCATTTCTTTGGAATTAATGCGTCAGTATATATCATGCCAATACAATTCTTTCAATTATAAATAAAATATATTATAATTTACCCCGTATTCGATGATAAAAATATTAATATACTATATTTGATTATGGAACAAGTAGGTACCTACTAAAAATTTAGGACTTTTAATTCATCTATTTAACAATAACAATATTTTTATAAAGTCATTTTAACTGATATTGTAATTTGCAAGTAAATTGAACACTTGAAATTGATATTAATTGTATGATGTAGAAGGAAATTTGAGAGACTGTATATTATGGACTGCTCACTGTACAGTATGATGTGTGCGTGTTCATTTTAAGTATTCTTATATTCTATGGATATTGATTGATTATACTGCTAATGGTAAAGTGGCAAGAAGCAAAGGCAAATTATTCACACTTTCGTCTAAGTTAGTCATTAAATATTAAATCGATTTCATTCATAAATCAATTTACGGTCTTAACTCGTAATGTTTAAAAATTGAATGAACTATGAAGTATTCAAGTGTTTAGCGCGTGATAACCAATCATTGGAACTATAAGAGCGACATCTGTTAGCAAGTAAACCCACTACGCGAGCGTGCACACGTAATCTCCTTGGTAATTCGTTGTATGACAGTTGACCGCCTGCGTCCGCTTTGTTTGCGTTCTGTTGTTTTGACGGTGTTAAACGCTATGGCGCGCGGCGTGTAGGCCGATAGAGCGTGTACGAGTGTACGAAATTGCAAATTTTTTTCATTATTTACGAATTTTTTATTATTTTTATATTCCTTCGAGTTTTTTTCTATTGATCACCGTCAGTTTTCGTGACAATTTTGCTTCCATTCGATAGTACCGTCCATCCGTGCAACACGATTCTCGAAGATCGAATAGGTGACATCGCGGGCCTGAATCTGTTTTTTATAAAATTACTCGTCCCGCGGAACACCGTTCAACCGAAACGCACTCGACAGACACGCGCGATTCGTGGACTGAGGTGGAGGCATTAACGACGAAGGAACCGATGGTGAAGAAGACGTCATAACCAGCAAGCGAGTGAGCCCTGACGACAATCGTCACGCGTGTGTCGAAAGCACAACACGCGCGCGAAAAATCCCCCCCTTGAAGCCGCCGACGGAGAGTTGCAACGGCGTATTTCGCCTGCTCCGCCATGCCCCGCCGCAGCCACCACCACAAACAACAATCGATACCGTCATCGTCGTCATCGTGATAGTAGCAAAACGTTTTCGGTTATAATAGTACGGCGCACCGTTTGTAATACGCGCATTTTTGTATATTTTCATTTTGGTTTTTGATGCCATTTTTTCGCCCTATCTTGTAATATCGTTTAAAATATTTATCATTCCGTCGCGACTTCTCCGATCGTGATCGCGTACTCACTGGATTTATACTATCTATACTCGTCTGTCCTCGACCGCTTTAACTGTTGACGACCAGTGATTATTGCCTCCGTTACGTTTTGACGCGCTGTCCATGGTTGTTTGTTCACCACATCAATCTGCAATCTGATCTGGAACATTGTTTCACCGTGCCCAGAACACAGTGCGCGCATTCATTCGCACAACATGCACCACGCTGCCGCCATGGTTTTTCAGGAGAACAAGAGGTCGCTATTCCTAGGATCATTTGTTCAAGGTAAATCCATATCCCATGCTTTATAGTTGCTCTCTTACATTCTCCAGATTTAGCTTATTTACTGTACTCAATGATACAATTAAGACATTTCATTCTCTCTTAAACTTGGTGTCATCATTTGTCTAAAAAATATTTCATTTTGACGGCAGTGTCCAATACAAACAGTTCAATTTTTCATTTGAATGCATATTATGGTTCAAATAGTGGACACTTCTTCTAACCATGCTTAAATTATGTTCTATTTAATATGGATGTACAGTTATCAAATAGTTCATTAGATTTTACTATAAATTATCATCAATGAAGTATTCAATTTATTTAATTATCTATTCATAAATATGATATACAACTTCTATATTCTATGATCAAAAATACAATTGAATTCAGTACCTACTTTAAATTTTTATATTTTTATTACTATAAATAGCTAGACGATTCAAAAAAATTACCATAGTCATAACAAATATTAAGCCATGTGGGTGAGTAGACATGTTTTTCATTTTTGGTATTTACTATTCCTAGAAAATGTTTTTGTGTTAGAGTACATTATTTTTAAAACAATAATTTTTTATTGTCTTATATACCTAGGTGTTTACTTTATAAAAGTTACGTTTACATAATATTATAAATTATATAGTAGGTATACATTACATACATTTTTGCACTCTCATCAAATGCAATAACTTAGGTACTTATATCATTAAAGTAAAGTAAATATGTCAACTAATTTTAAAACTTATTTCCTTAAATTAACCAACCTATTATTGTTTTAATAATGTTATTAATAAATTAATACTTCTATTGAGTAGGTACTATAGGAGTACTTACCAACTTCTTACATAATGATAAGAATAGTTTAAAGCTCTAAGTATATTATGTTCTATATGAATTATAAACCTTTTAGGTGCCTATTGTAACATTTTTATTTTTTGTCTTACCTATTGTGTATTTTGTTATGTTTAATAATTTGTTTTTTGTTTAAGGTACTTGATTATTTGTAAATAATGTGAACAATTAAGACACATTTTTGAATAATATATAAGAAAAAAATTAATACATAACCACCTGACCTCCAATGTTTTAACAGTTCATTAGCGTATCAAGCCTAAATATTAAAAATTAACTTATATCTAATGGCGAATGTAGGTTTTGAGGTGTTGTTATGTATGTTAGGTACTTATGTGTATTTGATATGAATTTAATTTCATTAACCTTATTTTCTATAAATATTGCATCTACATTCTTAAATAAAATATAGAGTTTAAATATTATAAATTATTATTACTTTGTTTGATAGAGTAATAAAGTACCTGTTAGAACACCTATTATCAGTTATAACTTTAATGCGGTTTAAATACTAGTAAACTATCAAATTTCTAGTTATTTTAAACTTGGTTTTAATTGTAAAGAAAGCCTTAGCATCAACAACCATCAAGTGTTTATAAAGTTAAATAATACCTATGTTATGTAAATACACATATAGTGGGTCTGTGGTATGTATACATATTAATAATCATTTTAAAACGACGCTACCCCCATCTGTCTTATCTTGATCTTACAATTATACAACATCAATTGGGTTAAGTACAACCAATTGTGTGTTCTTAGTTTTAACATTAAACTAATTGAAATATTATTAAAGTTGAGGGCTTGAACATTATTTGTGCTTAAGTTCTAGCTTTTTTTTATATTTTAATTTTTAAGTAAAATATAAGTACCAAGTATAACCATTAAAAATTAAAAATGTTCACATCTAGCTTAAAAATTAAAGTATCAAAAAAAGCCAACGCTTAAACACAAATAATTTTTTTAACTTTAATAATAGGTCAATCTACTTTAATATTAAAACTAAGAACACAATTTTGTTTTTATGTATGTACGACGGAGGCAGTATATGTGAGAGTAATGTACTTTTAAGTAATATATTTTATTACATAAGTTAGCTGCAAAAAATAATAAAATCAGTTTTTTTTAATACGTACAAACAGGTTTGAAACATTTTAACTTATTTAATTAAATTTTTGGGCTACTTAAATAAAAATTTGATAAAAATGTTTAAGATTTAACTTTCACCTCATAAATTGTCCTGTATTATTTAGGTGTTCTTGTAGTATCACATATAATAAATAATTTATACAAGAACATTAGAATGTAGAATACTAAGATTATATTTTTTCAAAGCTTATTTAGTAAAACAAAAGGTATGTTGTTAATTTCAACATTTTTGTTAGATATTTATAATTTATACAAATGTAAAATTTCATCATATGTTATAGATTTATTGTTTTTGTTAGCAATTACAAGATTTTCCAAAAGTTTTTATTTGTGCTGGTTAGTTAGATCTAGTATAAGTTAAGATAAATAATAAAAATATAAAATATTGTATACGTCATAGATTATTAGTTTAATAAGTATAGTTTTCAATATTAATTAAATGATTACTTGATAATTTGTAACTATTTAAGTTTTAACAATAAGTAGATGTTTTTATTCTTTACAAATAACTTAGATAATATCTAAAGACAATAATTATTTATAACATTATACCGTATAATGTATTGGTAAAATTTACGTGTTTTATTGTTATATTTCACATGCAACAAATCAAAGTTCAATGATATAATATTATAGGAAAAATATCTCATATAAATTTAAATCGTATTTTTTCTTATAATTAGTGCATTACCTAAATTCCCATGTTCAAGCTAACTAATTATCTGACGTAATTATTTTTTGTTCAATTCTGAATAATTGAGTCATACCAGTTTCTATTATTCACTACACATACACACTCTTCCATTGGCACGTTTTATTGGTTCACTTCTCCAAAGCATTTTTTTTTTTAAAAGTATTTTTAAGCTTATATCATTATTTTTTATCTTAAAAGGATTTCATTTAATATTTTTATTCACTTTTTCACTATTTTTTAAAAACGTATTGGAATTTTTAAATTTTTAATAAGTAACTGCTAAAAATATTTTATGAAGTATTATATTATTTTAAATAGTTAACTAAACTCTAAAAATAGCACTTAAGTATGATTAAACAATTAAAAAAACATGTTGCTACATGCATTAGATAGATGTTTAATTTAAATACGTATGCTTAAAAAACACTTAATGTGCATTGCAATTAATTAAATTGTTTTTTTTTTTTTAATAACTATCTATTTTCACAGTATAGGTAATTAGTTGAATCCTGAGTGTGAAAAATGTATTTCGATTTAATCTATATTTTATATTTTCATTTATATAAATTACTTATAGCTAATTATTAACATTTATTCTTAAGTTTTTTCCTCCGAAATAGGTTATTATGTTTTTAATTATTTTTATAAATACTGTAGACAAATAATTTTGTATCAAAACTTTGTTAAATATTAGTCAAAAACCAAGTAAAATGTACAAAAATAAATTTAAAATAAACTCTTGGAGTGATGTAGATCATTTGTGTTTAGGGTATCTCTTAGCTGTATAAAAACTATGATAATACGAAAAAATCTTCGAAAATGCCTGGAAATAACCAACGATCGGAGGAGTCTCTAGACGGAGGTTCGCGTATTACGCATTTGATTTCGTTTTGAATCGTCGGTTTCAATTCTCAATGCAAGGAGTGTGTATGTTGTTTTTTCAAACTTGGTACTTGTTCTGGGCCAGGGAAATGTAAAAATAAATAAAAACAAACGTTCGATATTATATTTATGTTTGTGCGTGCAGCTTGAGACCATAATAATAATATAGTGTGTGTGTATGTACTGTGTATACAAACATAAAAAAATATGTATATATAACGCGCGACGAGCATTGTTTACATCGCGAGATTCGTGCAAGGTAGGCATAACGCGTCCCCCCCCCCCGTTTGGACTGATTCGGTCCCCATTCTCGACGCACGTCGCACACACATCGGATCGTCGCCGCCGCCGCCGCCGCATTGTATTTTTATTACATTACACGATAATATTATATTTATATACTAACAGTAATCGAAACCGGTTTTCCGTCGAACAAATTCTTGGCATTCATTTCCCTTGTTTACCCGCCGTAGATGCTGTGCTTCTGGTCCTCAATTGGGGTGTCGGTGGTGCGTGTGTGTCTTCGATAACTTTATTATTATTATCGTTGGCTGAAAAAAATGTGTCCCCGAAAATATGTTTATATTATTATTATTGTATATGGGAGGATAATGTGTTTCGAGTCGGGTTATATTTTTTCCTCTTAGGTAGGGTTTATTCCAAACTTCTTGGGTTCGTCGCCGAGTGCCGACGACGCCCTTAGCGACAACGGTTGGACGAGGCGGCAGCGGCTCCATGTGAATGACACGTGGTGCGGTTGTGCGTCTTCGATGTACAAGCGCCGCCGCCGCCGTAGTTGCATTGCGCGCGCTCGTAGCTTCCTCGGCGATCAATGAACCATGCAGACATCGCTCGGCTAGCCAGCCACCTCTCTTTGCCATCGTCTGGTTCCACCGCGCGCCATACTCATCATCACACCGCAAACTTGTTTGACCACCCAAATGCTGTTGTGTTGATCGTACACAAACCATGGTGTGATGTATGTGTGTGTACATATGCAATAACGTATACGGGGGTTTTTAAAAATAATAAAAACAAAAAATTAAATTAAAAACAATTGGCCATTAGGTAATTCCTGAATCTCGAGACAGAAAAGTTACCGTAAAAAATTCGACTTTTTATGTTTTAGTTGATAAAAAAAAATAAACATTGTTATTATCCCACATATCATTAATATTATATTTGATTCATTTTATTTCGTTATAGTCGGAGCCGGTATAGAGAGATTGATGATCCAAAATAGCGACGGAGCCGGTGAAGACGAGTCGATGGAAATATTCGATCTCGCAGGTAATCAACACAGTGATAACATGCCCAGCGAAACCGTCAAGCAAATGTACAACGCGTCTGCAGAAGAAATCAGGTAACACATCACATTATCACAACCGACGCCTATACATCGGAATCGCTCTGTATTCCGTTGGAATGTATTAAATTGGCGGGGCAATGAGAGAGGGAGTTAGTCCTGTGAGTCCTCCTAACCACCTGGCTTTTTTTCATCGAGGGTTGTTACTATTCTTGGAAACAGACATATACGAGAATGCAGCTGTTTGCGCCCCTCGAGTTAAAAACAAACATTGCTTTTTCGACCCTATAATTCCTCTCGGCTCTCGTGCTGCAACACGTTCATACAATTACGTAGTTTCTAGACATTTTCTTCCATTTGATGATATCGTTTGAGTAGTTGTACACGAAGAATAATCATGGGGGTCTTTGTAGCCGTGGTCTAAATTTAAACTCTTTTATTCGTGCCAACTGGCTACTGTTATTGCCAGACAGTCAAATATACCATACCTTTATAACGGGCTAAAATAAAATCATAGAATTTCGCCCGTTGCCAATGGTCGAGACTCGAAGTCAGATGAGAAATTTTGCTAATTAAAAATTTCAAAATTTCCACTCGTGATTAATATGCATCTAGAATTTAACTTCTTCGCGATAATTCCCATGGCATGTGGTTGTTAGCATATTGTAATTATTTGAATGAGTGTGTTGGTCATGTGGTACCTTATTCCAAACTGCACAGTGTGTGCCTGCCGCCTGGCCATTCTATAAATAACTAGACGCATCAACTCTTACTTCCTGTCTGGTATTAAAACCGCTGCTTTGTTCCTTTGCACAGTTAACGTCTGCCACATTACGATTTAAATCAATAAAATTCAAGATAATATTATACTTAGTTTTTAAATTAAACAAAATTCATATTAAATAGTGTTACTCCTTTTCCAGTTGTATTTTATTTAAGCTAAATATTAAGCAAATGTAGTCTTAGTAGTTAAGCGCATAATTTGCAATTTTAGATGCAAAATAAAATTATAACAGTAAATTATTGTGAATATTTTGTTAATGTCGGTGTTTCTTAAATTAATTCAATCAAAACTATAATTATTAACAATTGACAATAAACACTTGAATCTTTGATTGTGTACCATCATTCTTCTACATATCAATAAGTATATATGACTAATAAAAGTATCTAGTATTTAATATCTATACGTCTATCGACTATTACAACTATTATTACGTAGCGTGGATGATTGGTATTGACCATGCAGGTGCGTCGAGCGAATTCGGGGAATTAAAAACTTTGTTTGACCAGTGTGTCAGTAGTCTTAGCATCGTTTGGCATATAAATAAAGTAGGTCAATACGTCATAGCATAACAGCTAAACAGAAATAAAATTTCTGCAGAGTCTGTAATGAACTTATTTTTCCTTTTAAAAATAACTATTGTTTAAATTTGCGACCTCATGATAGATATTAGATACGAAATAAATAAAAAATTTTGGTACATGTCAATTGCTAATATATTATATTGTGTTTAAAAAAAAAAAAAAAAATAAATTTAATGGTTTATTTATCCAAGAACTTGTGTGTATAATACCGCAAAATAAATTAATTACCAATAGAAAAATAATATAAATAAAAGTCGCGCCTATTCATTAATCTTAAAACCAATAACTGGTTGTTGAATCCGGATTTTAATGTTATATTTTTTTTCAATCGTGTTTCAGTTCTTGTTCAAAATATTCTTGTAGTCGGGTAGGTCGATTTTAAAATAATATCTCCACTTGTCTTTCCAATACCTCCGTGCATTGTTCACAAACTAATTTATTTTGCGTACTGAATGTCGTCTGTGTAAAGCATTCTTAAGTTTCTTAACCTATCATTGAAATCTTGCAAAATAAAAACTATATACTATCTATACACTTTTTAAATTTGTGATACATTTAAAAAAATCTTTTTAGTATTTATGAATTTTTTAAGACCACATGATTTTTATCAAGTCAAGTACTATATGCGTTATTGTTTATTTCAAAATATTTGAGTTTTTTTATTTTTACGTTTATCAATATTTATGTCCTTGTTTGTAAAAATTCCCATCAATTTATATTCTTCAACAAAGAAATAGGTGTTTTTTATTTATTTAAATTTTTTTTTTTTAATATATGGATAAGGACAAAACCATGCTTACATTTAATTTAAGCATGTTGCCATACGATAAATAAATAAATAAATTTAAACAAGTATTTAATTTTAAGTGTGAACGAGGATAAATCTGTTTTAATTTAAATTAATTGCTGTTTTTAAAACAATCAGTATTGGATTTTACTGTATTTACTTTTATTAGTATTATTTTTAATATGTAATCCATAAGAGGTTGTTTTCAAAAATCCCTCAATATTCTTTGATAAAAAAAAAGATCTGCCAAATTGTTGCTACATGGGGTTAACAGGCAGATAAAAATTAACTAAATCATAATCATTATTCAATATTTAAATAGTTATTCATTTTTAATCATCAACATTTGTGTACTGTTTAAAAACCGTACACAAATTTACTATATGTCTATTCATAGCATTTATTTAATAAAATCTTTCTTAAATAATCAAACAATACTAGTAGTGATCGTTTTTTAATGAAAAGTCGGAAACTCATCTACGTTCTTCCTTGATTTATTGTTTACTCGTAATTTTTTAAAACCTTATACCATATAGTACGAGATATGACGTACATATCATGAATATATGCCTATTGTACATTTATACTGGTTATCATAATGTAATACCCACAACAATTTGCGTACATAAGGTTTTTTTTAATATTCAAATTCTAGTTGCCTGCCACGCGTGCCGGCGTTGAATGCGTTTTTGATTCGTAACGAATAAAAAAAAAAAATGCGTCGTCAACCGATTTTGGACGTCTGCCAAAACGAGGCGCCTCACGTTCTATACACGCAAAAGCCCCGCGTGCGTGACTCGTTTTTAACGTCGTTGTGCCTCCGATCAAAAGGAGACCGACCTGACCATAACGACGGACGTCGACGACGACGAAAAAAAATATAAATAAAATAACATACGAAATTAAATGAATGAAAAAAATTTCGATTCGGCCGTGTGGTGGTGGCGGTGGCGGTGCTGGTCTTTACTACGCGTACGATCGGCGTGTGTCGTACTCACAGCGTGGTGGTGTGTAGTACGGACGATAATAATATGAAAGAATGATGTCAGCTTTGGCGCGCACGAATGATTCGTCGCTGGGCCGGACGAGGAAAACGCGACTACCTACTGGGGCGCGGCGCGGCTCGAGTCCCTCCGGAGTGAACGCAGACACGCGCATCCCGTCCGCGGTGGTGTGTATTATTCTTCACGGTCGTCGTGTGCGCCAATAATCGATTTCCCCCAGTGCGTCCCTCGGCGGTGAAAGCGCGTTGGGCGACGGGGCCGCCCTTATTTTTCCGGGCGTTTTCGCACGCACGTCGTTTATCATTGACCGTCGGCCGTAAAGGGCGGCCCCGCCCAGCACGTACGCGATATCGGTGTTTATTTTGACGTCGTCGGGTACACGGCGACTACTCGGTTTTTTCGTAGAGTCGCCGCCGCCACCGGTCTCTATTTTACGCGCGCGTGCTTAGTCGCCCTCCCGACCGAGGCACGTTGGCGGCACTGCGATTGCACCGGATACCCGGCCGTTGGTCCCACTGGACCCGGTCCCCGTTTATATTTTTATTTCGTTTGGTTCGGTTTTTTTTTCATTCTCTCCCCCTACCACCACCCCTTCCCATTACCACCGCCAAGCTCACGCACGCACACGTACGGCCGGCCATAGGAGCGTCGCACAGTTATTTTTTTTTTATTTGTACACGTTCACGTGAGCGCGCGCGCATTCCACCGCGAGTGTGTGTGCGTCAGTCGCTTTCTCATTTCTCTTTCTGGCGGTACGCTCCGCCGCCGCCGGCCTTCGTTGTTCACACGACCACCGCCATATAGCGTCGTCGTAGTAGTAGTAGTAGTAGTAGTAATAGTAGTAATAGTAGTGTAGTGTAGTGTGTGCCGTACGCGCGGACCGTGTGTGCGTGCCGTTTCGTTGCGCCGCCTTTTCGCTTTCTCTGCGCGCGCGCGCGCGCTCGAAACCTCCGTGTGCTGCAGTACACGCGTGTTTTTCCGACCAAGAAATCGTCCGTGTGTTTACTACGAGCAGTTTTTGATTTTATGATTAAAAAAAATTTTTTTCATTAAAATTATGAATTCGTATTGCCGCACTGTGACTACTTTTCGTGTTCACGATACCGTTCTGTGTGTTATTATGTCGTTATTCGATTATCCCTTCGCAGGTGAAGTGCATCAGGACCAGTTGCTGAGTGCGATGTGCGATCGCGCGGTAATCAACACGGTCGCGTCCGGCAAGGTAAGGAGGCGTTGTTTTTATTCACACGCTCTAAGGACCGCGTTTCCCGCGTTTTTCTCCTCGCCCCACTCCAGATTTTTGGCGATGTGCGTCTCGCTACTATTATAGTAGTAGACCGTTGCGATACGATTTACGAGTGCGCACGAGGCTTTCGCGTAAGCTTGTTACCATCGTCTTACTATTTCCGTTACGGGTTTCAACAGAACGTGTGTTGTTGGGGTACGACGCGGCCGAGTGACTGTTAACTTTTTTCTACGCAGTAACTAACTTGACCGGCCGACAATGAACCCGCTCGTTTGTTGTGACGGTGCGACGCAGCCAGTAACCAAACGGCGGCGGCGGCGTTCCTGACCCCTTCTAAAACACACTTCATCGTTCGTCCTCATGAATGAATCGCCGTTTGTGTATGTATATACGTGCGTGTCTGTGTGCAATGTGTATGCATGTGCGTGCGTGCTCACTCTATGCACACATGAAAACAGTGACGTGTGGAAGGGGGACTAACTCGCACACATGTGTTACATGCCGTGGCCACAGACGGATTTGACCTTTTTGTCGCTTACCGCCACCATTTAAGGGGAAAACAATAATTATATTATAATGCAATCGTCGTTTGTCATGTGCGTCGCGCAGAACCGGATGGAAAATCGTCCGAATGCTCAGACTGCCGCCGGAAGTGTGTTGCTGGAGGCAGGCGGATTAATTCTTATAACAAAACATTTTTTTTTTTTTATCCTCTTGGCGCGTCGCGCAGATGGCCAGTCGCACTCGAACACAACATTCCTGCAGTGTTCCGCGGCTTCACCACTATCACTCGGACGGCGTCTGAGGCGTAGTAAAACGGCGCCGTCTCACCACGTGGTTTGATTTGTACGCGGTGAGCTTAAAAGAATTGATAAATGTTCGGAAAAAAAATAAAAAAAAATTCGCAAATAGATTTGTAATTCTTAAATTGAAGTGTACCCGCTACTTTGCCGTCCGTTGGATTAAAGTCGCGGAGCGGCGCATAAGTCTGAGATGGCGAGTTGCCCACGTTGAAAGCTCGTGTACTACGACGGTCTCGCACGGTCATGGTTGTAATGCGTTCGGGTTGTCGATGGCGGGTACCAGGGGCAACGGCGTCGACTTACTATTGGAGGGAGAAAAATAACTATCGATCGCGCAGGGATTCCATGTGTCAGTGTCATCCCGTCACTAGTGTGTACTACCGCCGACCACTATTATTATCGACGGGGACGTTTTACGACAACGCCCGACGACTTTATTATTATTATTATCATCATCATCATCATCATCATCATCATCATCGTCACATCGGCACTCGTTTCTTTGACCTCTGAAATCCACCCTTGTACTTATTCGCCGTAAAGACGGACGGACAGACAAACATTTTATCGTCGTGTTCCGGACTCGTAAATACGCGTACTACTACGTACTACGTAGTAACTCGTGTATATACCACTTAGAAAACGATAATGTAATTTTACGATTGAAACGTTTTGTTTTTGCCAATGTGCGCGCGCAGCAGATCACAGTCGCCAATGTCTAACAGCCGCGCGCGAACATGAATAGCACTGCGATTTTGAACTTGAAAATCATGTTTGCGTGTGTGGTCGCGTAGACGGCGCGCGTGTAGACTGTGTACATTGTGTATACGCACACGTCGAATTTTGTCGTGTGCGCCCTTCCATTTCAGTATCACAAACTAAACGTCTCTCCACGTCTATAATAATAATAATATGTGCGCGTGGGACAATACTATTTATCGTCTACGTTCGATGATGATGCTGATGCTGATTATTATTATACAAAATAAATAAACCACGTGCGCATTTTTTCCGTTTAAACTATTATCGTTTGTTACGTTGTCGGCGCGCGTTCCCCGACGATGACTTGGAAATAATAATAATAATCGTATCATCCGTGTTTAATTTAGAGCCGTTGACCTTGAACCAGCCCGTCGGCGGCACGTCCTCTTTACGCCTCTCTTCTGTCTCCCCGCATAGGCTTATAGTGGGCATCGTTGCCGTCGAGGTGCTGCCCTTTTGTTGATGTAATTCGGTTCAAATGTACATCGCGTTGCGCTCGCTCGTTGGCTGTCTGCTAACTCGCGGGCTCGCTCTTCCCCTTTCCTTTGCGGGTTGGTTGGTAGTCCTGTGTGTGTGTGTGTGTGCTGCGTATGTTTGGACCGAATGTGTGTTGTGTAGTCGTCGTGAGAGAATTATTACGATCGGGAACGTACCGTTCACACACACATTTATCTCAACCCCTGTTACTACGCGTTATTATTATAATGTTTAGAACGCCCACCACACCCTAAAAATGTAAACGTTACCGCCGTGACGTTATATTATTATATTTTTTTTCCCTTTTACTTGCGGATCCCTCCTGGTCCGTCATATGCCCCGAAATATACTCGGATGAACAATCCAGTCAATGTATTATAATATTTAAACATTTGATACAGCTTTAATTTTCTATGTCATTATTAATATTTTTTTTTTTTATTCCGCCTTTCCATTTTTTTATGCAACCTAAAATTATTGTTGCGGGTAGTGTATATATATATATATATATATGAGTATCGGAATCAATTATATCTTGTTTTATTTTTTAAACAAATTTGAATAAAAAAATGTAATTTGTTATGCATTAGCTGATTTATGTTTAAATTATCACACTGCCTTATTTGATAATTAATATACCGTGTAGTATTTGATGTAAACAACGTACGTCGTTGTTTATACCTGACATTCTTGATCGATGAAAATCTTATAGTATTATAGTTTTGACCTTAACACTCGGGGTGGCGTCAATATTTGGATACCATGACTCATATTTTATCAATCAATGGTCGTCGTTACTCATTTTAAACATTTTCATACGTGACATTTATTTTATTTATATCGACCATACGTAATTTTATGATTTGGCCATCAACAACGCCCACCCGTTCAAATGACGTGTTAAAAATGAAATCGAAAATGTATTTCCGCCTCAATTGACCGAAATGTTGACAGAAGTTTTGAAATATCCGCTTTGGAATTGATATAATAGATATTTTACAATTCTTTTGCTTACAACCAAATGCCTTTAGTTGTGTTTTTATTTATATTATTTGTCGAAAAATTTAAATTGTCATTTGTGCAATTCAAAATGGTTTTTAATGTAAATAGTTTTGTGAATGAACCAAAATAAAAGAATCACATTTGAGTGAACTTATTATTTTATGTTATCATTTTATTACTTTATAATTCAATATTTATTGTTAACATACATAAGTTATATCTTATATATTCAAATAGACTCTTTAATGATTAAAAAAATATATATTCCAATAAGTATCTATATTTTTAATTCTAATTAAATTAATTTATTTAAAATGTGAGTGCTACAAATAATATAAATAACAATGTTTTATGAAATATTTACTTTTTTTCCTTTCAATTTTCAACAAATAATCGTCATTTTTTTTTTAATTGTTTCTTCACTTAGTTATTTTATCAATATTACTTAAAACTATTTTTACACTTAAATATTTATTTATTATTGTTATGTAATTATTATTCTGATGTAGGATTTCAAATCTTGTATTTATATTAATAAATATTAGGAGGGTTGGTACTTACACCATGTTAATTATTAAAACAAAATATTTTTAAAAGTGTTAGCCCATTTTCTACTTTTGGATATTGATCATTAAATAAATGGGTTATAGGTACTTAATATCTAGTACTTCTTACCTATTTATTAAGCTTATTTAAGGACATGTATTAATTTCATGTTCTTAGTATAATTTCAAAATAAAATTGTGGAATTCTGTATGAACCTAGAACATTTATATACTTTAATAACAATGCTTATATTATATGTTAACATTTTGAAAAATAAATTTTTAGAATTATGTGATTGGTTAAAAATGTCTTCAGTGATATATTACCTAGTTAAGCATCGATTGTCTCATCAATCTAAATTATATAGTTATATTTTTAAGTTACAATTAAGAAATTCAGTGACTCATTTGTATATAATAATTTATTATTTTGTGGGGGCCAATTTTTTTTTTTTTTAACCATAATTTTATTATTATTGTTTGTTTACAGGAATACCACTCCAAAATATATATCATGCTGTATGAAATTTGTGATAAAGGATCATATAGAAATGATTCCGGACATACTCACTGTGATAGAAAAGATGACAAAAGATGAAGGTATTTTTTTCTTTGGTGTAATGTATACCTTTTCAATTTTTATTTTAAATTTTCTAACACATATATTACAGACAAACTAATGCGGTTTGACACAGTCAGCACTGTTGGTTATTTATGCACAGTTTTTCACCAACATGAGAACCTCAGATCTTATATACATTCTTTCTTACTCCCAGCTATTATCAAAGCATTATCTGACCCAGCAGAACAGGTATATTAATATAACCCCATAAAATAATATTCTATTGAATTATATTTTAATATTTTTGTTGGAATAGGTAATAATGCGAGCTCAGATGGTTCTCACATACATTATAAGCAAAGGTGTGATCAACAACAAGACTGTTGAAGATATTGTATGTCCAGCACTTATATTAGCGGCTAATTCCACAGATGATCTCCATGTACAAAATAACATTGTTACGGTAAGTAATTGTGATTCTCTGTTTTTACCTATAAATTTATATTTAAACAATTAAGTTTTTAAATTTGAAGTTATATATATTAAGATTATGCCATTTTGAAAATGTGATCGTTGCCTGTTGAAAGACATGGGTAGTGAGATGTGGTATATTTATGATTATCTCACTATCTTGTCTTTCATGTTGCATCGATTTTAATCGACAGCAAATTTATTTGCCCTTGGAGTCGATCTGTTGCCGTCAAAGCGGGCTGTCGTAGAGTGTTCATTTTCTTTGACTATCACAGCCAGCTTTGATGAGCACCGGATCGATATTGGTCAACCGTTTTCAAATCTACCTAATGCCCAACATAGGCCGTCAAAATGGATGTGAAGTGTTTTTTTTTACTGTTCATATCACAGCCACTTTGATGAGCCGATGTGTGTGGTACAATCGACTCATCTGCCATCATTTTATCTTCGATAATTAGTATTTGGATCAAGTATATTATATTTTTTTAACATCGTTTAAAATAATTAAAGTGATTTTTTTTTTTTTTATGTAATGAATATGAATTTAGAAATTCTTTAGTAAAGCTTAAAAATAATAAATACTCTTATAATTTTATAATAAATAAATTCTGAATATTACATTTGATTATAAATTACCAGTATTTATTTTATATTGGTAGTAGGAGAATAAAATTAATGTATTATTTACTATTATGTATGTTTTTTTTTATCATTAAAAATATATTTTTAAGGCATAATGTTTCTTATTTATAATTTAATTATCATCAAAGAAACTATTGCAATAAATTTAAATGTATTGATAATTTCAGTATGATAATAATTCGAAGGCGTCCAAATGGTCAAATCGGATGTGACGTGTTGATATTTATATTCATATCACAGCCGTTTTTGACAATTTTGGCGGCTAATCGTAGTCTTCAAATCAACTACTTATTGGCTTGAGATGCTCACAAAGTAACTGTGAAATGTTGATATATTGAGTCATATCACAGCCAGCTTTGATGAGCGTTACGAGTTGAGATTTCTTCATGGAGCAGCCATCATTTCATTGATAACTGAGGAATTGTGGTTCTCGTCAAAGTGGTTGTGACACGTTCTGGTTTTCGTTTTAAATTCAATTAACATCGTATCACAGCCAGCTTTGTATGAGCGCTGCAGTTTCTACAATCTATATCTTTTTTTGTTTAGAATTATTATAATTTTATTAATGTTTATATAAAAATAATTTTCATAATTATTTATTTGTAATTTAAAATTTAAAAACTATTATTATTAATATTTTTGTTTATATAATTTATATATATATATTTTTTTTTTTTTTTTTTATCAGTTAGTAGGAAAAATTGTCCTTAAAATAAGTGACTATGTGCTGTGCAAAACTGTATTACCATTCCTAATCAACAAAAGCCATAGTGATTGTATATATGTCAGACTTGCTGCTTTATTGAGTTTTCCTGAACTTGGCCATGCATTGAACATAGAACATAAAACCAAAGTATTGGTAAGCTAACTTGTTTTTAGATTTTATCATTATAAAAGTATTTATTTATTTCGTTTTATAGATGCCTCGTTATTTAGAAATGTGTAATGATCGTGTGGGTACTATTCGGAAAACATGTGCCGATATTATTACACCATTATCAGTATGTTGTGATGATACTCTGAGGCGAGGGCCTATAACTGATGCAGCTGGACGATTACTTAGTGACAATTGTAAATTTGTGAGACAGACAGCTTTAGAAAATTTAGGTCCATTGATTACAACGTATGCAAGTCCTGCTGTTACGTCATTGGTTACTACTCGTACTTTTATTCTTATGATGGTCAGCAATTTCACTGATGATTTACATTATATTACGTAAGTTCAATTTTATATTTAAATAATTTATATACACATATGCATAGCTCTATTCCTGGCTTTAGATAGGTCCCCATCTGGTATTCAGTACATAAAAACAGTACTGTTAGTAAATTATAAATTTTAATAAGATGAATGGTGTTATCCATGGTTCATGTTTCATCTGAAACATAGTGATGGTTAATCATCCAAATTTATCTGATTCGACTACTCATTGATTATAACCACTTCATATATGGAAATGTTTCAGGTATGTATTGAGTATGCACGGAGTGGTTGAATAATAATTTTAGTTTTGAATAGATAACCACACAGTTTATAAAAGTATACAATGAATTAATTTTTATGATATATCCTATCAACAAACTACTTGTGTCTTATAAATTCCATTCAAATTTTAAAATATACCTATTCATATTTAACTGCACAATCAAGTAATTTGGTAACTTAAATTCCTTTTATCCGTATTCATAAATATGTTGCGTCTGTAACCTTACTCAAGTTGAGAAGAATGATACATTATATACAGACCCTATCTTCATTCCTTCTCTAAGTGACTAAACCATTATTATTGCTGATAAAAAAATATTATCTTTACTCATGATAAGAGCATGCACCATATAAATTCCATGAACATTATGGAAAGGATGCAGTTGGCTATAGACACTTGTCATAATGCGTTTTGAATTAAAATAATTAAAGATCTTAAATTTAATGTATGGAACATTCTTAGTTGTTTCATAATTATTTTTGAAAAATTACAATTTATAGATAATGGTAATATAAAAACCAACAAATATCTTATATTGTACATAAAAAAAATCAACTTAATTAAAATTTTTGTTCCTGACCTAAACTAATTTTTGTTATAAGCCATACAATTTCCTATACAAATGTTTAGGATCTGAATCACAACTGACATTCTAGAATTCTGATATTACTTATTCAACCATTACAATGTTTGAATATCAGTCATATTTATGGCACTTAATATGTTGTCCAGATAATAATATTTAATGGAATTATTGAAGATGATATGTGTATAAAACAAATGTAAAGCCTCATAATACAATTTACAGTGAGTAAATTTAATGATAAATACCATTTATGTGTGCTTAGCACGCAACTTAGACTTTGGCAAATCTATATTATGTGATATACTTTAAAGCTTAACACATTCACTGCAGGTGGTACCAAATGATGATGCCAATTAACAAAGTTAATTTATGCTGAATGATGCTTAATTTTTATTATATGCATTACAATTAAACTATTTTTTATTTATTTTATTTTTTTGCATCTTCTACAAGTTTTTATTTTTACGTGTATGCTAGTCGTTTTCGATATTTTAATGTTTCAATTTTTAAGGTATTTTATTTAAACAACATTTTTTACTCTCACAACTAATATATTCAAACATGATGATTAGCAGTTAATGTGTTAATATATATGAGATAATGTGATCCCAGCTTCAATTGATTGTATTTATTTTTGATAGGTTAAGAAAATAATTATTTTTCGAACCATCCTTATTTATTGATAGGACCAGAAGATAAGGGTCTGGTCCCTAATGTATTGTTCTCATACGTAGCTTAGATCAAGGATAATACACATTTGGTTAAAATTTATTGTTTAAAATAATATTAGAATCACAGTGATATTTTCATATTATTTGATATTATTAATGATTAAGACCCTGACTCAAAGATTTATATAGCATGTTTTATTTCATATGATTATAAGTTTTTACTATCTTTTTACTTCTACTTAAATTAAATCGATTTTAAATATTAAATCAAATAATTACTTTGGCTTGAATGCTTTCACAAATCACAATATTTTATGTTATTATTTCATTTAATACATTTTTGTTTTGCTAGGATTAATTTTTTTATAAATATTCAAACCAACTATGTCTTCTTTTTTTAAATATTCTATTCACTGCCTGTTTCTTAAAGCCTAACTCTTAAATATACTTCTATTTTAAATGTGCTGTTTTATGTTATTGTTTTTTTATTATTATTATTATTGAATATGTCTAATTGTCAATAACTTTTCCAGTATGAAATGTCAAACAAGTCAAGAATATTTTAAAGCAACAGAACTGTTAATGGATCGAGAAAAGCCTTGGTCAAATGAAACAACAATGAAAAATGATAATAAGTAATATATTAATAATATTTTAGATAGCTTGCTAATAATAGTTGCTTTTTGATTTTTACAATACCTGACATGGTTTGAGTCTTATTTTTTATTGATGCAAGTTACTATTTATACTTTTTTTTTTAAATTCTAATACATTTGTTTAATTTTTTTTATAAAATATTAATTATCAATGAATAGTGAATTAAAACCAAATCGATATACCTAATTAAATTATATTCAAAGAGAATAATTCTATTTAATATATTTAAGTACTTCATTATAAATTTTAGCCTATTTGCTTGTCTTGGTGCCTTAATGATTAGGTAGTGCAAGTTTTCTAATAGGCTTATACTAAATATTAAATCAGTATTATTCACAATTACTTTTCATCTATGAAAAGTGAATTGAAACCATATTGATATATAAATAATGTTTTTAGAATATTAATTGTATCTATTATATTTAATATGCATTTTAGCCTATTTGCTTGTCTTGGTACCTTAATGATTAGGTAGTGCAAGTTTTCTAATAGGCTTATACTAAATATTAAATCAGTATTATTCACAATTACTTTTCATCTATGAGAAGTGAATTGAAACCAT